>NC_139325.1:31477500-31842500 GCF_056507025.1 Lutjanus erythropterus | reverse complement strand
ATACATACATAGTGGAGCGAGCATACATACATACATACATACATACATACATACATACATACATACATACATACATACATAGTGGAGAGAGCATCCATACATACATACATACATACATACATGCATATATACATACATACATAGTGGAGAGAGTATACATACATACATACATACATACATACATATATAGTCGAGAGAGCATACATACATACATACATACATACATACATACATAGTGGAGAGAGCATACATACATACATACATACATACATAGTGGAGACAGCATACATACATACATACATACATAGTGGAGAGAGCATACATACATACATACATACATACATGACCAGAAAGACACAAAAGCAGCAAAAACGGAAATAAAATGACCAGAGAGGGACACAAAATAAACACAGACGGACACTAAATGTTCACAGAAGGACTATTAATATGGGTCTTGCTCCAGTCTATCATTTGTGCTGTGGCTTGTTATGTCAGATACTCTCTATAGTCAGGACAATGGCAACCCACTGAAGCCGTTAAAATGTTGGAAACTTTGACTGTTGTAATGTTTCGTTCGTCTCTTTCTCTGTCTCTGGTCAGTTTTTTTTTTTTTTTTTTTTTTTTGTGAAGCTGCACTTTCATCTTTTCTTGGGTCCTTTGATGGAAACACCCTGTTAAATGACTGTTTCAGGATTGGTTATATGTTATAGGCTATTATATTCACTGTTGTTTACATCATTAACGTGTTTGTTAATAAAAGGAGATTGCCTGAAAGAAGATATCTTGGTTCGATTTTTTGAATTTTATACTATGGGTCTGTGAGCAGGGCACTTAAGAAATCTGTTCACCTTAGTATGTTACTAGACTATTTCTAGAATTGTAAATGTAAATGCTTATGTTGTATCTTTACAAATGAAGTGTCACTGACTTGTTTTCATGAGGTAATGATATGTTGGAAAACTGAAGTGAAGAGGTACGTTTAGGGAAGTTACCTGGGGTCTCCAGTGCTGCTCAAAAACTATACCAGAATTCTGGTCACCAAAGGAGGTAAGTCCATCACACACTCAGCAGGACCAGGATGTCCCTGAGTATCTGCATGTGCATATAGCTGTATGGTATAGGTCTGCAATTCAGTCATTCTGTTGTTTCAAATCCAGTGTAGGCTATATAACAGTCTTGGATTCTCAAAACACAAAATGTAGAACTCTATATTACATTATGTCAAATTTTACTTTTTTTTTTTTTTTTTTAAAAGACCCACCTGAAAATGTAATAAATCTCCAATAATGTAATAAGGTATTACATTATCGGTAAAAATGTTATTGCAATATCAGTCAGAATATTTTATTACATTATTAGTCAAGTTATTGTATTATTGAGTTTTATTACATTTTCGATTGAGTTAAGTGTAAATTTTATTACATTTTCAGGCATTATTACATTTTCAGTAAATTACTACATTATTGGGTGCTACAAGCTTGACAAATCCAAAGAATGCTCCCCGACCACCACAGACAGATTTCTCCCAGGAGTTAGTGAAGACCAAAGACCAGTTCAGTTAATTAATATTACAAATATTCATAAGGTGAACACATTCCCAGTTAATGCTAAAATATATAAGCTGGCTGTATGAAGAAAGTCCTAAAAAAGTTTGACACACAAACTAAAAATGGTGAAGGTGATAATGTCAGTGTTGTGTTTAAAGGTTGTTTCTGCTGTCCCCAAGTGGCCCAGAACAAAATTAAATCTAGTAATACTGGTTTACTCATCACCTCCGACAGTCTTGTTACTGATGCCTCAATTTATAAAGAGCCTTTTGAGATGGAGCTAGTTTTATTTCTTTATTGACCATTATAAGTCTTTTCCACCAGCAGGGAACCAGCCCTATTCAGGTTCACCCACCTAATTTTTTGAACCTCTAACCAAAACTTAAGAGTGAACCATTTCAGTTAACTGGACTAAAAATGAAAACTAGACTTTAGGAGAAAAAACTGAAACATTGTGTGCCTCAATTATAAGGAAAATGTCTGGTTTTAGTTTGTCAGTTTGGTCAAATTCGTCAACAGAACAAACATGGAGGCATTGTTGCATGTTTGAGACTGGGGTGTCTGTGTCAGTTGCCTTTGTTGCAAGACCTATTCAATAAGAATGGTGAAAAGACCAACGCCATCTTGGAAACTGCAGGAAACACTGTCAAGAACCTTGAATATAGTTCTGAAAACTATCCAATTAGGTTCACAGACTCAGTACTGACAAAAGACAGAGACAAGTTTTCAGAATAAACCAAATGTTTTATTGAAATAGTCAAAACAGCAGGAACCAGAGCTGCTGGGTGGAAAAATTAGTAGCCAAAATAAAATGTCTGAAAACCATTAAGGGGAATAAAATATTGCTTTATTGCAATTACTAAAAAAAAAAAAAAAAAAGCCCAGGTAAGGGAAAATGACCTGAGGCCACTTGGAGAGGCAGATTACTATTAAGATTAATGAGTGTTCAGGGTTGTTGCTACTTACTCACCTCAAGTGGTGCAACACGGTAAAACTTGACTCAATCCTCACAGCAAAAACTGTGCGATCTACATTCATTCATGTCCCCCCACTCACATGCATAAAGTGCTCGCTGTGAGCGGCTGTAGCCTCTGAACAATATGGCTGTTGGCTTCCCTGAAAGAAAGGCAACAGACACATTTTCAGCCAACATGTCAGACAAAAGCTAAAACAGAAAGCAGCCACTAAGAACACAGTGTTAAAAATGTTGACTTGGGCATGTGAATTGTTTGCTTCAACCACATACCTGGAACAACAAACACTGCAAACCACCAAATGAGCCAAAAGGGGTCAGCATGGACCAACAGGTGTTTTATATAATCTGATCTGGTCCTGATTAGGGGATTGATTAGAGGGAGGAGTCAGACCTGCGGCTGCATTCACAAACATAACACATAATACAATGTTCACCCGCACAGACAAGTCTTCTGCACCATAAATACATAAATACATACATTTGTTGTTTTTTTTTTCACCCTTTTCAAATCTTTTTTTATTTTTGTTAAATGTTGGAAAATTGTTTACCTCTTTTACCTCTTTGGGTCATGAAGTTATTGAAATACAAGTAAGAAGTTTAGAGGAGAAATCAACTCATAGATAACTGAAACATAGCAACAAGCCACAGGCCAAAAAGTTTGGAAACATTTTATAAGATGATGTTTCAACATAACTAGTAGAAGAGTACATTTCTCTTTGAAATGTAGAAAATAGATGTATATAATAGCACAAAACTGAGATACTCAAGTGAAGTACAACTACTTAAAAGGTCAATTCATGGTTTTTTTTTTAAACACTTAACACCTCCTTATAGAGTTTTCGGGACAAAAAGGACAGGATTTGAGATTTGGGACAACTGCTTGTGATTCAGGACTCCTGAATTTTTCAGGACGTCCGGTCACCCTACGTTTAGATAAGCACACTAACCCGGCTGCAACTTCACAGGCAAATGCACTTCAGTTCTCCATAAATCACATGAGCTGGAAAAAATAAAAGTTTTCACGTGATTTATTATATCATTATCTTGAAAAACTGGTCTTTTGTTTTTCTCATCACAACGAGATAATTAACTTGTGATCTCAGCGTAATAACATTAAAACAAATGATTGCAAGCATGGCGACTCACAGCTTCCGTAACTTTAAAGCCATTACTTTTGTGAAAATGTGAAAATTTGAAGCCATGATTCTTACCTACTTGAGTACAACATCTGAGTATTTCTACCACCTCTGCTGCACAGTGATTTTTGCCAGATGTTTGGCCCGTGGTGACATGTTGCATATTGTAGTTGTGTTCCCTGTGCGTTGTGATTATTTCACGTTGTTGACTGATGTATTGATTCAGCCATTGTTGTACAGTTGTTAATAATTACAGTCAACACACTGCAAATACAAAAAAACAAATGTTGCTTTGAAAACTATTTATTTGAAAGCTTCAAAAAAATTCCATACTAGAAGATCCCACAAGAGTTTACTGCTTTTTTAAAGATTTATCCTCACAATACAACCCAAATACTAATAAGGAAAAAACACATGCTATTGCAGGCATTTTCTCCAATTCTCAAATATGCTATTCTGTACTACAAGTACTGTACAGAGACATATAAGATTCCACGCCACTGTAAACGCAGGATGTTTGTATTGTTTATACACAAAAATAAGCAACCTTTCCGATTCATAATCCAGTTAAAGCAGAAGAACAAACATTTTTTCTCATTTTTTAAAGGACTGCAATGCGAAAATTTGTACAATTTCAAGATTAGACTAAAAAAGCTTATCAAATCAGAACTAATATATTGCCACAACACTAAAACCCTAACTACACACATACAAACATACATGCATTTTGTTAATTCTTACATATGTTGGTATAAAACTGTTGTAGCCTTCACTTTTTATTAGTTGCATATAGGGGTGCCACAATGTCAATATTAAATCAGAAATCGATCTAACTGAGCAAAATTGTCCTGCAGCATCTGGCAGTCCGAAGAAAAATACAGCACTTCAGAGACGACACAAGCAACAGCATAGACTAAAGTGCTAAAAAAATATGTATTTAAATAAAAAAAAAAAAATCAAATCATGACTTTAAAATTGAAAGTCAAATTGAATCGTGGATTTGGAGACTTGTGACACCCATAGTCATACATAGAAGTAGAGAAACAACAAAATAAATGTAATAAAAGTAAAAACTGCTGAATTACTCAGCCTGAGGTCAGATGTGGATGTGTTGAGAGGAGACACACATCAGCGTGTCAAAAGCATCAGTGCCAGCAGGAGGGTGAGGACAGGAGAGGCCACCAAAGCGGGAGAGAAGCCAAAAATACTGCAGCAGGAACAAAGGAATGGATTAAATAACATCATACGTGGAGGATTTTCCATACATGCCTCAAAGCGTTGTGAAAAATGACTCTATCACCCATAGGTTATACAGCAGCCCACCTTAATTTAGAGCAAATTTTAACTGAATTTCCTGAATAACAGCAACATCCACTAAAGTTATATTAGGCACTGGTCCAACAAGATTAACAGCTGGTGGAGCCGTATTCACATGGCGGCCATTTTCCTCTGACGTCACTCTCAGGGTGGAAAGCTAAAAGTTGTAGCTACTTCTGGGTTCCAGGTTATGAGTCGTATAAACCTACAAAATCTGACAAATCATTATCATTTCACAGCCTCTTGATCAGCAGCTGAAACAGACAACAGATAATGTACAGTGAAAATCTGGGGGAACATATTTGAAGCTAAAATAACATATTTGATAATTAATTATTCGTACATTTATGTGACTTAGAACCTGAAACACGGGAGTACAACTTTTAAGTTTCCCACCCTGAGTGTGACATCAGAGGAAAATGGCCGTTGTGTGAATGTGGTGAACTCTCCTGAAATATGGAAATATAAACTGCTCAAAAAAATTAAGGGAACACTTGATCATCGTAATACAACGCCAAGTCAATTAAACTTCTGGGATATCGATCTAAGCGAGTGTAAGCGACTGTGAATCAATTTCAGCGACTTTGGTGCAAATGAAAGTGACAACAAGTGGACAGGAGAGGCAACAGCAAGACAAACCCCAAATGGGAATGGTTTTGCAGGTGGTGGTCACACACCATTTCTCTCTCCTTATCCTTCCTGACAGATTTTTCTCTAGTTTTGCATTTTGCGTGGAAAAGATACAAGGACAAAAGCCTTTACATGTGGAGAGACCAAGTAGCGCCACAGGATGCCCTGATCCAGGTCTGGGAAGAGATCCCCCAGGACACCATCCACTGGTGCCCAGACGTTGTCGGTTGTTGGATCAATCTGCGATTTCAGTTCTTCACTTTGATTTTTGGTGTGATTTTGAATCCAACCCTCAGTGGGTTAATGATTTTGCTTTCCACTGACCGTTCTTGAATCATTTTGTTCTCATCTAATTACACAATGAAGATATCAATGTATCAATAAAGATTTTCAACTTGAATATTTCGTTCATCAGGATCTGATGTGTAATTCAATGATCTCTTACTTTTTTTGAGCAGCGT
This sequence comes from Lutjanus erythropterus, assembly GCF_056507025.1. Taxonomy (NCBI): domain Eukaryota; kingdom Metazoa; phylum Chordata; class Actinopteri; order Lutjaniformes; family Lutjanidae; genus Lutjanus; species Lutjanus erythropterus. Next base: position 31,836,433 of record NC_139325.1, on the reverse strand, counting down.
ATTTTATTTCATGTATTAATCTGAGGAAGTCTGTCCACGCAGATCTGATGTTTTCGTCTGCTGTCATTTTAATTACAGAGTTAGATACAGACCCTTTTATGTAACTAGTCAAACAGCCTCAACAGCATCAAATAAGCCTTTTCAAGCAAACTAAAAAAATATACTGAAAGTGTAAAAAGTGAGTAAATCAGAATACCTCTTGTCATCTGTTGTTCTAGGAGGTGGACGGTGGGTGATGGGTGGACGGTGGGTGGAGTGTGGATCGTGGGTGATGGGTGGACGGTGGGTGGAGTGTGGATCGTGGGTGATGGGTGGACGGTGGGTGGAGTGTGGATCGTGGGTGATGGGTGGACGGTGGGTGCTGGGTACGATCCTGTAAAATACATGACATCATTTTAAAGGCATATTTAAAATCCAAGTCGGCATATTTCTTTAAGTATTGTTTTAAAATGAGAAGCTTGATGACACAGTGACCTACCGTGGGCATGGGCCTTCATTCAGATCTTTAGGAGGACTTGCGATGGGCACTGGTCGTACTTTAGGACAGGGTAGAGCGCTTCCATTAACTACAGGAGTGAGATCTAACAAAGGAAAAACATTTGACACAGTAGTGTTATGCAACAGATTTTCCACTTTGATGTAAAGCGACATAAAACATTTCAAACACGTCTGTTGCAGAACAGTTACAATTAAGTTTAACAGCAAAAACATTGGCTGCACTTTATTTTATAGTACACTAATAAGTCTCAACAAACTTAACTTCATATTAAATCATAGATAAAAAATATATTATATTTATTAGACAGTATTAGACCCTTATAAGGCTTTATTAGAGGTGACACATTACAACAAAACTCTACTGTAAACTAAAGTGTATTATTTCCCATTTTTAGACTATTAATAGACTTTCTTGGGGGGTAATTAAAGACACAAATCACATTATCTGCCTCTAGTATTACAATGAGTCTCTGCACTCACCTACAGACAAAATATTCCCCTCACTCTATAATTTTGTGCCTTGCTTTGTAGATCTGGTTCACATATTGTTTTTAGATGTGGACGTAACAGATATGTGATTTCACTCTAGTTTACAGTACAATTTTGTTATAATGTATCCCTAATTCTAGATTATTTTGTCTGATTTGATACAAACTTTGGTTTGTCAGATCTTATTTGTTTACTGTAAAATGATGTGCGATAAAAACATTTTTTTTTTATAAACGTGCCTTGGAAGTCGAAGAGGAAAACGATGCTCCCGCCCTTGAGGTAGTCTCTGGTTTTAATTTGTTCCAGACGAACAAAATACGTTTTGCCGAGCCTTGGTCCAGCATAGACGGTCTCATTCTTCTCATTGACAAATGGGTTCCCAAACTCACGAGGATTGCCCCAAACAAAGGTATCTGTTTACAGAAAGCATTTAAAGTGTTAAAGGTAAATAATCAGACAGTGATGAGTTTTCTTTCTTTCTTTTTTTTAAAATTCCTTCATGTTCTTTTAAACTTACTGTTAGGCCCAAATACACTTCTGTCACTGGTGAAACTGCGTTGCTTGGACATTTGCTGGCGGATGTAGGGGTTCTGATCCAGGATTTGGACGGTCACCTGTCTTTGTGGGATAGGCCACTCCAGCTGATTGTCGTATTTACCAGAGAAAAATTGGATGAACAGCGTAGCACTCGTCCTGAACAGTTGAGCCCCGACCTTATAAGCATAGCCAGCTCTGGAGTACTGCAGTGGAGAGTATACGAGGGTTCCATACGCACTAGTGTTCAGAAGGTGCTCGAAATCATTTAGCTGCATGGTTACGTGTGGACATTCGGTCTCGGACAGGTTGATGTCATCGATTGAGAAGCCGCCTGAAGACATTCCTGCACCTTTGCGAACTTCAAACACCACCTGGAAGTCCCTGGTGGCGTTCAGGGAAATGTGCTGGATCTGCCAGTGAGATGTCTGCTGACCTGGAGAAAGAGCGTCGTGATGACTAGATTGCTTTATTTGTATATTAATGGCTGCGCTATCAGCCGTAGAGCAGATGATACCAGATAATCAAACAGCCTGATGTTACCCGTGATCTGTCCCATGAGGCGCAGGCTTCCCGTGACGTCCAGTTCATGCTGAAACTCTCTGATCCAGATGTTCAGTTGGTCTGATTCGTTCCCACTGTGGTAATAGTAGAACTGGAGACACTGGATAGGACACTCCCGATTGAGACCCATCCTCTTGGTCTCCAGCCAGGCTGAGTCTCCCTCCCGACCTGATGTTGTGCTAGCATGCATGAAGTAAGCGTCCTCATTACCTAGAATAACATTGTCCAAAATTAATATGTTATGGTCGACCTCTGAACTTAATATCTACATATAAGGTGCATATCATTCAAAGAAAAAATAGAACTGACAAAATATATTTAATACTTTTACTTGTCAAGTAGGAGGAGTTGATGTCTTTTGGAGTTGAAAAAATGTCAAAATGACAAGCATAGCCATGGTGAGTAGCCATTTTGCTTTTTATTTCTCTTAAAAATAATGAAAACACATTTTAAACCATGATTTTTTTTTTATTAAGCTTTGATCTCTAAGGGCCATGGAGTTGACATGTTATGGTTAAGACGAATCTGATAGCAATATTATTTAATGAATTTGTCAAAATGCTTACCAGTGCTTGAGCAGTATTCCCACCTTTCTTAAAACCAGGAAGTGAGGTAATGGTGAGCCAGATTATATTTTACATCTAACACGGTGGATTAAGGATTTATTTTCAACCTGCACTGAGCTGCTGATTGTTGATCAGTGGAAAGACAAACTGAGACATTTTGGTTGAGTTTCTGTCGAGTTTGAAGTGTGTTTTAAGAACAAGCTTTGTTCCTTAAAAAAAGAGAAGCTTGAATTCAGAAGGTTAATGGTTTATCATGGCCAACAGGTATAAAAAGAGTTTTAAACAAACATTAAAGGTTGATTTCTTTATTTATTACACTAAAACAGCCAAGACAGTCTGTGAAAGGAACAAACACACTGGTTAAGACATCTCCTAGTTAAAACCACAGGGGGGACTACCCGGATTATCGCCTCTTGAGGCACAAAGTGGTTTGACGAGACAAGACGAGCCAGGAATAGCTAGTTAGCATGCTAACACATTACATCAATACATCTATGAAATAACATCATAACTATTGCTTCTTTACCTTCCTTTGATAATAGTTCATTTTAAATGTTTTAAATCTGAAGTCTTGCCATATTATATATGTTGCTCCTTTAATTGAATGATATGTCCATAAGATTTATGTTGCAAATCTGATTTTTTTTTTTTAGAGGGCATTTGTCGCACTTGAATGATAAATTAACTTTAGTTGTTTTTTTTTTTAAGCCAAACTTAGTTTTTTTTGGTTGTTTCTTTTTAATAAATGTTGAGATACGACTTTTGTGTCATTCACTTTTTTTTATTATTATTTTGGGGGGCTTTTATGCTTTTTTTTTAAAACATTCGACAGGTGAAAGATGAAAGATGAAATGAAGGGAAAGAGAGACTGACATGCAAGAGATCCCTGGTTGGATGGGAACAGGGAATATCGTGGTTCAACGTGAGCGCCGTAGCGTTTCATTAAACACTAAACAACTGCAGAATTTCAGTTTTAAAATCATAAAAATCTTACGTTGATGAGCATGACTGCCACTGGGTAGACTGGTGTGGTCAGAGCTAGGACCCCCGGGAACTTTCATTTCCGCTTCCCAGCCGTTTCCACTCTTTGAACATCGGTTCATTTCACACATGTTCCCTTTAGAAAAGCCGCAGTACATCCTAAATGCGACAGATGAGTCTGTAGAGGTGAATGAAAAACACAGGTTTTTACTTCAGATTCATCTGTCATTTATTTTCCGTCAAAAAAAAACATGTCAGAAAACGGTCAGTGTTTCCCAAAGACCAAGATGACATCCTTCTTGTTCTGTTCACAACCCAAAGATTACTGTTATGGAGGACTAAAGAAACAAATGAAATTCACACATAAGAAGCCAGGATTAGAGAATTTTGATTTTTTTTCTTTAAAAAAATAACTCAAACCAATTTATTGATTCTGAAAATAGTTGGCGATTAATTTAATAATCGATTAATCACTGCAGCTGTAGTCACTTTGAAAAGCAAAACAGCCTGATTTTTCTTAAACACATTTTAAGTTCTTGCATTCATAAAGAAGTTCCTGGGCTGGAACTTAGACTTAAAAAAATTAGATCTGTCTAAGTAGATGTTAGTTATCAAAACAATCTCAGAAACATTCCTAAAACTGGGTGCCGGTCCCTTCAAACTCTAAACACTTACTGCATTTGTAGAGGAGGTTCAGCTCCAAAACATCACTGGGACTCACTTCCAGCCTCTGACCAATAACATCCTGGAATGCCGGATCTTTGGTGTTAATCGTCGTGCCGTTGCCATTACTGAATGCATACGGGCCGTAGTGCATCACTGACAGGTAGTCATACTTGACTCCTTGGGTGGTGCTTACATCTTTGCTTTTTTTTACAAAATTATTCTCATAACCTAGATGACACAGAAGAACAACTATTGGTTACAGCAGGCCACGTTAAAAAAATCTCATGAGCATTAATCTGGTTAAAGCATACAATAAAAATGGAAGAAATTAATAACACATTGATCTCTTGCCATGCAAAATGATAAGAGCTGAGCTTCATAGTTAAACAAATAACATTTTAATATTTAAATCTAAAAGATTACGGTCTAATCTAATAATTAATAACACTTGATAAATATATATAAATGTTCCTCCTGCAAGTTGAGGATGCGTCACATTTTTATTCAAGTAGAAGTACAGATACTCGTGTAAAGAAGACTGAAAAAAGTAGAAGTTAAGTTCATTTTAAACCCTCTCTAGGTGCTTTGTACACTTTGACACAACATATATAAAGAACAGGAATATCAGAATGAAATTTCTAATGAAACCTGATATGATGTTCTCGAAGGCAATGGTCACATAATTATCTCTGTCATATCTGGACTGTTCATGGTTGAAGCCAAGAGCATGTAGGAACTCGTGCTCCACGATGGCAATAGTATCACAGTATCTCCCGATGGAGAGGGTCTGTCCGTTCGGCAGTACTCGCCCAATATATGAAAAACATCTAAAACAGAAAAGGCACTGGTCAGGAACAATCATTAAGAACATCACTGACCTGATGAGGAGCCTTATCATTGTAGAACAAGTTAAAATAATTAGCACATTTTCACTCAAAAAAATATAAACACAACACTTTTGTTTTTGCTCCCATCTTTCACAAGTTGAAGCAAAAGACGTAGAACTTCTCCTGTGAACACAAAAGGTTTATTTCTCTCAAATTCTGTTTTCGAATTTGTTACGATCTGTGTTACTGAGCGTTTAAACTTTGCCAAGATAATCCATCCACCTGACAGGTGAGTCATATAGAGACACTGATTGAAAGGATGATTACTGCGTGTCTTCGACTGGTCTGTCTGTGGTCTTGGGGTTGTTTTTGTTAGTAATTTCCCCTTTTATTTTGATCTATTTTATTTTATATTGTTTCATTTTGGACCATTTGGATTGTTTGGACTACTTATCCATCCTTATCAGCTGTCAGTAGCCATCCTTATCAAGTGTCAATATTAAAAGAATATTAAAAGAATGTAACCTGATATTTTCCTCAAATAATCGATTAGTTGTTTAGTTCAAAAAATGTCAGAAAATGTTGAAAATGTTTGATCAAAGCTCATGGTGACATTCTAAAAAATGTCTTGTTTTTAATTAAATAATTAATATTTTTTCACTTGATGCCATGATAATGAATTGGCAGCTGTTTGTGCACTGTGCATAGTATCATTCTTTAATTTAAATTTGTAATAATAATCCCAATTTTTATTAAATGTGTCTCTAATCTGATTACGTCTTTTATCTGTAACTTAAATGGAATACAGTTACTGTTTTTTTTGCATCCAGATTATGTAATCCCATTACATGTAATCCACCACTCCTCAAGGCTAATGGTCACAATAAAAGGCCGCTCTATAATGTGCAGTTTTAACCTGAAAAAAATAATTTATTAGGCATTGGACTATGGCTATTTCACACAGGACTACAGATTTATTTAGCTCCATTTATTTCCCCAGGAAGGCAAAGTCATGATCTGCCTGACTCTTACCTTGATATTCTTAACCTTACTTTAACCAATCTCTCCTCAAGCCTAAACTTAACCAACCTAATCAATGAGTATTAGCCAATCAGGGGCAGAATAGGGCTGGTCATGCCTTTGCTCTCCTGGGGACAGACAAAGGTATCTGTAGTCTTAGTAGCTCTAATATAGTTAGATGTTGTGGACAGAAGTGGCAAATAAGACAGACATAGATGCAATACATATAAAAAAAGGGAAGAAAAATGATACATACCCACCCAACTTTTTGACAGAAATGAAGAAGTCCTCAGAATCCCTCGGTTTGAAGTCAATGCAGGACTTCAACCTGAACTGCTCAAGGCCTCTCAGGATGACTCCTTTGGCGTTCATCTCTTGTTTGTGAGAATTGCGTCACAGGGATAAACGAAGAAATAACAATTTAAATGCATTTAATGGACGAGGAATTCATGCTTGTGTGTATTATTCTGAGGCGCTACTCTCACAAATTTCTTCTGTGCTCAGTGGAGGGCAGAACAGCGGGTTGCATTGTACATGTGGATGGTGGGAAACTATGTTCACCTATAAAATCGCAAACATTAACTTCGGTCAAATAGCTCTGTTCACTTTAATGTGTGACTGGGCGCTGCAGTATGGCTCCAATGTGACAACAACCTCCATCTAATTGATGCTGATTGAGCTGTAATGCCTGGTGCACAATCATGTGATCTATTTCACTTACTTCCTTAACGTCCCATAGGCCTGTTCCTCCCTAACTCCTACAGATTTTTTGAGTTATTAATTATGCAAAAGAAAATATATTTACCAAGATCATTTCCCAAAACATATGGGACTGGGGATGTCCATCGTCTGCTATCGCCAAGAATGGCGCTCCTTTGGATGTCTGGTGACTACGAATTATAAAAAATGTTTTGAGTGACACAAAAACGAAACATACATATGCTTATTATTTTAATAATTCACTAAAAAAAAGTACTAAACCCACCTCCAGAATATCATCATCAATCAAACCTGAGAGAAAGCATAAAAAGTTTTTTATTTTAAACAAAGAAAAAATTAAAAGTTAATGACACTATAAGGCCACGAAAAAGGTGCTCTGTCAAATGTTAATCTGCCAAAACAATCTCACCACAAGGTTCATTTAATGATATGAAGATGTTTAATTTTACCTTTGTTTGCATCTATAATGTCCTTCTCTTCACCAATATCTGCAAAAAAAGATGCAATGCTGCTTTATATAATAACACTGATTAATGAAAAATAATTATGTTAAATTATTTTTATAGGGATGTAACTACACCAAAAACCCACAGTATTAATATCACAGTAAAATCCATGATGAAATATTTATCATGATATAATAACACAAAGAAAAATCTGGTGTGGTACAGCATTTTTTGCTTTCAGTTTAAAATGCTCTCTCATTCTTTAATAAATTAAAACTAGCCAGCCATGACTTAAACATGTGCAAAAAGTTAACATTAACTGTCTTTGAGAAACAATTCAATAGTCAGAGTCAGTCCTATAAAAACAAAAATAATGAAATAAATTAAATAATGTAATATTGCAGTAATTATTGTCACAGTTCAGTATGATAGAGAGTTTTTTTTAAAATTGCAATATATATTTAATATACTGAAGGATATTAAATAATACAACTTACCTATTACACCGTCATCCTGTAAGAAAAATCACATTTGATCACATCAACAAATGTAATGATGTAATTCTTCTTCTCTAACATAGAATAGAAGAAACAACACAATTATATTTACCAATAATCACTTCTTGTATTAGTCTATGAGTAAAATGTACTCAAACTTGAAATTTAAAGTCAGCGGGATGCTATCTGTGCTCATGATTCTACACTATTTCAAATGAGTCTTAATAGCGTAAAATACAAATTTCAGAATAAATACTTCATTAATTCATTAATTAAACACTTAAACAAATCAGTGTTAGTTTATTCTGAGTGTAGCATGAAATACATCATTATCTGACAGAAAGTACAACAATAAATAAATACTTACTGGATTTAAGAATGCTGATGAAACTGCCAAGTTCACAACAAGGAAGATGAGGCCTTTCATCCTTGCAGTGTGTCTTGGACTAAATTTAAATCATACAACAGAGACAACATGAAGCAGCATAGATATATTATGCTATTACTGACATGTATTAAAGCTGCTATAAGTTTAAATGCCAACCTGTGTGACTGTCTGTTCCTCAGCTGTATATGAGACGTTTCAGTGCTGACATGAGGGTTTTAAGCAGGTGCAATGAAAAAACAAAACAGGTTCCGGACATTTCAAGGAACTGCACGTCACTGCTTAAAAATGCCTGAGCTATGACTGTTTGAGTTGTGCTGTCAAGACTAAAATTCTTTGTCATTGTCACACTTGATAAGCACCTTCACGTCAGGTTATTATCAGACTTTTGTGAAGCACACACAAAAGCTCTTGGAAAATTCTTGCCAGAGATGAATTGATACTTATTGAAGTGAAATTAAGATTACAGCAACGACACTAGACTATGCCCTGCTGTCTCTGTCTCTTTGATCTTCTCATTTGATCAGACATTATTTATTTCATCATTTTAAGTTGTGCATTAGCATCTTGATTGTTGTTGTGGGTCTCATTCTCTGATATGCAGTAATGCAGTACAACTGGACAAGGTAATTGATGTTAAAAGTTCTTGTCTGAAGTCCTGTGGCGTGTGGAGATTATTGATGAAGGTTTAACATGTTCATTTAGGTTTAGCAAGTTAAATGCTTATAGAGACGGTGTGGATTATTTGAAGCGGGGTTGTATCCTTATCAATAGCCAGTGTATTATCTACTATACAGTAAATGCCAGTTGGGATGCCCACAGTTTGGAGAAACATCACCATCACACTGTGGAAACTTGCCACCTAAAACAGGTGTACGCTATATTTAGAATATTTGGCCGCTTTTCTTTGCTTGTCAGAAAGCTTTTTCTGATGGAAATTCCACAGTTTTATAAGCCAAATATTGTTCTCTCTCTCGTACGCAACCAGACTCCAAATCAGTCATCTTACTTCACAGGACAGGGGAGGTGCTGGTGCTGCTTCTTTGTTTGTATTTTTGTGTGACTTGGGTGAATTCAAACTAACCTTTTAATATGGTAAAGTCATCCAGAAACACAAACTAATTAACACAATGCATCCTGCTATTGAGCTGCACCACTGGACTCGGGAGGTGGGGGGAGGGATTGCTTCACCTGGTGCAACCATGTTCCAAAAGATGCCACAAAAGTGCCCAAAACTGCACATGATAAAGTGCCCTAAACAGTGGCCAGTTTTTTTTTTTTATCTGGAAGGAGACACAATAGCCAGTCTGCCTGACTAGAATCAAGTATTAAATACCAGCCTGGGCCCCATTTCACAGAGCCTTCGTAGCACTACGTGCATCGTAAGTTGTATTTTAAGGTCTCCAACTCTGGGAAACAGCCCATAAGCTTAAGGGAGACCTTAAGATACAACTTATGACATACATAGCGCTAAGAAGGCTCTAAGAAACGGGGCCTTGATTGGGATCAAGGTACAAAAAGCTGAGAACAGCTGGTCTAAGGTGCCCTTCCAGTGAACAAAACATGATAAAGTGCATCACTACTTTTTGCAAGAGCCAGGCTGCATACAGCTGGTGCCCTTTTCATTTTTTTCCTACCCCTACTGGAGTCTACCATTGAGCTGCACAATGGCAGTGGGCATAAAAAAAATATTTTTAAAAAGCACTTCTGTACTCATGGAAGTCTGAACTTCCACCTTGATGACAAAAATGCTATGAATGGGGTGTGATCCTGTCTTTCTTGACACTGAAGCCTCTAAGTTTCAGTAAATATATCAGGGTGACTGTTGTTAGAGTGCCTGGCTCATAAAGTAATCAAATGTCTTGTGCAGAAGTATTACTGATTTGTTTGCAGCGTGTTTTATGTCACAGATTGTTGGCATTTGGTGCTGTGTTGTCTTTTGGATATGTATTGTTGCTGCGTTTCCTTTCTGTATGTTTAATTACCCGTTTTGTTCTTGCACTATATTGTTCACAGTAACGCTGTGGAATTTTTAGCTGTGACATTGGGGCGTGGTGGTGGGAATGGTTTATTGCAGAAAGGCATATAACTTCCAAATGAATTCACAGACTTGCAAAAGACTTTGTGAAAAGGTCAGTCATGAACCAAAAGACAGCTGATGAAAGGTTAATGTCTACTGGCATAAAGGAGGTGAGGCCTGTAACAAAAAGGTTAGGGTTAGGGTTTGTGTAGACTCTTGTGGGAGGCGTCAGTCTCAGCACATTTCCTATTTTAAAGGTGAAAGCTAGCTACATTCCCTATACTGAAGCCACACCCCTTCATAACTTATTGTTTGTTTTAGGCACTTGTGGGAGTCGTGCACTAAGTAGAGTTCAGTTTTTCACTAGTGATTTTTTGCCTCAGCTCCTATACATTAGCAGTGACCCCTTTCATAAGTCATGAACCGTCGCAGCAGGCGTCATTAGACTTGGCAGAGAGTTATTTTTTCCTTTAGTGTGACTTAATTCCGCTACTTAAGCTATGAAGGTCAAATGGTTTTGTGTGTGTGTGTGTGTGTGTGTGTGAATGCACATGTGGATGCATGTGTGTATGTACATAGTTGGTTACAGCTATTGTAAATTCACGCTTTTTTTGTTATGCAAAGGCAGTTTTGGTGACCGTGGTATGATTTACAGTTAGAAGGAAATTGTATGCATGCTTATGGCAAGTAAAAATTGCACACACAAAAAATTGTTGATGTGAAATATATCTTTATTAGCAAGCGATTTATTTTGTTTTACCGATTCTATAGAACAAGTGGGATCACATAAGGATGGTCAGTGGCAGCAGACATCAGGAGTGGGGTGTCTTGTGGTACAAGGAATAAAAGAATCTCAGTTTCTTTATGTGAATTCCTAAAAAAAAAACACACAATAAAGTAAGGTGGCAAAATATATCAAAACAATTTTATAACATGAGCAACATATAACTTACCAATATGAGGTCTGCCCTTTCAGGAGCAACATCGATTCAGTGTGATTAAGTCGAACCTAAAGAATCACAAACTCGGTGAATATAAGCTTTGCAAATTAAAGATGATGAATTTACTCAGAGAAAATCAAATTATTATTTGGCAAAAATCTATGATATTAAAACCTGTCTTTTGAACTTACCTTGTGGATTACATGGGCCTTTGTTATAGCTGTTTGGGTAGGTGGTCGTAAATTTGCTTGGCGGAAGTTTTGGACAAGGCAGAGAGCTGTTATTCTGCAGACTGGAAATATCTAGAGACAATGTGTATGAATTTAAAGGGAATTTTAACAAGTTTGTATAACTGCAGACGAATCATTTCAATATAATATTACACTCAACAAAAATATAAATGTGACACTTTTGTGTTTGCTCCTTTTTTTCATGAGTTTTGGTAAAAGATTTCATTCTTCTGTGCACACAAAAAGTTGATTTCCCTCAAACTTTCTTCACAAATTTGTTAATATCCGTGTCAAGTGAGCACCTCTCCTTTGCCAAGATCATCCATATAGAGTCATACAGAGATGCAGATTAAACAGCATGATTACTGGTGTGTCTTGGACTGCTCACAATAAAAGGCTGCTCTAAAATGTGCAGGCTTATTTTGAAAAGAGAATGATGCGTTGTGCTCTGTCTCTATTGACAGAGTAAGAATATCAGGGTAAAATAATCAGAGGCGGCGTAGAGTGGGTCCTGTTTTAAACAGCTGACTTATATAATATGTGAATTGAAGAGTTATAAAGAATTCAGTAAAGGGTCATAAGTGTATTCTTGGCAAAAGCACAGAGGATTGATAGAGAGCTTCAAGTATTTTTTACATGCAAGAGTGAAGTTGACCTTTGACCTTTTGGATATAAAATTCCAACACCTCATCATTTTATCCTATTAGACATTTGTGTTAAATGTTTTTTTTTTTTTAAATATTTAATAATTAGTTTGCATTCTTGAGTTACAGCCAAAAATAACTGTCGCTAGCATGAAAGCATAAAAACTGGTATCTCTAGGCCTATATGAAATACTTTAGTGCCTAATAAATGCCTTTGTTCAAAATAAAACTGCACACTTTAGAGTGTTCTTTTATTGTAACCAGTCCAAGTCACGCCTGTTATCATGCTGTTTAATCAGCATCTCTAAATGCCACATCTGTCAGGTGGATGGATTGTCTTGGCAAAGGTTAAGAGCTCTTTAACATTTTAAGAAATAAGTGAACAAAATTTGAGAGAACTAACATAATTATGTGTGCACAGAAGAAGTCTTAGATCTTTTGCTTCAACTCATGAAAAGTTGGAGCAAAAACAAAAGTGCTGAGTTCGTATTTTTGTGGAGCGCAGCTAAAAACTGTAATGTTAAACTTTTCGTGGCAGCATCAAAAAATGTCCCCAATGATGAATCTGATTAAGATGAAGCACAACAGCTCACCTGTCACTGAAAGGAGGAAGACAGCAGTGCCGCCCTTCAGGAAGTCTCGGCTCCTAATTTGCTCCAGATAGAGAAATGATCTCACCCCATAGGCTGGATTCACATACAAAGATTCTCCGTTCATTCTTATACGTCTTCCCATCAGACGAGGGTTGTCGAATGTAGCTTCAGAAAAACAGAAAACGCATCTTCTTACAGATACATATCTTACGAATGGTTGTATTGATAGATCAATATATCTGTCACAGTGGATCATTGACATATCTCTGTGATAGACTCACTTGATGATGGATCAGTGGTCACAGAGATCTGTCTGGACATCTGCTGCTGAATGTGTGGGTTCTTGTCCAGCATGATGATGGAAATCTGCCTCCACGGACAGGGCCACGTAAGTGTTGAGTCATATTCACCCGACACCAGACGAACATAAACTCCAAAAAAAGTTTCCCGCAGAACAATCATTATCTGGTAAGCGTAACCTTCTGTAGAGTACATCCGGGGGCTAAACAGACGACTGCCAAAGTCGGAGCTCGTCAAAAGCCTCTCAAAGTCCATAACTTGCCAGACATTATGTGGACACTCGGACTCAGACAGGTTGATGTCATCAATGGAAAAGCCTCCTGAAGACGCTTCATTTCCTTTACGCACCTCAAACACAACCTGGAAAGGCTTGGAGGCATTCAGGGGAACCATGTAGAACAGCCAATCATTGGTTGGTTCACCTGGAGGAGAACATAGATGTTTTTACCAGTTTGTTTTTTGTTTCTATTAAGTTTCTATGGATGGTAATGTCAGTCCACCACTTTGGTCCAGACTGAAATATCTCAACAACTACAGCAAAGGTTGCCATTGTATTTTATACGGACATTCTGACTTCCTAGAGCAGTGGTTCCCAACCCTCCTTGGCATGCCCACACTTCTTTTATTAAAAGCTGAGCCCCCACCAGCCTGTGCACATGCACACACACCAAAAGAATATGTGAAAACGCCCATTTCCTCACCAGTGATCTGACCCATGAGCCGCAGATTTCCCATAGAGTCCCTCTCGTCCTGGAACTCTCTGATCCAGATGTTGAGCTGGTCCGATTGGCTTCCGCTATGGCGGTAGTAGAACTGGAGACACTGGACATGACACTCCCGAGTGGGTCTCATCCTCTTGGTCTCCAGCCAGGCTGAGTCTCCCTCCTGACCTGACGCTGTGCTGGCATGCATGAAGTAACCTGGGAATTGTTTAGATTTGACATTTTTCTCGGTTACTATTGTTAACCTCATGTAACCCCATAATGTTAAAATCAATGTTAAAGTGTTTTATCACATGTGCATTATGCCATATGTCACCTATACGCCAGTATCTGGCCCAACAATAAAAAAGTAATTTCATAGGTATTTTCAGGTATTTTTATATAGTACCAAGGACATTACAGACTTTCCTGATGGAAAGGTAGCTTTAGTTATTGCTATAGTAAATTAGCTGACTGCTAACTGCTGTTAGCTTGATTAGCCTTGACTCAGCTCTGTGGTGCTGGGAGCCAAACCTAACAAGAAAACCACCCTGGCACTGTAGCCTCCTCCCTGTCGTCAAACTGGCCTCTGTTGGTCTCTGAAGCTGTTGTGGTTGTTTTTTTTTTTTGGTTTTTTTTGGAGTCAGCTAATAGGAACGCTCTCCCTACTCGTATACGCCCATGGATTACTTCAGCTGCATGGATGGGGAGAGTAATCAGCAGCACTGTTGGCTACTGCAAACATCAATCAACATCTGTAAGAATTAAGCACTCTGCTAGTCGTTTCGTGGGGGTTTTAAGAATATTTGGGTTGTAAAGACACATGGTCAGTTACAATACAGTAATCAGGCTGCTTTACCCCGTGTCTTGTCTTGGTCGACGTCTCCAGCAGCAGCGCTAATTCTCTTCCAGCCTTTGGCCGAGCCACTTTTACAAAAGCTCATCCCACAGATATCAGCACTGGAGAAGTTACAATGCTTCATAAAAGAAATCGTTCCATCTGCGGTCGCACAGCAAAAACACAGATCATGATATTGTACAACTCAAGTGTGTCTTTTTGAGTAATTTATAATTAGATCATCATTTTCAGCATCATGGAAACAGTCACAACTTACCACAGTTATAAAGGCGATTCAACTTTAACACATCAGTGGGGCTCATTTCAATTCGCTGGCCAATTATGTTTTGATACTGGGGCAGCTTGGTGACTATTGTGTCTGCCGAGTTTTTAGAAAATACTTTTTTTCCGTAGTGCATCACTGATAGGTAGTCGTACGGCGCATTCAGTGTTGTTCTTATTTTTGGGCTTAATTTCTTAAAATTTCCCTTGTATCCTGTGGACCAGATAGACACATAATCACACAGTTAGGGATAATTAATACACAAACAACAACACCAATTCCAAAAAAGTTGGGACGTTGTGTGAAACGTAAATAACAACTGAATGCAATGATTTGCAAAAACTTTTCAACCTTCATTCAACTGAATACAGCACAAAGACAAGATATTTAATGTTAAAACTGATTAACTTTATTGTTTTTTGTAAATATAGACTCATTCTGAATTTGATGCCTGCAACATGTTCCAGGAAGTTGGGACAGGAGCGCGTTTACCACTGTGATAGATTACCTTTTCTTTTAACAATAGCCAGTAAGTGTTGTGACATCAAGTGCTCAACAGTCACAGGTCTCTGTTGTCGTATTTTGTATTTCATAATGCACCGCGTATTTTCAGTGGGAGACAGGTCTGGAATGATGGACGGCCAGTCTAGTACCTGAACTCTTTAACTATGGAACCACACGGTTGTCTTGCTGAAATAAGCAGGGACGTCTCCGAAGAAGAGGCAGAATATGCAATATAGCCCATGCAGTATAATTTATACAATTATGTGTGTTTTTAAAGCAGTTATTAATGTAGTGCTGCCTAAGGGTCAAAGGTCACAGGCATTCAAAGTTAGTTTTCAGCCTTTCCCTTCCCATGCAAAGGTTTCTCTCCTTCTTTGACGGTGAAATCCCTCATTTTTTTGCAGTTTTGTGTTGAGAAACATTGCTCTTAAACTGTTGGACTATTTGCTCACACAGTTTTTCACAAGATGATGAAGTTCAACCCATCCATGCTTGTGAACAGCTCAGACTTCCCAGGATGCCCCTTTAATACCCAATAATGATACGGTCACCTGTTACCAAATAAAATTTTTACCTTTTAAAATGTGGTGATTTATTTGGCTGGCTTTTGTTGCCCCTGTCCCAACTTTTTTGAAACATGTTGCAGAAATCAAATTCAGAATGAGTGTGTATTTACAAAAAACAAAAAGGTATATCCTATTAAACTGAATACAAGCTGAAAGTTTTTGCAGATCATTGCATTCTGTTCTTATTTACCTTTTACCCAGTGTCCCAATTTTTTGAAATTTGGGTTGCAAATCTTCTTGTCTTGCAAACAATATTTGAGAGACACAGTTGGGGATGTTATTACTGTCTTTGATGTTTTCCCAGATGATGGTTATGTGGTCATCCCGGTCGTATCTTGAATGTTCATGAGACAGGCCCAAAGCGTGGATAAACTCGTGCTCCACTACAGCAATAGATCCACATCCCTTACCGATGGAAACCACTTGGCCATTTTTGATAATCTTTGAAACAAAAGAATAACACCTGCAGAGAGAGGCAGAGTGGCGCATGACAGACAGAATGAATCGATGCAGGATCGACGGCCACGATGGATTATGTTTGGCAAGGAAAAACAGATTTACCCTGGATTCCTTCTGACTGAAATGTAGCTTTCCTCAGACTGTCTGGGCTTGAAATCGATACATGTCTTCAAACGGAAATGTTCAAACGCCTGCAGAATGACTCCTTTAGAATTCATATCTGTGCTCATGGACAATATACAAAGTCATAATAAGGACTTAATCTTTGAATTTCTTCATGCCTCAGCAATATATAGAAACAAAAATCAAGAAAAAAGGCTTTATTGACCATCACTCACCAAGGCTGTCTTCAAATACATAAGGAACAGGGATGTCCCACAACTTTTTTCTATTCAAAACAGCATTCCTGGCAACTCTTGTTTTCGTCTTAATTTCCTTGGGTGAAGTGAAAGCATTAAATGAATCAATAGAAACAGCAAATACACCAGCTAACCAAACAACCAACAAACCCTTCTACAAGAAACAAACAAACAAAAATAAGTTAAGATGCACTTTACTTACTTCCATAATGTCGCTCTCAAATAAATCCAGGCCTGGAGGGGAAAACGGAAAGTAAGAATGCACCTGAATACAAATATACAAATGTACATATACAAATGTATCAGGATCTGTTTGCTGTCATTCATATGTTTATAGAGTTCAAATGGAGGCTGTGTCTCATTTATATACTCAAATTGTTAACTACATCTAAAATCTCTCATCCAACTTACCTTTGTTTATTTCAGGTATGTCCAAATCCTCATCATCAATCTCTTAAAAATAAAACACAGAAATACAGACATGCTTATATCAAAGATTACACGGTCTCTGTAAATTCTTCTAAAGATGTTTAAAAATGATCCAATGTGGTACCACTTTACAACAGGACTACCTTCATAAATCTATGCTATGTTTTTAAATTGTTTATAAATGATTTATAAAGTGTTAACAACCTCATTAATAACCTAATTATAAATAATTTCTAAGGGTAGTCGTATTGTAAATTGGTACCTTTAATGTCAATTATTATAAAAGTATTTGATCTTCATTAAACATTAAAAGCCTCACCTATCAACAACTGCTCCACAGACTAGAAATGAACAGAGCAGAGGTCATTTAAGTATCAAACTGCAGTAAATTCATAGAAAAATATATGCAACTTAAAAATATATAAATATACTTACCATGGCGAGGTGAAGTATGCTCAGCACAACTATAATGCAGTTATACATGATTGTGAATAAATCCTCAAAATGGAAAAGAGTCGTAAAAGTGGCCGACTGGAGTATAACTTAAACTTAAAATAATTAGAAATTTTAAAAAAAACCAAAAAAAAAAAACCTGTAGAAATAGATTTAATGGTAACACAGAGCCATCTAAGTCTCACAAACAAATATCCACAATTCTGGAGTACTTCTGTTGGGATTAGATCTTTGTGTTGTTTTCTCCTCTAACACATAAATTCTCTCAAAGGATGTCATAAGCAACTGAAGGTAGAGACTAAACACGTCCTTACACAAACACCAATTTCACTAAAAACCTCACTGATTAAACAACTACAATTCCCCTCTGGCCCTGTTTAGCATTTCTGTCTGACAAATACAACATTACTCATTCAGGGCCCCAAGATGAGTTTGACACTTTTCAGTCCCACCAGGATTTCGCAGGCTTTTTTTTTTGCGATTGTTGTGGCCTAAAAGATTGCGGAATGTGTTGCAAAGCTTTTAGGCATTCTTTTGTGATTTTTTTCTTTGTATAATTCATTAAACTTGTTCCGAGGAGAACGAAACCGCACTCTGTTCTGAGCCTTCTAAGTAACATTACCATAAAGTCCCAGAATTACAGAACTTCTAACAAAATATGTTTTACTTGTAAATGCACAAATGCACCAGGGGAGTATTTCACAAAGTTCAAACTCAGTCAGCACAACACTGATAACAATGACAAAGGTGTTCTTTTCAGAATTCATGGCAAAATAAAAAACATAGATGCAAAAATTGATTGGTGGAACTCGCAAGAAGCTACGATCGTTGGTTAAATTTGCAGCGTTGCACAGAGTTCATGAGCATTGGTTGTGACTGACTCTTGTACAGTCTCCACTGCCGATGTGGAAGTATGAGAAAGAGTACATGTTTTTTGTTTCAGTTGTCATCTGTGTGTCCCTTCCGAACAAACATTTCAGGTTTTTGTGAGTGTTTGCAGACCTCAGGTGTGGCCGTTCTTCACACTGTGACAGACACCCATCAAACAGTTGATCTAATTCTTTAAACTGTTGTTACATGCACAACAGACGGCCCCTACTCTGCTTCTGGTTAATAAATGAATCGATACTGTTAAAGAAAGCAGGATGATGATGGTGACCTTTAAGCCAGATTTGATCTGTACATTAGACATACATCAGATTGTTAGAATGATTGGGTGTGATGGGTTATACAAGCACTGACGCACCTAAATGAGAGCAGAGGAAAACTTAAACCCCTGTCAGACAGAACCATCCACATACCAACTTTTCATGCACAGAGTTTGAGTGATTACATGTTGCAACTGAAGCCCTTTTGTTTGCTGTTTGTGACTAAATACCACAAAAGAATCCTGATGACAGATTTAACCTTGGACTTAGAGAAGATCTCTCGGCTTTACGAGGAATCTAAGCTTTGTGAGACTCTTACATCACACTTGAGCAATTTTAGCAAATTGTTGTTTAATGTGTGCAATTACTGCAATTACTTCTAGGGGTCTAAGATTTAATTATAGGGACCTTTTAATTTGATGTAGTATGGATATGTCAAAGGTAAATTTGAAGGTTATTTAACAAATGTATACATTGATGAATTGTTTGTCCAAAGTAGAGGACAGTGTTACTTTTCTAGCTCTGGTTAGGATATTAAATTGTGTCAGACATCATTGTTGACTTCCTATTGCACGTAGGAAATGTGTTTGATTGCAGACTCACAACCACTCCCTATTTAAGATCGACAAAATAATCGCAGTCATAAATAAATGTAACATTGCAAGTTAGTTTACACACAGTAGCTGCCATCACATGCAGACAATAATAACTCAAACCAAACGGACCTGACTGCAAACAATGATGGGAATGACAGAAGGACGGTGGTTGTGCTGTGTCCCATGATGTCAAAAGAGGCAGGGGGTGTTACTGGTTTTGCATTACACATATTTTCTCATTCTTTGGAATACATTCCCCTGTGGCCAAACCTTTAAACATATTCATTATATTTTTCCTCACATTTGTCTGTCAGCTGCATCCCTTCATCCTCTTCCAGAGGAAGAAATGATTATGAAATGTTTTTAGTTATGAGAATAAATCATAAACCACAGCAGGCCTATACAGACTATGACCTCCTGTAAGGCTGTTTCTTGCGGCTATAAAAGCAACATTTGCAGAATAATTAAATCAACTTTCTTTAATGAAGACAATTTAAGGTGCTGTTAGATTCCTGCAGACTTTTAACCCTGTTAATACAGGTGTGCGCCTCCCTTTGTGTGCAACAAGTTCTGTGACCGCAGTGAAAATGTTTCTGAAATGCAAAATGCCAACAAATACGGACTAAAGCAGAATATTTCTTTAGATAAAAACATGTGAATTTTGAAAATTTCTCTTTTTTTTTCGATATATTTTGACTGTTGGACTTCACAAAACTCTGGAGTTATTGGAAATGTTTGGATCACACAGAAACTCCGTTCAGCTTCATCCATCAGCTGTGTCGTGAGTCTGTGACACCGTGCTACTGGCTTAAAAATACATGTGAAGTTTGCAGACGTAATAGCTGAATCCGTCCATGGAACGTCTATTTTCCCAGCAGATATCTTATAGTTAAAGCAACACTGAGCTAACAAAGCACTTCTGTGTTTGCATGTGTGGGTTGGGGAAATCCTACTATTTTTAGAGAACATGAGACACATGTCTCTGTTGCGAGGTCATTACTAAGACTCCTTACACTTGCAGTTTCATGACAGAAGAGTTCTACTGACGTGACTGATTGTTTTCCACTTTTCAAGCCAGACCCGATGTGTTTGTAGGGAGTAATTTGCACTTAAATATGAATACATTTTCTTCTATTTTGGTGGTAACTGTTATATAATCAAAATATTACGCCTGAGTCAAGCGCCTCGGCCCTGACCACATCACCGTTGAGCTAATAATGATGGTAAAGCTCACCTTCTCTTATAACATTGCTTAAATGTCCAAGTATTGTTCAGACATGCAGAAATTTACCATAATTTATTTGGCAAGATCATAAAATTTGCAAAGATACCAAATTTCAGGGTAAGCTGCATCTCAGTTGGTCACTGCTATTGTGATTTCATGCTTGTTTTTATATATTTTACTTCAGTCTCTCTTTAAAACTTAATGGCAACTAATTTGGAGGAATGTTCGAGTCCTGCTCCAAGGGAGACAGATGGAATTTGTGGTCTGAGATAACAAAGAGCTGTAGAAGCTACTGACGGATGCAGCAAGCCTTCAATTGCCTCCACTGGGGAAAGGGGAAGTGAAAATTAGGGAGCCCAGCGCGGTGTCATGTTCCAATCACTACACAGTGAGCTGGAGTGGATAAATACTTGCTGAAGACAAACTCCATTTGTCAGTGGGTGTTTGTGAGTTTTTTTGTCCAGTCTAAAAGGGGCTCATCTATCATACGGGTGACTGTGAAATTAAGCAGACAGAGACAGATGCAGTCCACCTGTGATCTGGTCCAGGAAATAGATGGCTTCCTTTGCTTTCCCGTCATATTCTCTGATCCAAATGTTGAGCTGGTCTTTATCGCTCCCACTGTGAGGATAGAATAACTGGAGGCTCCGCAACTGTCTCTTTGGATTTATTCTGCTGCTCTGCATTCTGGCACCATCTCCCTCTTTTCCAGAAGCTGTGCTGCAGTGCATGAAGAGGCCTCCTCCTACTCACAATTAAACACTAAAATGAGCCTCTTGCATTTGTTAAAAATGTAAGAAACACATTTCAGTTGAAAAAAATGACACCAGAAGCCAGCATCGATTAGCAATAGCAGGATATGGTAAAAACGGGAAACTATAATACTTTTTTACAGAAAACTCATGATTTTGATTAGTTGCTGAGAAATTTCCCAGAGCAGCTTCTGCCTGGTTTTCTGTAAACATAATGAAAACACAACATCATTGCAGTAAATCCATCACATTGCTGATGTCCAAAGGGACCAAAAAAACAGCTGTTTGGACACAGTATAAATGAACACTATGATAGGGATAATTAAGTTTCGAAATTACAATTGAAGGATTTAATGCACAGCAAAGATAAATGATTTATCGAGGGAACTGTGCTTTTGACAGCAAATCACATTAGAAGAAGGACCATGGACGGCATATATGGGAACTTGATTGATCACGACAGCATTGTTGCAACCTACCCCCATGTCCCAATGTTGTCCCAGGTCCAGGTTTTCTTCTGGTTGTCCTTGTATGAGGCCAAAGTTGTTTATACAGCTTCAGGCATTCAGGCGCTGATCAAAACTGCTTCCCGTCTGCTGCCTACCCCTCATGTCTCACTGTCTTCGTTCACAGGCATGTTTAGACAGTAATGTAGAAGGTCCTGGTAATGCTCATGGCTTGATGAACCTGCACAAAAATAAACTACAAAACAAACATGTTGCTGCAATCTGATATGATAATGGACAAATAGCTGAAAATGGAAAGGGAACCATTAGATAACCTCGTGAAAAACATATATCAGAAAACAAATACAAATGAATCAAAATGAAGTCTACTTCTTGGTTCCATTAAAATGCATGAGGCCTGGCCTGAGTCATTTGGCTGGGAGGTTACGAAAGATGAATTAAAATAAGCACATTTAGAATTGAACAAAGGTAAAGCATCAGGTACAGTTGGACCTCCTACTGAAATATATCAAGCATGATGATGAGATGAGACAACAGACCTGCTAACTTTAGTGTTTAGAGCTGGAACCTCCTTTTATCATGGAATCATATTGCTCATTTATAAGAAAGGAGACACACATGAAAGCAGCAAATTTTTCTAACTGGATAATTTAAAAAAATTAAATGACATTGGCATTGTATGAAAAGGTAAGAGATGAGCAAAGTTGTACAACTGATCCCAAGGGAGACATGATTGTCTGCACCAAAGTTCATAGCAATCAACCCAAAATTTGTTGAGAAAGAACTATTTCACCAGAAACAACAACTACAAGAGGAACTAGAGGAAGTCAGGGATCACAAAAAGTCTTTATGATTCATCCTCTTGTGACCACGAATGACCAAAGTTCATTGTAGTCCATCTAATAGTTATTGAGATATTTTAGTCTGGACCAAAGAATCAACTGACTCATACGGCCACGCACAGAACCACACAGTGAGCGTGGTTAAAAACAACACGTAACTCCTTGATTCCACCGGACACGTCGTGTCTGTGCCACAGTTTTGACCTGTCCTCCTCTGTGCAGCTGCATGTCCAACCGGCAGCATTTCAGAAGCAGCCTGCCAGCCTGATGAAGTTGACTTGCTCAGATTTGATTGATTTGGTCTTTTTTGTCTGCTTTTTGTGCATATCTCATGCACAAGTAGGCTACAAAATTAAAAAGATTTTTTTTTTTTTTTTTTTCTATTTTTATGATCACAAGTTAGCACAGAGTCTTTTATTCTGAAAATTAACCAGATTCTCTTTGCTTTTTCTGTGTCTGACTTCCTGCCTTCTTGATCTGCTTAGAAAGAGAGGCCTACAATGAGTTCATACAAAAAACTTTAACAGTTTATACCGTCAAAAGTGTAAGTAAGAGTAAATAAAATAGACAATTACACCAAACTATAACATTTTGTGTACTAATGGTGACTCACTCATTGTCTTTGATGACAACTGTGTAGGTTCATCCTCTCAGGGCTTGAAGTCGATGCGTGTTCTCAGCTGTATTTGGTTAAAAGCCTGTAGAACAACCCTTTAGGCATTCAGGTCCATGTTTCAAAGTGAGCAAACAAACAGAAGCAACATGTCGTGAGTCAACAAAACAAACAAGTACATCAAGTTGTTGATTCTACTTTTTTCTTCACAGTTGAGAAAACACAAAGACACTTTCTCCGCCGTATATACCGTATGGTGAGTCATCCGGCACATATGGGATCAGTATCTGCCATTTCAATTTATGTCGCAGAACAATGCTCCTGTCATGGCCCTTTGCAATCGTACAAGAGCAGTGATCAATGGTGCTGACAGTCATTATGTCTCCCTCGTGTAGATTCAGATCTAAAAGAGGTACATTTATTGTTGTTTCTCTGCAGATCCATGTGACAAAAACATGTAAAAACAGTTATCATATGGATCTTAAAACACGCCTTTGTTACATCTACATCTGTTTCAAGATCCCCACCTCCTTCTGATAAAAGCATGCGGTAAAATGAACCATGTTGAGTATGTTGGATATGAGTGATTGCTCATGCTGTGCTTTTCATTAAAGCTTTGATTTCTTATTTTGCTCAACACAAATCACAACTGAGCGGGAAACATGGATCATATTAGAGCGTTACTCACCAGTCAGTCATAATAAGGTGAATGAAAACTAATTATTTAAAACATTAATCACAAGAGTCAAATCAGAGGAAATGTTGCCAGATTCCTTGTTATAAGCCAATTATTCTAAAAGGGATAACTTGGATTTTTGAAGTACTTATTCATAATCAGCGTAATCAGGTAATCAATATACTGCTGTGGACAGGGTCAGCAGCACATGTGTTTTAGCCACCATAAAAATAAACAATAAAACAAGATCAAAGCAGCAGTGGAAAAATGACTGCTTTTGCAAAAGGAGTCTGGTTGAGCGATAGTTGGCTTATATATGGCAGTTTCCTGTCAGAAAACGCTGTCTGACGGTAAGGTAAAGTGGTGAAAATGTTCTAAATATAGTGCATATTTAAACTGATACTTTAAGGGGCTAAAAAAGGTTTTCCTGCTGACCCCGTCCACAGCAGTAAGTAACTTCTGTGCTCTCTGCTTCTTCAAACTGGGTGCGTGCCAACAGGAAGTTTCCATTCCCAACCTGACAGATTTCAACAATGAAAGCGACATAGCAGGCTTTTCGAGTAACATCACGGGATGTACGTAACATAGAGTAGTTTTTGTAATCCCATACATAGTCTTATCCTTAACCTAACCAAACTGTGAGAGCTCAAAGCTACACAAACAGAATAACTGAATGCATGTTTTTGTATTACGTTGGATTGTAAGATTTTTTTGCTGGACACAGGAGGAGGTAAAGTCATAATGTGTACTACGCACACACTTCATTGTTTGTCATAGTGAAGCACATACCAGACTGTCTCCCAGACGAGTGGCTTCTCACCTGTGTGCGAAGTTGTGACATATGTCAGTGTCAAAAAGCTGTGTGCATACCAGGACTACAAGCAATCTGCCTGGGCGTGGTACACACAGATACACATCAACACATCAACACATGCGACACGCACCTTTTGAAACCACACAGTCGATCTGTCCTCGAGAGGAACACATGAAGATCACCTCATAGACATGAAACAAAACATCAGTGGTGCTAATGAACAATTTCAAAC
This sequence comes from Lutjanus erythropterus, assembly GCF_056507025.1. Classification (NCBI taxonomy): domain Eukaryota; kingdom Metazoa; phylum Chordata; class Actinopteri; order Lutjaniformes; family Lutjanidae; genus Lutjanus; species Lutjanus erythropterus. Next base: position 31,811,555 of record NC_139325.1, on the reverse strand, counting down.
TTCTGTTGATCTGTTGTACGTAGAACTTTAACTGAATCATCGTTCTACAGCTGACGACAGACGGACACAATTTAAAAGATTCATTAAATAGTTTAACCTGTGATTTGTGATTTGTTGTTGGTCAATAGTTTAACCTGTGATTTGTTGACTTTACACTTTTATTAGAAATAAGTGTTCCCAAAGGGTTCTTCCTGAAGGTCTGAGGTTCTACCCAGAACCATTTGCTTCTGAGGAAAAAGCTCTTTTTTTGTCAGCAGTTCTTTATCAGACTAAGCATTCCATTAAGAACCCACTGCATCCAAAGAACCGTTTTTAGAAGAAAGGGTTCTTCAGTGATTATTCAGTTCCTTCAAGAACTCTGTCATCAAGGGCTCTTTGTACCATCATACAAAGGGCTCTCAGTAGAACCTCCAGTGTTTTAGATAAAACCCTTCAAAAAAAAAAAAAATCTTGATAGAACCCCCTCGTTGGGTTCTAGGTAAAACCTTTGGAATATAAAAAGGTTCTTAGTAGAACCCCCTAAGTATGTTTTAGATAAAACTTTTAGGATATAAAAAGGTTTTCAGAAGAACCTCCTAAGTATGTTCTAGATAAAACCTTTAAAATATAAAAAGGTTCTCAGAAGAACCCCCTCAGTAGATTCAAGATAAAAGCCTTGGAATATAAAATTGTTCTCAGTAGAACACGCTGACAGTATTTTAAATATAACCTTTGGAATTTAAAAATGTTCTTGGTAGAAATCCCTCAGTGGGTCCTAGGAAAAACCTTTGGAACATAAAAAGGTTCTCCTAGCGTCTTACAGAGGGTTCTGGGTGAAAGCTCTCACAGATGGTTCTAGGTGTAACCCTTTTTTTTGTTGGGTTCTAGCTAGAACTGTCTGACAGGATTCCCAGAGGAACCTTTATAAAACATTCCAACAAGAACCAAAAAGGGTTCTCCTACGGGGAAAGAATCTTTTATGGTTCTATTTGTAAGGCGTTGCTTCCTTATTGTTTGGGGTCTGACAGAAGTCACTGCTGTATGTGTGAAAATAATATTCAGAAATTCAGAACAGGAAGAGAAATTAGTCCTGAACATGTAACAACGTAACACCAATCAATAACAGTGGTCGTAGTATTTGTTCTAACGTAGATCCTCTAGAACTCCCACTTTACAGATGAGGAAATGCACGTGACAGACGTGAGAGAGGAACAGAGATAACATTCACACAGAGAGATATGTCAGAATATCGAAGTCCTGATCAGTAAATAAATGTTACATAATCCTGGTTTTGTGTAAGAGTTCATCGTATGTTGCTTCCATTCATCTGTGAGAAAACACCAAATACTTGACATTTCTAGTTTCTTATCGCCCGTGACGACAGGCAGCGCCTCATCCATCTCACACGATACTGATAACAATGAATGGGTTTCACACACACGTTGTAAACCTCAACACAAACACTTTTGTACAATTTATCACACTGAAATTTGACCTTGATCAATATGCAAAAACTATTATTATGTCTTTTGCAGAAACTTCAAAATACAGTTGAAAGAATTTTTGTATTAAAGTAGCACATTTTTTCCTTGAAAACAGAGACATTTCCTCATGTGAAATAAAAGTTCTAACTTTTGTAGAACCTCATAGTCAGAAGCTGATTGATGTTTGAAGCCTTTAAACAATATCATGTAAGATTTTTTGCACCTTCTGTTTTGTTGAGTATAATTTTTCTGTTACCTCAAGGTGTTAACAGTTTTCACAGACAGAGACAGTCAACCATAAAATTAAAAGCATTATAAGTTCAACTGAATGTTTCTCCTTCAGTCCACAGCAGTGCAAGAACTCAACTGAATAAATGATTAACATCACTTCAAAATCAGCTCTGAAGGTTCACAATTATTATTATTATTTTAAATATCTTCCTTTGGTACAAAGACAAAAGTAAAACTATGGTAAACAAAGAATTATCTTATTATAGGACTGTACAACTAAGAAAAGATTACAGATTTTCATCAATCTTAAATGTTAAATAAATGTTAAATCTTAAATTTATTTATGTAATATTTTCACTTCTTTATAATCCTCTCTGTGTGTATTAAATTAAGTGGTGACACCAAATAGAGGTGAAATATTTGCAAACCCAGAGTTAAGAAAAAAAACCCCAACACATTTATTCTCTAATCTATTCTCCGGGTCTCATGTATGACTTTTATATACTTTCAGAATGAATAAAGTTCCTCATAGCATTTTTATCAAAGTGGTCAAGTGTTTACAGTGAGTTTGAATGGGAATATTTAACTGCAAATAATTATTCTAATCACATGAGTTATTGAAGTTGACCAGCAGGACGGCTGAACCTCCACCTGTTCATTCTTTCTACATTTATCTTCATGATTCTGAGATATTTTATTCACAGTCGAGCCTTTATGCTGCTCTGTTGCTGTTTCACCACTTGGTGGCGGTGTAGCCTTTCCTATTCACACACAGAGAACACTGGCATCCCATTTGGATTTACAGTGATGCCTGATGCATTTCATGACAATAATTTGCCAAATGCTTCTGTCTTAAGGCGATTTACAAACACCCACACATCATGAAGTTCCAGCGTCTTGCCCAGGGGAACTTTACGACGCCCAGGCTCAGATCTCTGGCACTACAGACAAGTACTGAAGTGGTAGAAGTAAACAAGTCATTATGCATATCTAATGTGTTTGTACAATCATTATTATATTATTGGATCATTATTTTAAGCATAAATGTTATTGTTGTAGTCGGTCATAGTGGAGCTAAATTTGATTTAGTCTTAATACTGTTGGGTAGTTTCACATTTTATAAACTGATCATATATTTAGTATGCAAAATCCAAATCTGAAAAGTAACTATATTACTATATTTTAACTATATGTGTTAATTAAATCTAGTGCAGTAAAAAGTAGTCAAAAAGAAAAAAAAGTACTTAAATAAACTGAGGATGTTTTCACACCTAAAATTTCAGACTAAGGCCCAAACCAAGGTTCATCTGTTTTTTGAAATGGTGTTTATATTTGGTCTGGCTGGTTTTGGTCTCACATTGCAATTAACCAAGTGGACTGAAGAACTTAACATGTCATGCCTACATCCCGTCATCATCTCCTGCGCGGGCTTCGTCTCTCTATATTTGACATTGATCGGTTTGTGGACAGGCGTGGATTTGATGTCAGCGTGTTTACAGTTCGGCAGGTAACCTGACTTCACTGTTTGTAGAGAGATGAATGAACAGATTCACATCGTTGTCATCATATTATTATCATTATGGCATTATTACCACCAGTACCAGTGGGAAACAACTGAAAAGTGTCTGCATGTTTTTTCCAGTTGACTCTTTATAAAGTTTGGTGTGTTGTCCTCCTTCCTGCTCTGATGTTATATGTTGTAATTTCCTGTAATCGGAAAGTCCGAACCATCCAAAAAGTGCTTTCACACTAGAAACAAACTAAACCATGGTTCAGTTTGATCCAGACCGCAACCACCTTTTTTTGCCGGACCAAAGTCTGGCCTTTTGGTCCAGACTGTGGATCAGGGGAGTTTTCACACGTGTAACTATGGTCAAGATAAAACTGAAAAGTCTGAAAGTTCGGACCAAACAAGGTAGGTGTGAAAACACCCTTAAATACCTCAAAATTGGACGGAAAAGTCCAGTGTCTTTACAAGGATTTATTGACAGAATTTATCAGAAGCTGAAATATGTCTTCATTATTATATAATTGCCTGAAAATAGGTATTTTTGTTACCTAAAATGAGCCTCACACCAGGCTGAGAAGCAGCGTTTTTTGATTGAAAGTTTCAAACCTCTGGCGAGCCAACAGATGTCACAGAGTCCTGGAGAACATTAGCACATCACTGCAGTGAGGTCAAAAGTTAAACCACTGGAGGACAGCAGAGACAAGATCTTCAGAGGTTATTAAGTTACTTTTTAAGTCTATTTCTCAGTGTGAGTTCAGTGTTTAAGATTTAGAATTAAGATTTAGGCAGAATGGAACACAATATTCATAAGTATGTTTGCATCACTCGAAAATAAAAATGACTGTTTAATTACCAAGAGCTGTTTATGTCCACAGATCTTCTTCCATGGAGGCTCTCCCAGAACAGACTAATCAGACAATGGCTCTAGATACAGCCATTCATGTTCTAGTATAAAATGGAAGAACTAAAGTAAACTACAAGTAATAAATGTATAGAGTTACTTTCCTTTCCGCTGCCTACAATGAGGCAATGATTACACGTTTGCTGTTTAAACCAGTATTGCAGAGGTATAGACACATATCCAACCTGTGGAATTCATCAAATCAACTTTCTATATGAACTGAAATGTGCAAAATACTTTGCAGAGAATACTGTACAGTTGCTCTCCGACGAGCACTACCTTTGTAAAGCTTATTGTAGTCAAGTTTTGTTTAGACCAACTTGAGCTGCTGATCAAAGGTGGACAAGTTTGAGGTAATCAGAAGAAAGAAATCCTCCCCGACAGAGTTTCAGTGCATTTTAAACACTACCCTCACATATTTATTGAATGACTGTTGGATTACATAATATTTAAGGTCTTCTCTTGTCATCTCCTCAGTATCATCCTGCTCTGAAACCAGACCAGCTGATAGGGGCCGTCACAGTAGAGCAAACATCATAGCCTGAGAGCATTTACAATGACCCGTCGGCATGAGACAGCTATCTATCCCCTCGTCTCCATGAGCACTGATCTGCTTATCAAACGAGAGGCAATAGTCCTGTAACAACCTCTTATCTGCATCAAAACAACACTGAATCTCTGTATGTCGCTACGGTGGTTAAGGCAAGACACGTCTTGTTCAAAGAAATTTGTAAGCTTCGAACAACAGCTCCCTCCTCATGTGTCGTAGAGTTTGAGTGGGACAGACGTCGTGTCTGGCCTCCGGTATTAGAAAGTGGCTGTTGGGATGACGGCCTTAACGATGCCTTTTGGCTGTTTTGACTAACAATGCGGTGTGAGCAGTCGTCCTGGTGCCTACACAAGTGCTAATCAGGTCTAAAACAGGCTGAAGCATGAAAAGGTGAGCTCAGATTTGCATTTGTGAACTCTCACAGAGATTTGCAACAGTTCGTGACTGAATAAACAACTTTTAAATGCTGCATTGCATTCAACCTGAATGAGGCCTGATTGAATCCTAGGGATGTTAAAGGGACAGTTCACCCCAAAATCAAAAATAAATGGGTTTTTTTTCCTCTGTAGTGCTGTTTATCCATCTAGATTGATTTGCTGTGAGCTGATTAATTTTTCTTTCTCTTGAATATAATGGAACTAGATCCTTACTAACTAACCTTTCTGCAACATAATTTTCATGATGTCATATGTTGTTATATGTTGTTGCATGTAGCATCCCATCAAGTGAAATTCATATCGTAGCCAGCATGTTATTTTAAATGTCACTGGTATGTTGTCCTAATGTTCCCAACACTTATTGTCATATGCAACGTCCCTACATTGCAGCCATGTTGCTGTAATGTAATGTTTGAAGTGTAATTTTATAGTAACATCACTGCAACATAACTTTCTGAGTGTGATGTTGCAGTAAAATTGTTGTAATGTAACTTTTAAGTGCAATATTGCAGCAATGTCACTGCAACGTAACGTTTTAAATGTAATGCCGCAGTAGTGTTGCTGCATCATAAATGAACAAACGTTACAATCACAATGATGCAGTGACACACTGTGTTTGTAGGGATGGCACTGGGCTTGTGGTCCTCAAAACACCAAAAACATTACATTTGAAAAGCTGATGTCTCTTACATGTTCCAGTAATGTCATTGCAGTGTAGCCTTTAAGTGAAATTCTGCAGAGATATCTAGATATGCACATACTCGTGTTTCATTTATATACAGTTATTGCGGTGTCTGTTTTGATGTAACCAGGAAACCAATAAGCATTGTATTGCATGAGAGTGTGTGTAGTATTGACATTGGACTCTGACCCTCCACGTTGGATGTTCGCACTGTCAATAAGGGGAGGATTACATATTTACAACAACAAGAGGTTGCACAATTTTAATTTTTTTATAACAAGAAGGAAATCTCTGGTGTTCAAAGCACCACCAAAACAAATTGATTATTTAAAATAGAATCAAATTAGCATGGATCAGATCAATAATCAGCCCCAAGCTTGATTTTAATTTCACTGTTATGTATTTGAGAAATGGGCCAACTGGGCTGGGCTGAAAAATACTAATACTAGGCAGCTGTAAAACAGCAGTAACCAGGATATGGCTGGCTTTGCATGACGACTTCTAATATTTCAAAGGACAAGCATGGACACAAAGGATCTTGATACTGCAATGTAACTCAGCTGCATTTCTTTTTTATTTTATATTGCCTTACACATTTCAGTTCACCTGTGAAGATCCTGTCTGTTGTCCTCTGGCCTGTCCACTGTTTTTGTGAAGAGAATGTGGTGGAAAATCTAAAAATGAGGACGGACACCATGACCGAGATTGTCTTTTTGGCGTTTTAATAGAGCTTTGCAAAGGATCAGTACACAGTCACACAGAAAGTGTAAAAGGAACTGATAATGAGTCAAGAATGTAAATCTGTCTTAGAGGGTCAGGAGACGAAGGAGGTTGACCCAGGATGGACGTGATGGGCTTATTGGGAACTTTATTTTGCTCAGTCCCTCTGACAAAGGTTAAGTTTAAAGTTCACAAGTATAAGTTTAAAGTTAATACTGGATCAAAGTTTAAATTGCAGTTTAAATTTTTGGTGCCACAATTAAATTTAATCTACATTTAGGTTTTCTTACTTTTGATCCAGTTTTAAAGTTTGGTGCAACATACTTTAAAGTTAAACCATGATTTAATCTGATTATAAAATAATCCCCGTTGGTGCAGCCCGGCCTTTTTATTTTGCTTGAAATCTAAATCCATAACGAACTTGTCTAGACCTCTCTAACGTCACGTCGGTCATCCATGTTTCCCACAGGCTGTTCTCCGTTTCACTGCTGACACCAGGAAGGTGTAGTTTCATGGCAAGCATTGACAAGTACAAGAATAAAAACAATAGTCTGCCTCTGGAAAAAGTAGGAGACGAAACTGTCACAGGAGCCGGGACGTGTTTAGGCACGGGAGATGAAATCAAAAACACTTTTGAAAAAAAAAAAAAAAGCAGCACGTCCCACTGTGGCTTGTGACCACAGTCACTCTGCTGTTTGTTTCTGTTGTAATAATACGTTCATCAGTTCTGTACACTGTCAGTGCTGCCTGTCAAAACACTTTATCTTCTCTGAAATGATTTTCTGTGATAAAAATTCTCGAATTTACATTAAACTAACTACCCTGTTTTAAAAACAAAAATTACAACGATATCAGTGCAGAATTCTTTCCAAAATTTGTAAGAAATAAAATAAAATAAAAGTGCCCAGACTTCCAAAATTTAAAATAAAAAGAGAAATTACCCTTAATTCTGGTGGAAAAGAAAGAATGTGCAGTACTGGATGCCAGATACGTCACTTCCTGCCACAACAAAAGAAACCAGTGGAACAAAAATACATAGAAATTATAAAATATACATTTTGCTATATCTCCATTTGTTTGCTTGCTTGTTTTTTGTTTGTATGTTCTACATTTTTATTAAATTATTGTTTATAACTAATACTGACATTTCTTTATTTATGCTAATGTTATATGCTGTATCTATATTCTATATGTTATATTTTGTTATAATATTTTGGTAAGTAGTGATGTAATAAGCAGGATAATGTAAAGTGAACAGGTCAAGAATGACCTGCTCACTGTACATGATCCTTTACTTCATATCGTAACAGTACTTTGGAAACACACAAATATCAGGCTAACAAAGGCAACTGAAAACTGAAACAAAGATTGGACAAATTTGTATTTTCCAGATTATTTATTTTTTGATAACTTACAGAAATTACAAAAAAAAGGTCACAGTTTCAACTTCACAACACACAATAAAAATGTATATACAGGTTTGGCAAGTGCAGAAGTGCAATATTTGCACCTAGCAATAAATATTATATTAATTTGGTTTACAGTACAATTCAGATATTTAAATTATTATATTTCAAACAGAGGTAGACCAAACAAGGCCAGCATCTTGGTCAGTATTGGATGTGGAGGACTTCTTAGTTGGCGTTGACGAAGGATTGGTAGAGGGACATGAGCTGAGCCTGGAGGTCCTGGGCGTAGGGGTCCAGTTTTTCCCTCAGGTCCTCGGCGTAGGGGGCCACCATCTGTTTCACCAGATTTGCTCTCTGACTCAGCTCGACCTGGACCTTGTTGGTCATGGGGGCCACACTATCCTGGAAGTCCTGCAGGTGCTGGTCCACCTTCTGCTTCAGGTCGTCGGTGTAGGGCCCCAGCTGAGCCTGCAGGTCCTTCACGCTCTGCTCCAAGCTGGTCTTCAGCTCCTCACTCTTCTGCATCAGGGTGGCCCTCAGGGCGTCGGAGTCCAGAGAGTCGGCGTAGGGGGCCAGCTCCTTTTTGAGCTGCTCCACTTTCTGCTGGATCTTGGCCTTCATGTCCTCGGTGTAGGGCTCCAGCGTGTCCCTGACGGTGCTCAGCTCCTGGGTAACACGCTCTCTCAGCACCTCGGCCTCTGCAGTGACTTTGGTGATCAGGTCCTGGGCTGCGGGGGGAAGCTGCTCCTGCAGGGTGAGGGCGTACGTGCTGGCCATGTTGGCGCTCTCTGTCAGACGGGCACTAGAAGACAGATAAAGCATGTTCGACCATCAGATGTTTCTGTCTTATCAGACCGATCTTAAAGTGATTAAAGTTTGGATAACTTGAAGTTGCATGCAGTTCTTGTTAATAAGGTAGGAGAAGCAGAATGGGGCAACAGCATGGAAGCTAAGTAATGTAGTACTATGGAAAGGGTCAGCAACAAAAGGTATTTTAGCCTCTTAAAAAGGTTCTAGGGAAAAAATATATATCAGTTTACATCTACGCTATATTTTCTTCCTTTTCCTTTGCAGTCAGACAGCTTTTTCTGATGGGAAACAGGAGTTGCTGGTCTACTGCAGCCTCGATGGGTTAGTTTGTTTATGTTATTGAGTTCGGATTCACCAAAGCCACACAATAACACAAACAAACAACAGATTGAAGCAGCTGTAGCGCAGCAACTCCTGAGTTCGCGTATGGAGTTTGGTTGGTTTGCAGGGGGTGATATTTGGTTCATATAACAGCAATTTCCTGTCAGAAAAGGCGTGTGACAGCAAAGTAAAGCAGTGAAAGTATTCTAAACGTAGTGTACACTTAAACTGATGTTGATGTTTTTTAGACAGACCTTTTTAAGTGGCTTAAAATACCTTTTTTATTGCTGACCCTGTCCACAGCCATTCGTCGCTTAGTTTCCATGCTGGTACTCCTGTCTGCTTCTAACTGGCGGCGTGTCTACCAGCAGCTACTGCAGGTTATGCACTGACTATTGATAAGGATCTCATCATCCTTGACCTCACATCAAACAATCTGAAAGTCACCATGGCCCTGCGCGTCACACAACTTACTTGACTTCCTGTCCAAACTGAGACTTCCTGATCATCTGGAGGGTGTCATCAGCTGTCTGGGTGGCCTTGGCAATGTAGTCCCAGAATGCATCAGTCAGCACTTCCAGCTGTGGCTTGGGTGCATCAGCATAGAAGAGGTTGGCCTGACAGCCTGTTGGATGGACACAAGAACAGCTTGAGGACAGTGCAGATTTTCAGCCATCCTGCTGTTGACTTTGATTGTGATCAATAATCAAATAATCAAAAATAAACTTAAAGGAGAAAAATGTAATATATTTTCTGTGCTAAATCATAAAATAAGAATGATATGTCATTAAACAGTAAAAAAAGACAAGTTGAAATACTGGCCCATGCAACAACAACACACAGCCAGTACGTCTTCATTTGAAATTTCTATTCCAGTGCATTTATTCATTTAACATGGGGCTAAAATTAACACCGAACATTCACCGAATGAGTAAGTATCTGTTTAGGGGTCATTATGAAATCATTAATTACAAGGTGCTTGGATTATACATATATATGTGTGTATTTTTGAATTGCATATTGCTCCTTTAAAAGTTAAAAAACAAACAAAAAATTGCAACCTACCAGACAGCACTGCAACAGCTAGCACCACGAACACCTTCATGACTGCGTCTTGCTGAAAAATAATTACAATCTAGTCAACTTTCAAGCTGCATTCAAAGTGTCCAAACACACAGTATATGTTTGCCTCTTAAAAGTTTTGTTTTCAAATGTAGCATCATTCTCACCTGGCTTTGGCTTCTCTACGTATCTCTGAGCGTTGAAACGTGTTTGTGAGTGTCACACTGCTGCGTCAATACATATATATATACTGAAGCCAGATGACAGTTGTAGCCAAGAGCCCAAAGTCCAGGAGTCCCTGCCATGTTGTCATAATGGCTCTCTTCCTGTTTCTCGTGCTTCTACTGACTTCTATCACATGACCGCCAAGGCTACAATGCAGACTGACAAACACAGTCTTTACAGTATAATGAAATTATATGGCTTTTATGGTTGTACTAAGAATAGACCCCATCTTATTTTACAAAAAAATACTGCAGTAGTTCTCCTCTGACCCCCTCTGTAGAAAACATTTAGGATATACTAAATAAATGTCCACGTTGTCTAGTGCTAACAGCCTGCAGATAACTGCAGATAACCTTGGTATGCTTACACGAGTGGACTTTGTATCGGGGTCAAGCAACGTGAATAAAACTCAAAATAAAAAATAATCACACATAACCTCAACTATTTTTCCAACAATATCCAGCAAGCATGTGTCGGAAGTGAGTCAGTAATGAAGTCACTTTTGCCTAACTTTCTTTCAAAAGCACAGTATATTCTAGCTGGATGTCAAAACAGCAATGAATTTCCCTGACACTTGTAAATTTCAGGCCTTCATACTGAAACTCGTGGCAGATGGTGAGTTATTTTCAGAGTAAATAGGAAGATGGAGGAGGACTGCTTAACATCACACAGTGCTGTCACTCTGTCTGAGAGGGTTACATGAGGATAAGGACATTTATGCATTACAGAAAGCAGGAGCAAAACACAAAATACATTTGTTTCACATCACAGTCTGTCACATCACAATAAAGACTAAAATCTGATGTCCTGAATACACTGTACACTGTACTTTTATGTTTTTCCCCAATTGGGAATGTAATTATTTAATTTTAATTCCCATGTTTTTAATGCCTTTTGGCTTACACTTAAAGGAAGCAGTGCCCAAATGTATCAATAAGCTTTAGTACTCGAGAGATGGGATGTCTGCGATTGACTGATATTAATAATATGTCATCAGCAAAAAGGCTGGCTTTGAAATCGTAGTTGCAAATCTACACTGTCTAAAACGCTGCTAGCATCGCTGTCCTGAAAAATGCATCTTGGTATCTGCTCCGTCTCTTCAATCACTATAAATTATTTTATGTTTAAGAGACTGGCATGAGTCCTTTTAAATTTCCTGAGGAAAAGGGTCAATAGGGACTGTGTCAATGTTTTATACACAGATAAATGCAATTTCAGGAAAGGGTGAGTTGCATATTGTTATCACATGATGGTACAGGACATCCAGAAAAAACAATACAGCACTTCTGGCTTGTTCTATCTCATGTTGTCTTGTGCGTCATACAAGTATATTGGGCCTACCTCTCTGTCCTGTATTTAGGTGCAATCCTGTATCTGCATATTGTAAGTACCTAAATACAGGATTACATGAGAAATGGGAATTTCTATCACAGGACCTTCTAGAAACAAACTAAGTGGTTTTGTGCAACTGGGCATCTCTGACCGATTTACAAGTCAGAGGCTGACTTGAATGATTTCTCCATTTTGCTTTTATACATGGTATACAGATTCCTTCTCAGTGTACTAATTCAACTTTACAATATCTTTGATTTGAGTCTTGTTGGTGGCATCTCTCTTTTCTCCCTGACTCCCTTATGATTGTTTTAACATTGACTTCAGTAAAAACCTTCACAGCCAGCTGCTGTCTCCAACCTTTACTTGAAGTGTGTTTAGCTTGCTGGGTGGCTGTGCACCTAAATTCATAATGAGGGCAGAAGAGTAGCCAAAACAATTTAAGTCATAGTATCAATATTCATTGATTATGCTTTTTTTTTTCTTTATGTGAGTATTAAATCAAATGGTAGTCTTTTGAAAACTGTCAACGCCAACTCTGACCTTCCAATGATCTCTGAGAGGAATAAGGTTTGTAATACATTTAGCAAACTACTCTTTAGAACACAATTTCTTAAATACCAATAGAAGCAAGAGATAAGTACACTTCAAGCTGTCCTTCGGTGCACCCGTATGAAAGTCTGGATGACTCTCAGAGCAAAAAGAATTAAATATTTTCAATAAGTTGTTCCAGTTTCAAATCTCAGACTCAGAGTGAAAAAAAAGAAAAATGGGTTTACAACTCAAAATGAAACTGCTGCTCTTCAGAGTGGTTTCAGATAAGTGGACTATGGTATGCGTGGTGTGAAACAGCAGCTACTTTGTCCTTAGTAAAGTGACGGTGTCTGAGTCTGCTGACCCTTGACCAGACCAGAACCCGGATTGTTGAACGTTGCCATGACACTGAAACAAGAAACGATGAGTTAACTGTGACGTCGGCTGGAAAAATGTCAAGCTAACAGACACAATAAAACTAATCAAGGCCGGACATCAAAGAAATTCAAGAGAGAGGTTTTGTCTATCTTGGCACTTATCTGTGATAAAGTGATTAAAGACAGGCTTGAGGGGACAAGGTACATTTAAGATCAAACTGATGAATTTGATGAGTCTAATATATTTATTAAAAAAAGTCACAAAGAATGCTTCAATAGTCATGGTTTCAGATACAAATTGATAGCTGATATGCAGAAAATACAGTGTAATTGTGTGGACTTGCGTGTGTGTGTGTACTGCATGGATTTTCTGGCAAAGTGTGTCAGTGAAGATATGAGGGTGAGGCAAGGTGACAGCAAGGCACTCGCACCTGGACTTTGGCCTCATAACTGTTTTGCTTGCTATATAAGCTGCAGAGCTTCACAAGCTGAACACAAGCGCTGCCAAGTGGACTTGCAGAGATACAAACAAACACTCAGGTAAGATGATGAAGAACTGGATCGGTCTGTAGCAGCTGAGATTTTCATTTCAGGAACGCTTGTGCTAACTAGCTTTGTATCTTCTTGTTATAAGGTCTAAGAGCCATGAAGGTCCTCGTTGTGCTCGTCCTGGCCGTTTTCACCGGTGAGTATGGTGGAAAAATATCATGCTTTTCTTAAGTATTTAAAGATTTTTACTAGAATGCTATACATAAAGAACTGCAAGGCTTGCTAAACATGCACTAGTATAAATGACTGGAGGTCCTGGAAAATTTGAGCACTTCATCTCCTGCATTCTGGGAATTTTTATGCACCAATTTGTGCCTTGACTAGAAAGGGTAAGTTAAAATGAGCATTACTGATGGTCAGGCAATATTACCTCAAGACTAGTTACCAAACTAACAAACAACACTGCACGTACACTCAAAAAAAAAAAAATATGGCAGATTGAAGCTGTTGCTTTTGAGGTTGCACATAGCGGTTTGTCAAAATAAATGCTACACCTTTGATCTCAGTTCAGGCTGTCATGCATAAAAAATGCTAAAAAAAAAACCTGTTCTTGTTTCTATCCAACAGGCTGTCAGGCCAACCTCTTCTACGCTGATGCACCCAAGCCACAGCTGGAAGTGCTGACTGATGCATTCTGGGACTATGTTGCCAAGGCCACCCAGACAGCTGATGACACCCTCCAGATGATCAGGAAGTCTCAGTTTGGACAGGATGTGAGGTAGGTCAGACGAGATCACTGTGACGATTGGTGACATGCTAAAAAAATACGATTGTCCTTTATCAAATAATGAATCTGATGTGTGCAGCATTTTTATCTAAATTTGTCTTTTTCCTTTTAACTTAAAAGTGCTTTCATTTTTAATAAAGTAAAAGTAACCAGCCATAATCTAAGCTTTAGCGGTGGACAGAGACATTATTATTTGTATCTGTATCTGTTCAACCAACATCACTATCTGCATCTGTATTTGGATAGAATACTGGATACTGGAATTCTACTGGAATACTTTAACTGATTGTTCTCTCTCTTGTCTCTAGCGCCCGTCTGACAGAAAGCACCGACATGGCCACCCAGTATGCCGTCGCCCTTCAGGAGCAGCTTCCCCCCGCAGCCCAGGACCTGATCGTCAAAGTCACCACAGAGGCCGACGTGCTGAAAGAGCGTCTGACCCAGGAGCTGAGCACCGTCAGGGACACGCTGGAGCCCTACACCGAGGACATGAAGGCCAAGATCCAGCAGAGCGTGGAGCAGCTCAAACAGGAGGTGACCTCCCTCGCAGACTCCTCCGATGCTGAGGCCCTGAGGGCCGCCCTGCTGCAGAAGACTGAGGAGCTGAAGACCAACCTGGAGCAGAGCGTGAAGGACCTGCAGGCTCAGCTGGGGCCCTACACCGAAGACATGAAACAGAAGGTGGACCAGCACATGCAGGACTTCAAGGAGAAAATGGCGCCCGTGGCCGAAAGGGTCCAGACTGAGCTGAGCCAGAGAGCCCAGCAGGTGAGAGAAATGGCTGCCCCCTACGTTGATAACCTGAGGGAAAAGCTGGACCCCTACTCCCAGGACCTCCAGGCTCAGCTCACCACCCTCTACGAGTCCTTTGTGAAAGCCAACTAAGCAAACCTCCACCACATGTAAAACAAAGAAACTGCATCCCAAGAAACTAATCCTCCGATCCCAATAACACATCCATGTTGGTAACAATATGACAACACAAGCTCATCAGTTCTGAAATGACTTTAGATATATTTTAAGTATTAGAAATAGATAAATAATAAATATTGACTGTTGGTCTGTGACCACACACTGTGTTCTCTTCCTGTTTTATGGAAATAAAGTAAAAGCAAAACATAAACCTGCAAGTTTGTGATGTTATTTATAAAGCCCAAGTGAAATTTAAACGAGTGTTTGTCAGGTTTAAGGATGTGAAACGGTTTTCTTGCAACTTAGGCAAGTGACAAGAGTTTGTCTTTTTGATGTCTATGAAGAATAGATAGATAAATAAATGAAAAACAGCACATCATTACCTAAACGTGGTAACTAGAAACAGTATCTCCACGTTGTTACTCACACATACATAATTAAATGGTTTGATGATATAAATCAACTTTCTTTTGAACCCTACAAATGCTCCATGTATCAAAACATAAAAACTTGACTTGACTGGATGCAACAAGAATCTCTGAAAAGAATTAGTGCCATCTGGTGAACATGTAGAGTCATCGTATGTTTTCAAGTGCAGATGTAGGCAACAGTGTGATCAGCCATTATCACAGTTTTTTATTCAGTTATTTTTTACAATTGCTAATAAGTGCTAAAGATACTTTCTTCCCTTTTTCTAAACTCTTCATGCACGTACATCCCAGTTAGCTGAATGATTAAGTTTCTGTGCAAAACTGCATTTTGTTTATTACATAAAAAGTTAAAGAAAATCTTCTCTTCATGCATGAACTCCATCAACTCACTTATCCTGGTCCAACTACTCCTCCCTCTTGTCCAGGCATTATTTTTTCTCTCTCTCCTCCTCTGCAGAAATTTGGGGTTTGTACATAAATGACCTATTTCTCAATATTTCAATGATGCTCATTCACAAATACTTATCAGCTGTTTCAATATAGTTTTTAAGCTGCTATATTGCAAAAGTAGAAAGTTTATACTATTTCAGCTTTTAAACATGCTGTGTACAAGCATTTTGTAAAGAGAGGAGAGCGCCATGAGGTTGGTATTGGTTAGTCTGTATGTAAAGAAAATGTGAGCACTTCAAAAAACATATTGACTGCATTTTATTTGGGAACAAAATGAATAGTGTTAATGGTATGGTCCACAACAGACAGATCAACAGACAGTCTACAGGTTGCACAAAAGGATGTTAGTGGTTCTAAAAAATTGTAATGCACAGATTTAAAATTTGACAGTTATAAGGATGCAAAAACATAAACATGTAACTGCACACAGAAAATCAGTGGGAGATAAATCTTTCCTTGTTTGTTCAGTGTGTGGTTGCAAAATCTTGCCCCCTCTGCCACGCCCCTGTACCAATCTGTTGTGGGTCCTGGATAGGACATGTTCAGGTTTGTCTCTGCAAGCCTGGAAGTTCATAAACACATCCTTCTTCCACCTTGTTTTTTAGTTTTCCTTTTGTGCCTCCATCCCCGCTGCCAGATCGCTCCCACGCTGCCTTACCCAGTGGCAAACAACATTCCTCTGTTCTGCCCCCAGCTGTCACAGACTGTACTCACCATTAACCCTCCAAGCACACACAGCACAGCTAGGATTTCTTAATATGTCTGATTATGTAAAGATTTGGGGTTTTATTCTCAACCTGCATGTTTTAAAGGTTAACACTGTGGTACCTATTTACTGTATGACATAATTACTTGTGAAGACAAAACAAGCAAAAAAGGTGGATCTGTACAATAAAAAAGGAGGTTCGAGGGTTATGTGTGGGACTATTTAATTACTGAGCTTTAGAGGTGCTGGTGGGCATCAAACTTCTGGACGGAGCCAGCTGAGCTGTTTGGCTCTGCTTTCAGTCTTTGTGCTAAACTAAACTAACCAACTAATGAAATTACTAACTAACAAAAAACTAGAAGAGTCCACCCAGTAGGGTGCAGATACCCACAGGGCAACAGATGGTGAAGCACCTACCGCAATGCCACCACAACTGTCGGCTGCAACCAGTGGGGATTTGTAAAGTTCAGCTGATATTAACATGACCCCTACATGTTGTCCTGAGCTGGCTATTTTGGCACAATAGAAAAACATACATAATTTCCAGTGAGACACTTCACTTAGATACCAGACACTGCTGAACATTGTGATGTCACAGTGAAGATGACCTTTGACCTTTAGGATATAAAATGTCATCACGCATCATTTTATCATAACAGATATTTGTGTGCATTGTTTTGCAGTAATGTATTACTAAGTAATATATTATTGTATTATTATTACTTTTTACTACCTGTAATGAGTAGTGTAAGGGATTTCCAAAACACAAATTATATTACAGTTACTTATTATTTTTTTAAACTAGGTTACATGCTGCAGGTCAGGGCAGGTCATGTCAGATGTTAGCAGAACGGCTAAACCAAGGATGGAGGATGAGGGAGAGTGAGAGAGGCAGACTTTCCACAGGTGGAACTATTGTCATTATTTTGACTTTGTTGGACTACCTTTGGAGAGAATTTGTGGTGATGGAATCTAATCTGAAAGCCACACTCAGAGAGGTCAACTTTGTTTCCCCCACAGCCGACATCTGGGCAGCTAACAACAAAAGCTTTCTGGGCGTTAGCAGTTCACTGGATCAGCTGATTAACTTTGGAGCGCAAGACCAAAAATGTACAAAAGTGATGTAGTAATGTAGTAAGTATTTAGTAACTTGTAATTACTTGTACTTGTATTACACTTCCTGATTAACTTTCCCAACACTGTTTGCCTGTAATTTTGTCATAATTAACATATTAAATCTTGATTTACAGCTAAAAATGTGTTTAGTGAGGTAACCCTGACATTTGACAACCAAAATCTAATCAGTCCATCCTCGTTTACAAGTAGATATTTGGGCCAAATTTGAAGAAATTCCCTCAAGGCGTTCTTGGGATATTGCACCTGAAAACATAATGGCTCCAGCCATAAAATCGTTAAGGCATAAAAGTCATTTTAAGAAAGTACTTTCAAGAATTCAGCCACTAATGTGCACAAAAAGATTAGGCTGATCAGTCCATAGCTTTTGAGATTAGCTGCAGACTGGTGATCAATGACACATTCATGCAATCACTCATTCACTCACTCATGCGCACAGTTGAATTTTAATTAAATAAAGGTCAGCATGATGGCATCAGCAAACTCTTTTTTTCTCTGAAGTCTATTTTTGCTTCATAAATCACATTAATTCAGTTTCGCTAGATGTCCCACCAGGAGATCTCACTCCACAGTTTGAGAACCACCGCTCTAGCTTAATTTCTAACATACAGACATGAATGGTATCAATCTTATGATCTAACTCTCAGCAAGAAATTAAAAGAGCATACTTTCTAAAATGTCAAGCCACTACTTTAATTAGCACTGATTTAAAATAACACTCTGCCAAATAAAATATCAGTGAATATGAAATAACATGTTGCAAAACAACCAGGTTTCTGCACAGCTTGAACTCCTCAGCAGACACCAGGCTTTTGTCTTTTAGCCAAAAAGGAAAACTACAGGCTAACATTAGCTCACCCTGAGCATCGTGCGGTGAATGACAGCAGGCAGCAGTCTGACTCAAGGTTACCTTTTGTTGACACGTTTGCTGCTGAGTGTATCAAATGCGTGACCTCTTCATTACGCTGCTATAAACCCAGCAGCCCTGCTCAGACATTTGGCTCTGCTGGCACACATCCTCGTCAGCTGATACCACTCTGACTCAGAAACCAGATGATGGGGGGGATATGCTGCAGGAAAAACACTCAGTTCTGAACTTGAACATCCAGATCAACAACTTTTTACCCACAGAAATTAACTGTAATAACCCCGCTGACTTGTCCAAACAGATGCTTCCCTTTTTGGAGGGATGAGATCATCCAGACTTCGCCATAAACCAAACTCTTCAGACCAAGCTTTCAGAGAACAACATCATCAGGCCGGGGTTACTGTCGGTCAAACCATCTAAAGATGCCCTCTCACACACACACTTGCCTGATAGATATTGGACTTTGCTTCTGTTGTTGTGAGGCAAAAGGAGAAGCAGATGGAGTTTAGATGACTTTACTGTATTACCTCATGGTTCTTCTTGGTTCTCTCTGTTTCACTTCCCCGTCTGTCCGTTTATCCTGGTGGTTCAGGCAAAGGAGAGCACGGCATTGTGGGTTTGTGTGGTCTGACTTGCATGCGTAGCTAGGTCACTGTCGTCCATCACCTCTGCAAAATACAGACAAAAAATGCATAGTTGTCAATACTGGAAATACATCTTAGTAGCTACACTCTTGGAAGTACAGTTTGTGAAAGGGTTCTTCCTGAAAGGCTGTGATTTTAACCGGAACCATTTTCTTTTGAAGAACCCTTTCTGACAAAAGTGGTTCTTCAATGATTGTTGAAAGTGTGGGTGTTAAAAGATGTTTTCTCAGTTTAAAAAAATATTGAAATGATGGATGACCACAATATACAAACTATGAGGTTCAATAATTTCATCTCATTGTAGAACATGCAATCTGGTTCTTCATAGAACCCTTGGAAGAAAAGAAGGTTAAGGGTGAAACTATTATAATTTATTTGTTAATCCTCCTGGGTAGGTTCTAGGTAAAACCCTTGCAATATAAAAAGGTTCTTGTAGAATCCCCTTGGAGTTCTTGTTAGCACCCTTCGAAAGTGGAAAGTTTCTAGATAGAACCCCCAGACAGGGTTCTGGGTGGAACATTACACCACAGAATGGTTCTCTGTAGAAACACTCCACCAACATGGAACCAGCCCTATTCCGGTTCAAATGCCTAATTTGGAAATGTTGTTAGCATCTCTATCAAAAAATAAACTGGTTCGGAACCTGAAAAGTTGGTTCCCAACTGTGAAATCTTTATAAAAGGTTCTACCAGGAACCAAGACGGGATCTCCTATGGCGACAAGCTGAATATGGTTCTAGTTAAGACTTTTAATTCTAAGAGTGAAGTGCGGATGAATGTCTCAAATCTCAGATAAGATGGCAAAAGAAAACCCTGTGAATATGTAAAAAACATAAAAAGTCAGTGAGTGATGATGTTCCACGCAGAGTGATTAATAGAACAATGATGAGAATAATAAAATTTCTGACCTTGATTTGACTGCATGTTTGAACTGGACTGGACTTGTTATCTATCTGAACGTACAGTGTGACACACCTCAAACGATGACACACACTACATGCTACAGTCGTGGAATATCAAGGTCAAAGGTCTTCTGTTCTTCACGGAAAAGTGACACCTAAATGATAGTGAACTGTTCTCCTCTGAAACACAGAAAATAACTGTCTTCCACTTTAAGACTGATGAACTATTCAATGGGCACCGTCTCCCAATCACCGAACACATAGCTGACCTCTTTGGGTTATCACACTACGATGTTATCATGTTCTCACACTAATTACCTGACCGAGCCAACCTCCTTACACTTTGTTCCTGCGTAAAGATGGGCTTCTGTGAAAACTGACAAAACACAGAACTCTGTTGGCTTGACAACCGAGAGGCCAAGTCCTAAAGGGCAAAGGTCATTACACATGTGCAGTGAAGGAATCAGAGTTGAATCTGATATAACAAACTGTACTGTGTCATCGCTGGTGACGTTCAGTCCAGCTATTTTGGTTTGCAAAAGTACAGTGCTTAATTTAAAATGACTTAAAAAGGCAAAATATAACCGATAAGTATGACAAAAGAGTAAAAGACTATTTTCCCTCCTTTCAACAGAATCCACTCACAAGAGGCCAAGGCTCTTGTCATATATATATGTACTGATAGTGATGAGTGAATGTAGCAGCATGTAGAGTCCTGCTCCCATCTTAAAGGTCCAGTGTGTGACATTTACTGGGATTTATTGGCAGAATATGGCAGAGATAGTGCATAGCATGTATTAGTATGTTTTCATTAGTGCGTAATCAAATGAAAATAAGAATTATGTTAGAATGAGCCGCCACGTTTCTACAGTCCAGATCAGACCACATTTGTCATTTTGCATGAGTTTAACAGCCACTGCAGTTTCTCCTACATAGCTGGAAGGGGAGAGTGAGACAAACTGCAACCTAACTCTACCAAATCCCACACACTGGTCCTTTAATTTTTTTTTCTATACAAAACCTGCAAACTTATTAAAGGTATTACACTAAGTTCAAGTGTCAAAAATGCTGATATGGTCCTTTTAGTCAGTGTTCTGGGTTGAATTTAGTATTTTGTTTTGGGATTTGTTATCATTTGTGGTTCAGAGGTGAAACTTTCCCGCTGAATGTCCTGCTAATGCATCAACAATATTTTAAAACCTGAAAAATATCAAGTCTGTCTGATGTGGAGAGCAAATAATCATCTGGACTCATGACAGTTACGTTCATCCACTAAAGCAAATAACTGTTGCGCAACAACTTACGGTAAACTTCTAACTTTCTTTTTGCACAAAACACCCCCTTCTAAGTGCCAAAATTTCAAAATCCTGGACATTCCTCGGAAATATCTGTCCTCTGTGAAACCCTTCAACATAAAAACCTATTTCAGTTTGTTCTACTATGGTTCCTGATTGTGTCAGCACTGTTTTTTCCCACAGGTAATAAAATAGTTTATGTTCTCTGTATTTTATTTCCTGTAATCCTTCTTTTGTACGGTGGGCTTCAGGGCTCTCTGTACCTGAGGACCAGGTCTGAACATGCTCATCTTGTAATGCTGACACCTTTTATTTGTACTTCAGGCACTTACTGGTAATTTATAGCTCTGCCTCACGCAGCAGTTTATCACAGCATGTATAGTACATGACAAAAGTAATCTGGTAAATATGATCTGCATTCAGAAAAATCACACGTGCTACGTTCGCCATTTGAAATATGAGAGTGGGGTTGTCATGTAAGGATATGTTGGGGATTGTGTGTCTGTAGGGGGTGGATGGGTTGGGGTGTGAACGGTCAGCCGGCGCTGGCAGACCTTTTAGAATAGAATGCATGTGTGAAAGGCTGATTAACATCCTGGCGTGAGGACGATTTATATTCAGATCAGGCCACTTTGTGACAATGAACAGAGGAACCCCTGCAAAGCTGTGGAGGATTTAGACCACTTGACGATAATGATCAAAATAAAACTTGCAAAGTGGCGGTCATTCGCACCAAGACTAAAAAAAGAAAGAATAAAAAGGAAACAACACCACCACATGAAAATCAAAGGTAAAGTCAAGTAGAGCTGCAAAATATACTATATACAGTATATAGGCGATTATAATTTTCAAACTTTGTTTTAAATTCTAAATCATTCCATCATACAGGTTCATAAAGTTTTCAATGCAAAATCTGAATCTGATAGATAATTCAGCCATCTGATAAATGTTAAAAGAACAATGTTTTCCAGATGTAGTGGAGTATAAGCGACTGTTGAATAGAACTAATTACATTTTACTCAAGTATTGTACTAAACAGTTCACTCCAAAATAAATTACATATATTTTTCCTTTTATCTGTTCTGCTGTTAATCTGTCTAGACAGTTTTGGTGCGAGTAGCCAAGTTCTGAAATATTGACCCTAGAAATGTCTGAGAAACCAGAAGTTTAATGTAGGAACTATTTTCTTTCTAGTTCTTTCTAAGATAGATATTAGTTCCTGCATGAAATAGCTCATAACGAAGTCTGTGAGTCATCATGAGTAAAAGACATTTCTTTTGAGTCACTTCCATTATATTTGAGAGAGGGCCAACATCTCTATGGCCAACATTCTAAAAACTTGGCTACTCACACCAAAATAATCTAAATGGATAAATAGCACTACAGATAAGAAGAAAAATATATGAGTAGATTTTGCCTACATTCACATTACTACTGATGATTACTTATCAAAAGTAGTAGTCATCCCTACAATATTGCTGCAACATCCATAAATAACATCAAGTATTTGACCCACAATATCGTGATATGTGATTTTCTGCATAGCATCCTGCCCTACTTTATATACTGTATGAGTTTAATTTACTGTGATACACCATATTCAATAGGCTTATCATTTTCTGAGAATTTATGATATTTTAGAGAAAATGCATATATCTGTATATATATATATATTGAAGCATAGTCTTATCATACTGAGGTATTATTTATAAGACATATCCTCAGACCTACTTTAAACTGTTTTTATTTATAAGTCATAGTTTTTACAAACAAAACATGCAATCAGCTTAATATGATGCACTGTTATAATTTAAGATACCTAACAGTGAAGGAGCTACATAACTAACTAACCACCAGCTTTTACTTTCGATTGACTATTTTACATTGTAGTGTGGCAACATTTTACTCGAGTAAATTATTTGAGTTGTTGCTGTTTCTACCTCTGTAAGAATAAAGTCGAGACTCCAAACATTTTCAACGCTGAAACACGTGAAAAGAGTTGAAACTCTGTCAAACTGAGTCAAGTAAGTGAAAACAGAGGAATATTGTTGGCAAGTTGTGGAAAGTTTTTACTCTTGTGACAGACTGATTGCTCAACCAACAATACAAACCTGTGAGAACTTCGTACGCGGAGTTGGTGGCACGTTGCATGAGGAGAAACAGGAATCCGAGCCGACAGACAATCATCAGCACCACGTGAACGCGGGCGCGCACCCCTCCCCTCCCTCCCTCCCTCTCCTCCTCCTCCTCCTCTCCTCCTCCTCCTCCTCCTCCTCCTCCCCTCCGAGCAGCAGCCTCCTGGGACTGTATAAAAGCCCTCAGTCACCGTGCAGGGAGCACGGAGGAAGCTCAACCTCTCAGGTGAGTGGATGGACTTGCAAAGGAGACACCTCATGTCTTCTAACTTTATACTAACTTGTAGAAAGTACTTTCTGCTTTGTCTGCTTTTAAACGCTTAAGTATAGGCTGTGAATAGCCATGTTTTTCTGAAAATAGATTTTCCTTAAGACATTCCTATCTAAAATAGTATTTCTTTCTTTTTTTTTTTTTTTTTAAATAAGTAAATATCTCCTGGGAAACTCTTTTGCTTCTGTTTACACTATATTGTCAAATGCTCACCGTTTCTCTTTAATCCACAGGTGTATCTGTCCATCCAACAACCATGCAGGCTGTAGCTCTGATCCTTGCTTTGGCAGTCATCACTGGTAAGTACACTGCTGATCTAAGGTTTACTAACAGCATTTTTTTTTGTTGTACTTAAAGTTAGAATCAGCAGGATTTGTCAGATTTGTAAGATAGTTGATTGTCTCATTCCAACAACATCAAATGCAGACATTTTGGGTCGGTAAAGCGTCCAGAGCATAACAAAATAAAGCAGGGGTTAGTTTCTGTGCTCTTTTTAGCTGAAAATGTTGCATATTATGCCTTTAATGCTTGTATATTTATCTAAGCTTTATACATGTGTCCATTACAGGCTGCAATGCCCGTGCTGTGCGCCAGGCTGATGCCACCCCAAACCGCTGGGAGGACAGCGTAGATCGTTTCTGGCAGTATATCTCTGAGCTGAACGTGAAAGCTGATGGAGTTGTCCAGGACCTGAAGGCCTCTCAGCTCAGCAGGGAGCTAGAGTAAGTCAATTATTATTATTAAATTACTAAAATAAGACTTATTATTAAGCACAGTTCAAGTTCTTCCAGAATACTCATCTGTGTTCAAGATCTTGCACATACAAACCAAATATCTGAACCAAATATTCTTCTTCTTCAGCACTCTGATCACTGACACCATGGCAGAGCTGGCAACCTACAGAGACGACATCCAGACCAAACTGAGGCCCTACACCGAGACATCCAGCAACCAGCTGGCCGAGGACCTGCAGCTGCTGGTCAGCAAGCTCCAGACAGACATGGTGGACGCCAAGGAGCGCAGCACCGAGTACCTGGGCGAGCTCAAGACCATGATGGAGCAGAACACCGATGACGTCCGCGGCCGCATCAGCACCTACACCAACAAGCTGAGGAAGCGCCTGAACAAGGACACCGAGGAGATCCGCAAGTAAGTGAAGTGGAGGCTTCAACAGTTTTAACTCTTTTAAATCTTTGTTTATATGAAACCTAAATGTCTCCTTCTTCTCTTCTTCTAACTCCAGCACCGTGGCCACCTACCTGGGCGAGCTCCAGTCCCGCGCCACCCAGAACCTGGATTCCGCCAGGGAGCAGGTCGAGCCCTTCGTCCAGCAGGCCACCGACACCGCCACCAAGAAGCTGAGTGACATCTCCAGCCTGCTGAGGAGCCAGGCCGAGGGCTTGAGCGAGCAGCTGGAGACCCAGGCTCAGGGCATCAGGACCCAGATGGAGGCCACCGCCCAGGAGCTGCGTACCTCCCTGGAGGGCAAGATGGACGAGCTGACTGAGATGTTCTCCCCCTACGCCACCAAGATCCGTGAGCAGCTCGAGAGCATCGTTGACAAGGTCAAGGAGACCGCCGCCGCTGCCTAAACAAAGACTCTGAGGGTTGTTTGAGGGGTTTAGATGGTTGCTGGTCCGTTGTTTGTACCTTAATACCCTGGTATGGAGGAGGAAAAGGGGGGAGTTGAGAGTTACAAATGATATCTTCAACTGGATGCACCATTGTTCAGGGTGAGGGGGTTGATAAGATGAAGCATGAAATTTCTGCTCTTATCAACCTCCTCATCGGTGAACACAAGCACCCCAGTCGAGAACAGCGTTTTAATACACAAACAGGAGACAATTATTTGTAATATGCTTTGCTTTTCTACTTTGAATTAACTGTTCTAGCTGCCTATCCCCCCCCAGGTTTTTGTCTTGAGTTTCCTACATTTCGTTTGGTTGTAAATATAACTGCTGAGTTTGAGCCTCATAGGCAGGGAGTCCAGGCCGTTACACCCCTAAATACACCAAACACGAGTGTCTTTCATTTCAATAAATGCACTGAATTTTTCTGTACCGAACCACTAGGGTGTCCTTCTGTGTCGTCGGCATTTCTTACAGAGAAGTGGAATGTAAAGTGACTCGATGCAATTATGACAATCAGTGAGAAAAGTGCAACGCTGCCTGTGTGTTCCTCACTCTGACCAGTGTCCCTTGTGTTTCACATGTCATATGCCCACCATGCTGCTCACTGTAAAGTGCACCGCCTGTGTGCTGACCAGTGCTGAGTGAATAAAGAACCTAGAAAAGATGTTCTGTCTCCGCTGTTTGTTTTCTCTGATCAAACATTAAAGAGTAATCTATTATTTAAGATCAGATTCAGTTACACTAACAAGCAGAGTCCACAAAGCTGTTGGAGATCCTTTATTGTGCTTTCTAGTCTCAATAGCAGTTTGACTATTAAGCTGTAGACATTTCAATTCAAAAGAAATACACTTACAAAACATATAGAATCAGAACAAAGTGGTTTTGTTCTTAGAAATATATTGGTTAAAATAAGTCTTAAGGGCTGTCACTAAATGTAGATTATTGTGAAGATTAACATCCTGAACAACCTCTAATGAAGCCCCCCAGTGCTTCAACCCTCAAAAAACTCACCCATCATGTTATTACATAAGGCTGCGGGGGATAATTATATAAGGGAATTTATCTGAAGCACTTTTTCAAACACCCTCTGACACACTACAGTAACACAGGGGCCCTCCTCTCCTTCTCTTCGTGTCTTAAATGTACTGATCCTGGGGGGATAATTAATCTTAAAGTTATTCTTTGCCGTCTCTCTCAGCTCAGTTCAAAACAGCTTGATTGCCATGGGAAACTGACATTTTCGTTGCCAAACTAAAGATGGAAAAAAGACGACCACTGCAACGAAAAATGCACATTTCCAAAGAAAGTGTGAGATAAAAAGCACAAAAAATGTACATAAGCAGAAGTAATGTGGTTTTGTCCTTCGATAGATTTTCAGTTCCAAAAAGTGTGTGCATATGCACCGAGATGGCAAAAGAACGAATTCTTTACTCAAGGAGAAGCACAGATTCTTGTGTAAAAAAGAAGTAGAAGTACTGATTCAACTTCTTTATTCAACTTTAAGTGAAAAAGTACAGGCTCTGAAATGTACTCAAAGTATAAAAGTAAAAAGTCGCCCTCTGAAGGACATTACTATAAGCTGCTTCTTTGTAAAAACTAACTGAACCTCACCTTTTGTCCGTGGCTGAGTCTCCCTCTCTGTCTGTTTCATCTTATTACATGTTACGTAATTTTTGTCTTGTTACCTCTTCGTCGTTTTCCATCTTGTTACATGGTTTGAGTTGTTTTAGTTTTGTAACTTCTTCATCTTTTTATGTGTTTTACATAATTTCTGTCTTCTTACATCTTTAGTGTCATTGTAGTTGTTTAGTTGTTACATCTTTTTAAGTTGTTTTCATGACATTTTTTACACGGCTGTCTTCTTGTTACGTCCTTGTTGTTTTCATCTTGTTATGTATTTTACGTAATTTTTGTCTTGTTATGTTTTCTATGCCATTTGTCCCATTACATTGTTGTCATTTTCATCTTGTTACAAGTTTTATGTTGTTCTTTTCTTGTTACGTTTTACATTGTTTTCATCTTGTTACATATTTTACGTCATTTAAGTCTCATCATGTTCATCTTCATCTTGTTAAGTTTTATGATGTTTTCATCTTGTTATGTGTTTTATTTTGTTTTCGTCTTGTCATATCTTGTTATATTTTTTACATGGTTTTAGACTTGTTGCGTCTTTGTTGTTGTCACCTGGTTATGTGTTTTCCATAATTTTCGTCCTGTTATATCATCATTGTTTTCATCTTGTTGCTAATTTTATGTTATTTTTATCTTCTTGCTTGTTTTCTGTTTTCTTCTTGTTATGTGTTTTGCGTCATCTTGGTGTCGTTAAATCTTTATGTCATTTTAGTCCTCTTAAATTTTCTTACGTTATTTTCATCTTTTTGCATGTTTTACGTTGTTTTCCTCTTGTTACATCCTCGTCATTTTCATCTTGCTGCGTCTTACATGATTTCCATCTTAAGTCTTCCTCATTTTCAGTTTGTTGCGTGTTTTACTTTACTTACTTATTACTTTGTTTTGTCTTGTTTCATGTTTTACGTGGTTTTCGTTTTGTCACATCTGTTTTGTGTGATATGCACTGATGGATACATCAAGGAATCATGTTACTGTGCCATCCATTTAGGTGCGAATAAGTCTTGATTTTGGGAAGGGAGTAAAAGTAGAAAGTTTAAAAAGTTTACTCAAGTAATGTACAGATACCTGAAAACTCTACGTAAGTAACGTATTTCAATCATATACAGTTACTACATAGTGAAATGACACTACGTTACTCAGGGACAAAGGTGCTACATAGTGCACATAAAGTGCATTTAGTGTGCAGTCATGTCAGTTTGGTTGTTCTCAGTGTGTTTCTCTCTGTACCTGTACTCCACCCCAGTCCTCTCCCTTTCACCATTTGCTCTCCTGACATAGCCACCACCCCCCACACGCCGTCCTTGGTCTAACCGTTTTTCTAGTCCAGACTTGTTAAGATCTGTTCCCAGATTCCTTTCTCTTGATCCCAGCAGGCATTTGGGAACATGCTGTGCCCCTGATTGAATTCTCTTTACGGTGACAGTAACATTTCTACCTTTATCTTGGCTCATCTCTTATTAAAAGTTGTGTATCTGCACACGTACAGATGCTGTTTGAAGGCAGTGCCCCCACATGCAGATATACAGCATGCATCCCTGGTGGCCTGGTGGTTTAGATGCATATCATTGAACTGCAGTGATTATCTTTGTCAGGGGACCATTTGTTGTCTTACTCCTGTCTCTTCAGTCAAATATTATGTAAATGTTTGAATGCTGAAACAAATCTATAGACCATTTTCAGTATATGTCTTTCTAAATTTTCTTTTTTCTTTCAAGCATTAGGAAATATCTGCCCCCAAACAGAAATATCAGTAATCTATAGTGGATTCAGTTAAATTACACTAGTTTCAAAGGATATAAGTCAAAAATTGGGACATCTTGACCTGCCTCAGGGGGAAAAGATAGTCATGATTGTCCTAAACTCAGATCACTCACTTTTCCAATGAAAAAAAAAAGTATAAATTGTTATGCTTATTAAACTCAGCAGGATTTTTCCTTTGAAGTGCAGAGCAGAGGCCAGTAGAGGCCACCATTTGTCCCCTGTTCATCTCGTCTCCTCTTTTCCTCTCTGACCCCTGCACTTGAATCCATGCTGCACAAAGATGCAGCTGTGTTTTCTTTTTTGGAAGATAAAGTAAACTAACCTACATTTGGCTCATAAAGAAACACGAACTCTGTGAGCTTCAAGAACAGAACAGATTTGTTCATAATTCAGATAAAAATGTCACATAAAGTGACAACCTGAAAATTTATACAAAATGATTGATGCTTGCAATATGCCATTAAAGGGGCAGTGCATAGGATTTAGTGGCATCTATTGGTGAGTTTCCTTATCGTAAATATCATGTCTTACTCTTCACTTCCAAGTGAAGTGAACCTACATTGGATGCAAAACTCGTGCAAAACACAAAAAGCATTTAAAAGGGTATTTAGAGCCGTGTTTAGTTTGTCCGATCCAGGGTACTGTGGTTGTGTGAGATGGCGGCCTCTGTGGAAGAGGACTCGCAGCCCCTGTAGAAATAAAGAGCTCATTCTAAGGTCCCATAACCACAAAGAAAGGTTTAAGTAGTGTATAATCACCTGAAAAAAAGAATGGTGCTTTTGTTACCTTAGAATGAGCAGAAGGTACGGGCTTCTTCCAGAGGCCACCATGTTGCACCGCCATGTTTTCAGGCTCAGTTCTACGAGGGCATAAAAGCATGAATTGCACCTTCAATTAAATATTTTCCACCCTCAGTTGAAATCTGAATATTAAATGCAAAGGGCAGAGTGTTAGGTCTTAGGTGCACAGACTGTCCATGCGTACCTTTTATTTTTGTTCATGTATGTGCAGCAGCACAGTGTGCAAAAGGATATAATGTCATTAAATCATTCAATTAAATTCTCTAACAACCAGTCACATCAGTGGTCTCATAGCTCTGAAACAGCTGTGCCGGTCACAGTTAAACCTGACAGCTCAGCAAATGCGAGTTTTACCTCGGGAGATGTCTTGATGATTCAGGGTCACAACATGAACACACATCACCACAAATGTGCAGCCAAAGACAGATGGAGCGTGATGTTCCATCAGGAGGCTACAACAGTGGATAAATAAATTAGTTAATTTGGTGAGGATTACTTCAGACCGATATTATTTTAGCAATAACTCTAATCAGACATGGTCACATACTTTAGTAATTTATGTTCACACAACAGAAAAACATCCATACCTACTTTGAGCCCTAGTAATCAGATGTCTGCTTCATAAAAAACAGAATTTTATAACCAACCAGTCTACCGTAGAGGTCTGTATGGTTATACTATAGCAGCCTTTTGATTGTTAATTCACCGCACATCTCAGAGGCATCAGATTTATCAACATATCCGCTCTGCCACTCTGACTGAAGCAAACTGTTGCCAAAAGGGAACAACAAGCTCTATTCACTTAAGACTGATTACAACTTTTTCAAGTTGTTGTCCAGCATAATCACCAACTATTTTTCACTGCTGTCGTTGGTCCTCTCTTTAGATACCACTGCATCCACACTAATTCAAGATGCACCGCCAGTCATTTTGTTCTGGAACCGGCCCTGCATGTTTCTACAGCAGCCCAGAACGGACAAACCAAACACTGACTCTAGACATGGTCTTGTGAGTTTTGTGGCCACTGTAGGCAAGGTGTTTGCAATATGCGAGCTTGCTGCAGACTAGATGCCACTAAATCCTAAGCACTGGCCCTTTAACTCCCTACTGTAGTCTATCAGAAATAAAGGCAAAATGCCTAAAAAATCTTTAAGAGTGTTTTTAATAGTATAGATATATATGCAGAGTAACATATAGTTTACAGTCCATTGGTATGTCTGAAAATCTTTCATTTATTAACTTAAGCTGTTTCGTTTCTCAACAAAACATCTTAAAAACATGTTTATCTTTTCTATCTGTGTTAAAGGGCATTGCATGTAAAGTGAAAGAGTGACTAACACCATGACTCGTGTTTGTCCCCTGTGATATCATTCCTTTCAGGAACCGGTGTTTATGTAGAAACCCTCCCCTTTAACAGAGAAGTGAAACTCCTTCATTAAACCGTTCATTGTTGTCAGGAACAGTCATGGATGGTAAAAACAGGAAAACCACAAACATCCTGCCAATTCAGCACTTCTGCTCCGTCTGCTCCTATAGGGTGTCTGTACTCTGAGCACTGCCCAGCAACAACCACAAAAAAAAAAAAACTCCCAGCAAACTAGCAGGTGCTAGCTAGCCCATGACTGCTAGTTACCCCTCCGAAAACACCCCTGCAGAGATTTTACCTCCTAATACACCCCCCCTCCTCTCTCCATCCTCCCCCTCCCCTTCAGAGCTGGCACACATCTTCAGTCACCACAGGGGCACTTGGCCAAACACAAAAACAGCCTTTTTGTAAGCTTGTTATTGCAAATTGGGAGCACGCAAGGCATGCACTTTCACGCCCTATGCCTCCTACAATTATTCAAGAGGAGCTTATATGCACGCAAGCACAAGCTCATACATAAACCCTGCACTGGCCACTCCATGACAAAAGAGATGGAGATTTGGTCTTTCAGAGCTAATGTGTGAATGTTTTGGCATGTGAAGGCCCATTTAACTCAATTGTGGGCTATTCATCACAGCGATATCACCTTAAAGACCAAGTCATCAGCAACAAATGGGCATTTGGCCCTCTGCAGCAGACTGCTCGGCGTGAAAACAGATACATTAAACAGCGATGAAGCCTTCAAACAGTCAGACACAGACTTCCTGGCTCTGGCTAAGGTCACACTTGTAATGAGGGGTTACTGCAGTTCAACTGACTGTACTGTTTTTCTGTTGCATGCTAACTTAAGAGATGGACCACATAAGGCCCCGTCTGACTCACTTCCCTCCTTAAAAAAGGGAAGGTCTGGATAACGGAGACATCAAATGAGGCAATGAAATGGAAAAGTACACCAAAATAGAGGAGCACATTGCAGAGAGGCAGTCTGGTTGAGGTTGCAAGCTATCAGTGACTTCTGTCCCATAAACAAATTACACAAGCGAACATTAAGTATTTAAGCTGCAACTTTTGGAATAATGCATGAAGAAAAAAGAATAATGCACATTATTTTTAAAATGTAACTAAGGGATAAGAGTGCAAAGTATAGGCAGAAATGCTCAAGTACTATAAAATTTCATATTCCTGCTTTACTTGAGTATTTCAATTAGCAGGAAAGCCTTTTGTTCTTTTTACTCCGCTATATTTATTTTACTGCCATAGTTACTGTTTTCTGATCAATGTTTGCATACAAAAATATTAATAATTTTAATGGCTTGTCGTATCTTAAACCACTGGTTTTCAAAATTGAAGTTGGAACAACAAGAGAAGAAATAGGGTTGGCATTTTTAGCTGTAATTTATAGTGATATTATTATTTTCAAAACTAAAAATTATACACGGAGGGTTTTACTTAAGACAAATCCTCTCAGTTACCTCCACTTTGACTAAATACAATATTAAAGAGTTGCTTTCATGTTAATACATCAACATCCAATACAATGATATAGGCCTGACACTGACCATTCTGCATGGTGAGTACTTTCACTTTTGATACTTAGGTAAAACTTTGAATGCAGAACTTTTATAGAGTGGTTTTTAACTTAAGTAAAGAAGTAAAAAGTAAAATATCTGAATATTTCTCACACAGTAGAGGTATTAAGTATGCAATAAGTAAAAAAAAAAAAAAACTGTTAAAATATCAGTATTATAGTATAGAAAACAAATAGGACCAAAAGAAATGTAATATAATGGGAAATCTACATGATATGAAGAATATGCATCACGCTCACAAACTTGGCAGTCAGATCTGTCAGTCCAGTGACTTCATATTAAAATCTTGATAACCAATAAATGTAATACTGTTTGACACGGAGTCTGTCTCGTCAACACTTCAGGTCCAAAGGAGCTTCCAAATATCTCATGTCTATAATGTTATCAGTGCTGATCCATGTTCCTCCTGCAACACGTCTCACCTTATCTACTGACACCATTGTTGCTGAGGGATAAAGTCTGATCCCTGTGACTGTTACATCATTAGATTATTATTAGTCAGGCATTATATAAAAGCAGGATTTGATTGTTTTATTGTAGTGTTGGACTGAATATTTTCATTATGGATTAATCTGGCAAATGTTTCTTGACTTATGAATTGACCAAAAATTCTGAAAATAGTGAGAAATACTGTCATAATTGCCCAGAGCCTAAAGAGACACCTTCACAACACTTTGTTCTGTCTATCCAACAGTTCAAATGCTTTATTAAAAAATAAATTAGAATAATCAAAAGGAAACACAGGAAATCCTAACACTTGAGAAGCCGGAACCATAAAGCGGCTTTCTGAATCAGTAAATTCCTTTTAAATCATTTCTCAAAACTAATCTTTTGAAAAGAATGTTTTAACTCCAGCACCCCATTTTAATGCCAACGGGTAATTTTCGTATTGATTTAACTGCCTGATTTTACTCGTCCCTCTCTTGAAACACTGGGTCTAACATGCCAATCAAATCAAGAAACTCAATGAAAGTACTAGCCTACAGTGTAGTATCTTAGTAAATGTAATTAGTTACATTCCTCTGCCCCCGACATCATCACCAGGCTGGCATCTGAATGAAAATATTACATATTAAAAGAACAACTAAAGTAAAAAATAATAATAATAATAATAATGATAAAAAAAAAAAATTCTCAGAATTTCTATATATTTTCCTTCTAAATCTCATTGTTAATTTATCCATTTACTGTTCTCTTTGTTATCTTAAATAATAATAATAATAATAATAATAATAATAATAATAATAATAATAATAATAATAATAATAATAAGATAATGCTGAATCTAAGAAAAACTAAAACTGCATTTTTGAGAACAAACTTGAAACAAGAAAACCCTGTCTGGAAGCAGTGATGGAAAGAGTATTGAAAATTTGTACTCAAGTACAAGTACTACTACATTGTTAAAATATTAATCAATTAGTATTATTTACTTTAAACTGTTGATGTTCTCGTCTCCTCTCCAAACTAGGTTTGCAAACTTTGTGCGTTTTACTGGAGTGAAATACCAACAATTGATTAATCATTGATAATTTATTAGATAAAAACATATTTTTCTCATTTTCTTTTCTTTTTTTTTTCTCATTTTAAGTTAAATTTTCGTCCCTTTCAACTCAACAAATAGATCCAGATCCAGACAAAACAATGTCACATGAGCTATTGATTAAATATCCATGAATACGATTCTTAATTGGTTAAATTCTTAACGGAAATTAATTGTTTAAAGATTAATCGTTAGCATCCTTCCTCCAAACTTGTGCTGCTGCAGCGTTTTGTTTTGTTTTTCGTCCATATGTCCAAGTTTGCATTGGTCCGTTTGTGATCAGATCACCTGATTGGCTGTTAAAATGCAGATGAAAGATTTGAATATTCCTTCAAATTGTACTCAATACTCACCCATGATGTTAGAAGTAACCAGGTACATTACAACTTGTAAGGCATAAAAGTATAGACTTGTAAATCTACTCATAAAAGTACAAGTACCCCAATTGATTACAGTAATTTGAGTATTTGTAATTAGTTACTCATCTGATCATCACACACTCTTGCAGCGTGATGTAATTAGACAGTGAACTCCGGTCTTCAGAGGTTTGTTTTAGTGGCGTGTTTATCACAGTCAGTATCTTTTATTAATGCAATCAAATCGGTGCTGTTGGTCAACAACGGGGGTCAGTGGCACCGCAAGGTCACCACGTGTACATGTTGTTGACTGAAGGCTGCTGGTTTGCGTCACCCACCGAAAAGCGAACAGCTTATAAAGAGGAACACACACAGCAGAGCTCCACACGCTCGAATCTTTCTCTTCTCAGACGGAAAACAGGTATGTTTCACATTTCATCTGAACTGAACTGAAGACAGACGCTGTTACTGACTTCAAAAACTAACAACAAACAACGGGCATCAAGTTATCCTCAAGTGTTGTGTTTATCCAAAAGTTTTGAGGTGACTTTTTTTTAAAAAATATTGATATCTGCATGTTAAAAGTAGCAGACATGATAAACACAAGGTAACCGAGGAAAATCAACCACAGAGACCGCTGGAAATGAAAGGAACCGGTGAGGGGAGCTGTCCAGTCTCTGTGGTGCTGACGGGGCTCTTTTTAAAACGAAAAAGAAAAAATGTATTTAAAAAAAAAAAAAAAAAAAAAAACAGACAAGAAAAGAAGGGGAAAGAGAACAAAAGGATAAAAGAAAAGAAATCAGAATAAAATTAAACAAAAGAAAAAGAAAAGAGAAGAGGAAAAAATAAAAAGAAAAGGAAAAAAAGACAGAAGAAAGAAAAGACAAGAGAACAAAAGAAAATAAAAGGAGAAAATACAAAAAGACAGAGAAGATAAGTGACTAAAATGAAGTTAAACTGTCCCTGTTCTTCCTCCTCAGAGAGTCACTGCCAACATGAGACTGTTCCTTGCAGTTGCCGTGCTGATGCTGGCTTTGGTCGCGTACGCAGGTAGGTGTCATGTGGTGACATGACGCACCCAGTTAAGACGTCCCTGCGCCTCGCGGCGTTTTTTTGTTGTCTTCTCCCGTGTTGTCTGACCGTCTCTGTCCCCCGCAGAGGCTCAGGACGACGCCACCATGGAGCAGAGGTTCAATGAGTTCCGCGACCGGATGACCGAGATCGGAACGAACCTGGCTGAAGGCGCCAAGACCACCTTTGAAAGAGTGCAAAACAGCGACTTTGTAGTCACGTCAAAGTAAAAAAAAAAAAACAACACACACACACACACACACACACACACACACACACACACACACACACACACAAAATAAAATAATAATTCACAGATATTCACACACACTCATCACTGGGTTATTCTCTCTTCTTCAGGGCCACGCTTGCAGATTTGTGGGAGAAGACGAAGAGCGCTTTTACAGACGGGTCCAACTAGACAACTACAAATGTTTCTGTCCCCAGCCTCCCTCCAACCTCACCTCCACCCCCGACCTCACCTCTGACCTCCCTCCATAAATCCCGTGACACATAGCCCTGATGACCGGACGAAATGCTTCCATTGCCTCTCTGTAAAGGGATGTTTTTTGTTTTTTTTTTTTAAATATAATTTGAGTGTAATCTGTGCATTAGACATCTAAAAATAAAAACGTTTTTATATAAATCCTGTGTTAGTGTCAGTATTTCAATATGAAGTCCTTACGGTACTGAATTCAAGTGTATTAACAATGAGTTAACACTCTTTCTAAAGTCAAATTCAAGCACTTTTTAAGGTGCATTTTTACACTTTTCAAGCACTTTATAGTTGTGGTAAATTACATTCAAAATCATTATTTCACTTCCTCTTTACATTAAATAAAATGATGATGTGGTGAACAACCAAAATTATGCTTTGTGGTATCATTCGATAGAGTGACAAATTAAAGGAAAAGTTTCATATTTGGGTGATCTTTGTGTCCAACCTGGCTGGGTTAATGTCTGACATTTCTGATTTTATCTCTATTTTATCTAAAAAGCAAACAAAAGCATTGCATTTACTATTTCAGGCAGTTTCAAGCACCTTTTCTCCCCAGAATCTAAGCACTTTTCAAACCTGGCAAACATTACATTAAATTCAAGCACCCGTGCAAACCCTCATCAATAGTTGATCTCCTTACTAACTGTTTTTAAAATCTCACTGAATTCTAAACTGACTTAATTATCATTAAAAAACGAGGATATATTGCAAGATTTAGATGTAGTTCCCTCTTTTGCTGATCATGTTGAAGTTTCTAAGTAAAACAACTCATGGATTTCACATTTCATGTTTTTAGATAAACTTTAGACAGTATTTCATTGTTTTATTTTTACAATTGTACGAGCAGAAAATTAAATCTAAATGAAAGCTTAAGTTCCAACATATTTCCTTACTAGATACATATTAAGCAATCATAATTAGGTTAATTGTAGGTTTTATACATGAGATTTGCCTTGGTATTTTGGTGCATAATAGTCAGAACAAACATAATAAGAGAAAAGAAAAAGAAACAAGCACTGCAAGTCAAGAATCTTAAATATCAGGACAATCAGTGTTATTTTAAAGAGGTGCAACTGAGTTTTGTGGCGCCAATCAGGATGTGTAGATAATAAAAACAAACAAAAAAACCTGACCAATGCTGAGAATGAATGTGGAAAATGTTGCTGCAGAGACCTGTTGATGCTGTATTTCTTGTTTAACTTTATCAGTTAATTAAATAAAATTAAATAACCAACCAGTGACTGAAATTGATTTAAAGTACTTTAATTAGTTTATACTCAGGTCAGTATAATATTAATGGGCTCTAAAGCTGATCACTTCATCAAAGAAATATTCAGTACCATCTGACAGATAATAGTTTATTTGTGTTAATAGCTGGTACCAAAGGGCAAGTGCCAACATGGCTGATGTTCTGGCGTTTCACAACTCCTGGGCTAAAGTCGCTGTTTATGCTGAGTTAATAATCCACCGGCTGTCCCAGTTCATAGAGATCAGTTTCTGTGTAGAGAACAGAGTGGCAGAGGTCAGCCGCTGGTGCACAGAGGTCACACACTGCAATCATTCAACAAATCACTTTCACTATGATCAGTTTGAGATGGCTCCTGGCGTAAAAATCATCACAAAGTTCTTAAATTAAGGGACACTAACATTTTCCTCTTTTCACAATTGGAAAACAAAGTGCCTTAGATTAGAGGTAGCCTGGACTTTGTTGTTTATTCCATCTCTGTGGGATCAAATATTTTTAGTGTGATTATGTTGTAATCTTTTTGTTTTTTACTGTGGATTTTCTGGTGTCTGTCTGGGGTGCAGGACCAAATGAATGTGGGATAATAAAGTTAATCTGAATCTGAATTGTTATGTTGCATTTAACAGTTTTTTCAACTTTTTTCATGCAGTTTGACTCTTAAATTTCCTCTGCTTGAACAGCCTGAGTTAAAACCTTTTAAAATAATAAATGTCTCTGTGCTTAACAACAGACATAACTAATTAATCTAATGAAGAAGATAAACCAGTCCCTTCAGGGTTTTGCAGGCCTTTTTAGGGATTGTTGCGGCCAGAAAAGCCAAATTTCATGGCAGCTTTTCTAAAAAATGCAATGCATGTTGTGATGCTTTTAGGCATATTTTGCAGTGAAATTGCAGGACCAAATGAAAAGAGAACTTGTTCCAGGGAGAGCAAAACAACACTCTGTTCTGTGTTCAAACTAAACCTTCCAAAAAGGTTCAGAATTTAAAAAATGATCAAAATCTGCTTTATTTGTAAATGAAGAGGTGAATTGGAGGGGTATTTCACAAAGAAGCAGAATCTTTTTGAAGCTCAGTCAAAAAATCCTTAATTTTAAAAAATTACACAATTAGAGTGCACAGAACATTCATAAATAATAACAGTGACAAGTATGCTCTTTTCAGTACCTGTGACAAAACCAAAAAAAACAAAACACTGAGTCGGTTCATTGGGACGTACATGTATGATGTTAGCGCAGGGGGCTGCTATGATTGGAACAGAATGGAACAGAATAGAAGCAAAGACGATTTGTCAAACTTGCAGGAAAGTTGCAGAATTTGGACAAAATTGCAAGGATGCACAGAATTCACAGGGATCGGTTGAATTTCAATAAAATCACAATGATATACTTTTTTTTTCATGATCAAAGGGCCGGATTGAAGTCATTAAATGGCCAGATTTGGCCCACGGGCCAGCAGTTGAATAGACCTGGGCTACACCACACTTTAACCTTTAACACAGTTAGAGATTAAGAGTTTTAACCCCTCCTCCCCTCCCAAATTAAAATTTAAATTAAGTGCTGAATACTGTATGTTTTGATTTGTTTTAATTAAATGTATATATTTTTGTAATAATGATCACATCTCTAATGGGGGCCGCAATCATGTCAGGGACACACACACACACACACACACACACACACACACACACACACACACACACACACACATCTTCAACTCTGTAGCACACTACAGATGTTTAAAACCCAACACACAATTTGAAAACTAGGACAAATCTCGATCCCTCCCCTGTTTAGACAGCTGTGAGATCAGGTTTGTGAGAGCAATGTAGTTATGAACTCTAATTTCAACATTCGTGCAGCAGTGGAGGAAGTGTCAAGATCCTTTACTTAGAGTCAAAGCACTGATACTACACTGTAAAAACACTCTGTTACAAGTAAAAGTTCAGTATTAAGAACCTTACTTAAAGCTACTACAAGGAGTTTTTAATTAGTTATGAAACAGTCAATTTAATATTGATGCCTCTACATAAGGTACGTAAGTTCTCGAGATTCTCTGCTATTTCTGTAGTTACTCTTATTGTCTGCAGCCAGGTCAGATTCTCCTTGAAATGAAGATGAAACAAGCCTGTTTACATTTTCACGAGTTACAGTGAGTCTTATGTTAGCCGGTTGAAACGAAGCAGGAGATTTTCCTTTAGGTAATTTTATTTCTGATTATCTATTTTGTGGTTGTGATGCTGGAAACACGCTTTTGTCCACAGGGGCCTCTAAAATCAACAAAATATGAAAGTTCCTTGTAGCGGCTTGAAGTAGGGCTGAACCACAGATTATCTTCATTATCAAGTGGTCTGTCAATTATTTTCTCAATTAATTCATGAGTTGTTTGGGCCATAAAATACCATAAAGTGGTGAAAAATGTTGATCAGTGTTTCCCAAACCCCAAGATGTTGTCCTTAAATGTCTTGCTTTCCCCACAACCCAAAGATATTTAGATTACTGTCACAGAGGACGAAGTAAAACAGAAAATATAATTAAACATAACTCAAAATGATTAATCAAGCATCAAAATAGTTGCAGATTAATTTAATAGTCGATTAATATTCAATTAATCGTTGCAACTCTAGCTTTAAGTAAAAGTATGAAATTAAAATCAGGAAATGTATTTACAGTTTTCACAATAAAAGCACTCAATGCAGAAAAATGTCACCTGTGACTGTTATACTATAATATATTGCTTGAATATTATTCTTTATGCAGTCATGTAAAAGTAGAATTTTACTGTTGTAGTTGATTGTGTAGGACTGCAACTGATGATTATTTTTATTATGAATTTATATGCTGATTATTTTCTCTATGATTCAATTGATTGTTTGGTTTGTAAAAATTAGAAAATAGAAAAAAATGCCCTTACAATTACCCAGAGCCCAAAGTGACACCTTCACAGTGTATATAGAGAAGAATATATAGAGAGAATATATTATAATTATGAAAAAAAATATAAAATAAAGCTGTCAGACAAATGTAGTTGAATAAAATTAGCAATATTTCCCTCTGAGATGTAGTGGAGATTACGTAGAAAGTGGCATAAGGAGAATATACTCAAGTTAAATACAAGTACTTCAAATTTTAAGTATAGTAATTGTGTTAGTGTTTCCATTCAGGATATGCAACAAGGCATGTAGCCTGACTGAAGTACTGACAAGATGGAATTGATTTTGTGGTGGACTCTGCCCACAGAAGTGCTTTGCTTGACTGAAATTGTTTATCTATGTGTCAGCCGCCTCCAGTCTTCGCTAAAACCCATATCTCTCCTGCCAGAACAGAGACTTTGACTAGACTGTATACATATCAGCCCCCGCAAGATGGGTTGGAGATATCTGATCCAAAGGGCGCTTGGACAGTCACTGAGCTCAGCTAATGTTGATCTTGAAAAGATATCAAGAGTTCAGAATCCGCAGATCTACTGTTGGCTTCTGCATCAACTCAGAAGCCAATGTTAACATCGTAATCCAGCTAACATTTAACAAGGGAAAGAAAAACACATCATCATCACCTGCCATGGCCAAAACCACTGACCAGTTGCTCACGTGTGACTTAAATTAAGATCGAATTTCACGGAAACCCTGAAGATACTTTTGTCTTTAAGTTCGGTGTCTTTGAAATCTTACAAAAGTTAAAAGAAAACCTAAATCTACTGTCTCTAAATGCCTGTCAGTACATCGGTTTGTCAGTCTAAGAGACACTCACAGATAAAATAGACCCATACTTTGAGTTTGTTTGTGACATTTTAGTCAAACTGTCTCTCACATTTTCATCAATTTAAAAAAAAAAAAAAAAAAAAAAGGAAAAAGTTGAATGGTCATCCGGTCTGGACCAATGTACACACTGTTGCCGTCGCCTAATACAAATAGAATGGCTCGATAACACTTGTTTCATTCAACTTCTGTTGACCACAGCCAGAGGAAAAGGTAAAAAGACCTTCTGTTACTGCTTTGCATGTGTTGGTGGTGATGTTAATGAACAAGCAATCAAATTTAGATTTGAAATTGGTGATATTTAATATTATGATGATTTTACTATTGAAAAAGGGACAGAGATAACAAGTTATTGAGAATTTGAGTATAATTGTAGTTGTGGCATGTAACCTGAGCTGCAAATGCATTAAAAATTTGATATAAAAATAATATTGTGACAAATAAGTTCCTGATGGTTGTTTCTCTCCTGTTTCTTGGCAGATGCGTATGAAGCTTGTTTTCTGTGTCATCCTACTAATGCAAGGTAAGGCTTTTAAGAATAACTATTCTACAGTGTCAGTTCCCTTATTTCTGAGCTTGTTTCTACATCTGTCTTTCCTGTCTGACAAACATCCTCGTCTGCAGCATGTGGCCCACTTTTGGCCAAGAGAAAAGCCCAGGCCAAGCCCAAACCTGATCCTCCAGGAATAATGCAGAGGCTGACGTATGTCCACTTGCACTGCAAGTCATGATCATTAATGCAAAGAAACGTGGTCTGTGAATGATTGTCAGTTATCAGAACTGTTAAAAATATTTTGTTTGTGTGCACACTGATGTGTTTGTGTGTCTGTGTTATATGTACCTTTGTGCTCATTTGTGCACTTTTGCATCTCATAGGGAAGCCAAAGTTAAAGCCCAGGAGTTGGGGGCAAGGGTGCTGGGCCTCATTGACAATTACTATGGAGATCACATCGAACCAATGACTGACCTCTACACCGAATGGACCTCTAATATCAAAGGCTCTGTGTGGGAGACGATCCTGGCAGCCATTGATGACTACGTGCCATTCGTTTAAGACTAGTCCGGCTGATCAGCTCCCTCAAAACTAAAGAAAAGCTGACAATAAATTTATATTTGTACCACTAACTGCTGAACTCATCGTGTCTTGAAACTTCAATAAGCTTTGCTGGTTATGTCAAACGCAGAAAGAATCAAACCAGTTCATAATAAAACTCCAGGTTCACGTCAAACACCTCCATACGCCTCGCTGCTGCTGCTGTATGGTCAAAGCTTGTAATGTGATCAGAAGGTAAATTCACCAAAATTCTGTGCATAATATGACAAATTTGCAAAATTTACAAGAACAATCTGCAGTTTCTTAGTGCCAACAGAAAATTTTGCTCCCCATTCTCCCTCTTTATATTGTCCCTGTCAGTGTTTTAATATTACATATGGTATTTTTGGATTATTATTCCTGATGCATTAACATGTTTGTTGCATTTCACTGCATCACTGTCCTGTGAAATCCATGCTAAAAGGTCGGTTAAACAGCCCTGTGTTCAGCTTTGTGGTGATACAGCTAATCTAAGGCAGATTTAAATAGTTTGGTCAGATTAAGAAGTCTGAGAATCTTTACCACCAATAAATACAGACTTAAAACACACTTTCACACTTTCAGTTTATCTGAAAAATTCAAAATCACCATATTTGGAGATTCTTAGTTATCACCGGACAGGAAGGATATGTACAATTCTGATCTGAAAAGTAACTAAAACTGTCTGTGGAAGAGGATTAATTAAAACAAAGTTTTAAACATGGCTTAAAATCCTCCTTTGCCAAACAAATGTAGTGAAGTAAAAAGTACAATATTTGCCTCTGAGAAGTACTGAAATTCAATATATAAAGTTGTATAAAATGGGAATATTCTAGTAAAGCACTATCATCTCGATTGAAGTACAGAGTCTGACTATATGTACTTAGTTACATTCCACCACTGCCGACTATGTTGGCCACATTTACCAAAGATGACGTGACTAGAAGAAGGATACTAAAAGATCACTACTGTGGCTGCTGCTGTCATCATTAAGTGTCACAATTTGTAAGAAATCTAGAAATTAGGACAGATGGAAAAAAAGGCAAGAAAAAATAAGCAGAAAAAGTCACAAAAGAAAAAGGAAACCTATTAGTGTGAAAAGGATTATTTATCACCCTGCATATAGTTTATCTCAGGGTATCAGGGTGAAAGGGGAAGACAGAAATCCCAGCATGCAATGCTCAGTGTCTAGACAAGGTCCTGGTTGACTGACCTGCTGACCATTTGACTCTGATCTGAGCAGACATTATAAAGTGAATCAGACTTGCTATCAAAGAAATGCTGATTAGCAACAGTTAATCTCTATTGTTTATTACAGCAGCTAATGGCTGCTTTAAATGTTTTTTTTTTTTTTATGCCAGATGAGACGTGAGGATTATGACACAGTATGTGCACTATGACTTTCTGCACAGCACTTGAGCAGTATCAGGAGGGCTCTGATTGCATTGCCATACGAATACAGATAAACGTACATTTGAGAACCATTGCACAACCACCTAGTCACATTTCAACATACAGTATTTAAAGTGAATATCATGTACACTGGACTTTGTTTAGGTGAACATGTGTATGTGTGCGTGCATGTGCATGCACGTGTGTGTGTGTAGGTGTGTTTATGCTCATCAGATGACGTTTGTTTGCAGTCCCCCCCTATATCATCCAGGCCAGATGCGAGCTCCGAGTTACAGACAACTCGCCCTCAGAGAAGACTGTCACTTCTTGGATCTGTACATCCAGCTCAACAGCAGGTAATCCCTCTTGTTTATGCAGCAGCCGCTCTTCTGAAACTACTTCTGAGTAGATCTATTTTATACAACATTTAGGTATTTGATTTTTGCATTCAACTACTGCAGGTTTATCAACTTATTTATCATCTGCTAATGTTAAAATGTCACATATGGAAAAGATTATTGATTCACCAAACGGAGAGTTCAATTTTAAGTTTCTTTTTTTTTTTTCTTTTGTTTCAGAGATGAACACAAAATACGCCGTGGCACTGATCCTCGCTCTGCAGGGTAAGGCAACTCACCAGCACAGTCTGCAGTGCATGGATTTCATTTTCAACAAGCTTTAACTAAAATGCAACAGAGAGATATTTTAAGCAACTGACTTTGAATGCAAATGCTTTTAATTTTTCTATGACCATGCGTTCCTTGCTGTAAAAATGATTTTTCTGTTTTTGCATTCACGTGTTGTGGACACAGCTGCATGGCTGGCTTTTGCACACCTTTTCTGTGGTTTACATGTGAGAATAAAGCCTGATTTTTAAACTAATACTGAGCTGCTCTGGCACACAGCATTTTACATTTTGAATACTGGTCAAAGAAATATGATTTTGGTCACAATTACTGCACTGAGAGTGAGAAACCAAGATATATAAAGTAGCTCTTCTTTGACCTTAAAGGCTCATTATAACAAAAACACAGCTGCTGTGCTATTTCTTATAGTTCTTTCTTTTTTTTTAAACTTATTTTCATCTGGGTTTTACTCTCACAACGCTGTTCTAACATTAATAATCCTCCTATTCTGTTTTCATTCCAGTCTCCCTGAGCCTGTGTGAAGTTCCTGCACCATCAGACGAACTTGTTCAGAAGTATGACGAAATGAAGAGCACATTCTACAGGAGGCTGCTGAAACTTGCCGAAAGGGTGCAGGCTGAGGCTGGTCCTTTGGTGCAGGGTCTCGGTGATAATGAGCGTGTACAGGTTGCCAAAGACTACGTTGAGACCGTGCAGAC
Organism: Lutjanus erythropterus; assembly: GCF_056507025.1. Classification (NCBI taxonomy): domain Eukaryota; kingdom Metazoa; phylum Chordata; class Actinopteri; order Lutjaniformes; family Lutjanidae; genus Lutjanus; species Lutjanus erythropterus. The sequence continues at coordinate 31,766,910 of NC_139325.1, read as the reverse complement.
CAAGCCTGAGTTCCAGGCTGTAGTCAAGGTTGCCACGTGAGTGAAACCTCTGTGAAACCTCTCTTTAATTGAATTATAACAAATAGAAAAACAAAGATAATTTATTTCATGTCTTTAAACAATCTGTCTCCCTTGATTTGTGTAGTGGCCTGGGTGAGGAGGCAGGTCCCCTGCTGGATAAGGCCCGCACAACAGTCCTGGGTGCGTACGAATACTACCTTCGCCCCTACGTCGGCCAGCAGCTCAGCGATACCATCGATGCCATCAAGGTCCACCTGGACAAATACATGCCCGCCGAGTAGAGACAACAAACAGAAGCAAACCACCTGTCAGCAGCCTGTATTAGATGATAGCTCATAGAAAATACACCAGTTTAGGCTGAGAAGAGCAATGCACAATGCAAATACAATCTTTTGCCTCTTTTGAGATTAACATCCTTGCCAAATCATGCAGTTAAAAGCAAGGCAAACATGTCAACACCACCTATGCAAATTGTGCATGTACAGTATTTTGTGTTTGATACACTAACCAAAGTGTGCCTGTGTATGTATATGTGTGAGTGCGTTCATTAAAATGAACTGGAAACTATTTGAGATGTGCTTCTTCTTCATTAAGAGACTGAAGGTTCACTTCCACAGTTAAAGCTTAATTTGCAAGTTATCCTATCATATTATTTCTTGAGCAGAACAAACACTGTTGCAGACTCCACTTATCATAGTTGTAGTGAGAAATTTTAATTATGCTAAAAAAATATATATAAACAAAATTAGTACACAAATATTAATCAGCCAAACATTGTGGAGCTGTTTGTTAAGAACCAGTGCCACTATAATAAAACTGTCATTTAAAAGCTTTAGACTGGTGAACACAGACGCATTAATTTGTTTCATATCTCTCACTTGGATCTCAGGCTCTGTTTGGTCCAACTTTGTTCCAAGAATTGTGAAAGGTTGTTCCAGCAAGCTGCATATTCCCACACAAAAATCATTAATGACTGATCAAAGTACAAGACCACATGCATCACCCCTCCAAAAGAACGATTTTACTTGAAATGAGGGAGTTAAACACAACTTGTCTGTGTTACAGTGATCTCCGTGAATCACGACTCACTGAAGCATTTCTTTCGTTTAGCGTTAATAGAAGTTCACAGTGGGCCAAATCTGAGGTAATCCTGAATGACGGCATGATGTCCAGGAGCAGCAGGATGTGCCAGTTCTTCATTTGTGCCCCATTTCAAACTTCCATACCCTTTAAGCATTTCAATTAAATACTCGCATATCTCTACTGATTAATTAGAGTGTTCAAGACAGAAAAACAACAAAGAAATTATATTGTGTTACTGCAGCTGTCAGCACTGACAGCACCATTATGCACATCATCTCAAGTAGAGACAAGTCATCACAGCACTGATTTATCTACGCCACAAACTCTCTTTGAATCCTTCTGCTGCCCACAGCTGTCCTGAAACTGACCCGAGGAGTCAGGTCACAGGCAACATGACATGTGAGGCCGGATCACACGATCGGCCGGGATGTTTACTCACGACGTGGACAACATGTAGCCGTTACAGAGAAAATCACCTCTAAAACACAAGTTTAAAACTGAGACTTTAGTGAAGGTAGCTGTGAAGTGATAAACAATGATTAATAGATTAAGAAAATAAGCTCTTAAGCTATAGAAAAATTAATCCAAAGCTCCCATAAACTACTGTAAAAGCCTGTATTTGTTTTCCTTAGTTATAAAGAATGTTTCACTTCATCCCAAGAACAAACAAAATGTATGAAAGTGATCTACTAAGGCTTGCAAGCAAGCGTTTACTCTTATTTACCAGAGCTACAATATTAATCTACATAAATAAAGGTTTAAAAGAGGCCAAGAAAGACATAAATAAATATAATAAATAATAAATTTAAAAAATGTATTATTTTGGATAGGGAAATCACACACAAAAGAAATAAAAGTCATATTTATTGCCACTTCTGCAGATGTAAAGCACTGATCTGACAACTGCATGGCAGTTATTACTGTACTCTTAACTGCATTACTAAGACATATTTCACATAGCACACAGATCATTTTTAGAACATTTAATGTGCAAAACTGGAATAAAAAATAGGGGGAAAAAATAGTATTACCACTACTTATAAACAATGTCATCTGACATGATTTGCAGCAGATTTTCTCCTGGCTTTTTGCCTCTTTAAACCTGAACCATGTCTATATGTTGGCAGCTGCGCCGGCCTTTGTTCTAGCTCCGCCTCCTCTTGGTTGTTTGCGCTGTGGCAAACTGTTACAAACAAGCTAAAACCAAAGTTGTCTGTTTAGCTTAGTTTGCCATCAGTCACTTCATCCTGGCACCAGTACACCACAAACAACAACAAAATAAACAAAGTCAAGATCATGATCTGCACTTTGTACACCCAATTTCATTGGAAATCCAATAACATGGAGTTAAAAAAAAACACATGCTATTTTTCATTTGTGCCTCTGCTAAAACAGTTGTTTCTTGATTTCTTCTTAAAAACCCTTTAAGCAGTAAAGTAGAAAAACAGATCTAAAAATCGCAGAAACTATTGTAAAAGCCTGTATTCTTTAGGTTATTGTTTTCCTTTGTTATTTTCATAAATAATGTTTCACTGCAGCACAAAAACAAACAAATTCTGAGCCAAAGATCTGCCATAGCTCGCAAACAAGCATTTGCATTTATTAATCAGAGCCACAATATTTACAATCAGTGTAAAACCAAAAGCTAAAAAAAAGGCAAAATAATCAAAAATAAGTAAGAAGTATTACTTTGGATAGGGGAATCACTCTCAAAATAAATAAACACCACAGGCCCAGAATCATGAAGTCAGAACAATGAAGAAAAATAACTGCTATCTACCACTGTCACAAATCTTTGTGTGTGTAAAAAATCACGATACAGTGTTTTGAGACTCAGTATAGTATCACAAAACATAAAATCACAATACTTACCCCATTCCATAATAAGCCTTCAATAATCAGTTACAGAGAGGCAGAGCTGCAAGAGACAAACAGCTGTTTATTGGCCTCCCACTGCTGATTTTGACAGAGAATCGTTCATGAATGTAAAAAATATTTAGCGCTCTACTGCTACATGTGCTCTGATTAATAAATGCTTTCTTTGATCTTGAAACAGTGGCCTTATGTTGTTGTTATTTAGCCTTTCTGAGGTCTAGTTTCGGAGGCATGGTTAAAATCACTTTATTTAAAAAAAAAAAAAAAAAAAATCATCCCATGGCACTTTTTGCCAGCTCCCTCAATTGCTTCATCCTGGCACCGCACCTGGTCCACCGCAAACAACAACAAAATACACAAAATCAAATGATCTGCACTTTGCACACCCAGTTTCAGTGAAATCAAATAACATGATCTTCATCACCAAACACTGTGCAAAAAACAGCAGTTTCTCAATTTCTTGTTAAAACTCCACTGATGAGCAGAAGTTGTTTTAGAGGTTTTCTTTCTCCCTAGAAATATAATTAAATAAACTTCAATAAAAAAAAAGAGCTACAATCTGACCTAAATATTTCATAACACGCAGCAGCCGGATGACGTGTTCAACACACTCTCGACTTATGACCATCTTTATAGGACTTAGGACTATTGTGATGTGACATGAACGCATCACCACCATTATGCAAGTTACAAGTGCCTCCTCATGGAGGTTGTGTGCAGGGCAAGGTGTAAGACTGTGCTGCATTGATGAACTACTAACCTAATCAATGGATAATGATTGTGTTGTATTAGGGGTTAGTCTAGGTTAGGATCACACACGCACACGCACAGTTGGTGGTATCAACATGAGGCGCCCGTCAGCCCCTGTGCTTATAAAGTTAAATCGGACTAACCTCCTCAGTGGCTTTTGATTACATCTTAAAGCCCTTTTGACACTTCATTCACCTCCTCAAGTTTACATAGATAGCTATATAATGTCTGTTTTATCAACACTCAGTGTCACACATACTCCCACAAACCCTCATCGGGCAACAGCGCAGGTTTATCTACCACAGAGTGCACTTTGGCTCCTGGAGCGACAAGTCAACACGTTGCTCCTATATAAACAGGTTGGGCCAGCGGTGCCTCTTACTCTGTTTTCTTCATCACAGACATTTCTGGAGAGGAATACAGTGAGTACTGGCACTTTTACTTGAATTATTAAATGGAATCAAGTGTAACGGTCTTAGAAACGCTTGAAAAGGTTGAGTTAAATATGAGAAAACTTGACAGATAACAAGACTCTGAGATATCCCAAACTGAACTGCAAGAAAAAGCCAGACTCTTCAATTGTACAAATGTATGACAATGTCTCACCCTAGTGGATAAAGTTTTAAATGTCTCTTAATTCTTTCTCCTCACAGACACGAGTGACACCATGAATAAGCTGCTGGTCATTACTGTGCTGGTTGCACTGCTCGCTCTCAGTAAGTGCATTCTTCTTCATGAAACTGATTTCAGAATAAAATAAGTAATTTATAGGAAATTATTGCATTGCATTGTTAAATACTCAGTTCTGATTGGTCAGTAGCAGCATTCTTAAATCTGTTATTTCTGTACAGCAGACCGTTGTTATGTATAACAGACTTGCTATGGACACAGTTCTGATCATATCATATAAAATAATCGTTAAATCAGAAAAAATCATTTCAAAATTAATATTTTGTGTGACATTATGGATTTTTTGGCACATAACCAAGTAACAAGCAGGATTATTGTGAAATAAACCCCTTCCGCATGATTCAAGACCCACATCATCCTGTCTGGATTTACATATATGTAGTTTTCGCAATACAACATGGTACCCTTTGACCGGTCTGACCTGTTCTGTGCAGGCGCTGAAAGCTTCCGTGTGCCGAGGCAGGCCGTGGAGGAGCAGGAGCAGGGGACCCTGTCCAAGATCACAGGCACCGTAAAGTCCTACTACAACAGTGCTGTCGACACTGCCAGTGGATACCTGGATAGAATCAGGGGCCTGAAACTGGAGGAGAAGGCAACGTAAGAGATTTTAAAGACGTATTCATTCATGCACACTTTATTTTGAAGATGCAACAAGCCATACCTTGTATCAAATTAGACAAATCATATGTTCTTTACAAGACTCTTATCAGATGTAATTAGAGCCACAATACACCAGAACTGTATTGGAAACTGAAGTTAAATAATATATCTGTTACTTCCCAATTTAAAAACGATACGTGAACTATTCCCTTAAGATTTTTTATCACTGTAAAATTAAAAATTATAGATAAATTATGAAAAAGCAATTTGTAAACCAGATCTGCCAAGAAAAGCCCAAAATTATAGATCATATATTGACTGCACAGTAGTAACCACTGGTCTTGGACACCTGGCTTTACAGTACAGTACTGTTAATGTGTCCCTAATTACCCTCTAATAAAGTCTAATAAAGGGTCTAATAATTATAAAGAGCGTATTATTTCTAGTCTAATTTTACACAAATTTAGTCTTGTTACATCTCATCAATGTACTGTGAAAAAAAGTCTGAACTTACATTGAAACTCTTCTCTTTCTGTGTGTGTGTCCCACAGGAATCTTTACACTGAAACTATCTCACTTGTGCAAACATATGGTGGCATTGTCAATGACCAGCTCTACCACATCGTATACCCCGAGCAGTAAACAGACAGTGATTTTCCCCATTACCTCCGCCAACTTTTCTGACAGAATAGGAACTTTCAAGCTTCACATGAAAAGGCCAAAACATCACCTGACATTCTGAACCTCAATAAAGCAGCAAAACTTCAAACAAGCATCTTCAGAAATATTGGATCCCGAGCTCTTTTGAGGTGATTTCATTGGCCACTGCACTGGTGGTAAATGATGATAACTGCCCAAAGGAGTATAATCCTTCAGAAGAAAAAAAAGAGCTTGCACAGAGGAACTGGACACAACAAGCAAAGGACCAACAACTTTCTGCATGCAAATATTAATGATCTGTCGCCATCTGCTGGTGTTTTTCTTTCCTCATAGTTGACTCGCATTCATTCCACCTCTGAATGAATTTAAATATTTGTGTCATATCTTGAAATAAAATATTTATACAAAAAAAATCTGATGTCTGTGGCTGATACATGAGAATTTAACTTATTGTTTGATATAGAAAATCGTGCATATTCCTCCTGTCTCTTTGTGTAAGGCCTGTTTCCTTTGATCCCGCTGATGCAGAGGATCACGTGTTTGTGAGTCTGTGATGAGGCACCAGACTTTTATCAGCCGCGGCAGCACCAGAGCGGAGGCTTCTGTTGCAATTAATAATAGATTAAAAGAAACGACGAGTAAAATGTGAGTGCACAGAGAGGAATAAACAACAAAGACCGTGATGTTTGTTTGGTGGATTCTGACAACCAGTGATGCAAGAATGTCGTGATTTTTAATTAATGAATCAATCTGCAACATGCGGCCTCTTCTGAAGCCACAACCAACACAGACAAAAGAGATAAATTTGCTTTCAAGTATCATCTTATTCAACTGTTACAAAAGAAAGACAGACACGGGACAAGGACTACAGTATTCTACTACTTCTGAAAAAATACTATGACTGCTGCTACTGTTACTATACAACCTCTATAATTAAACAGACAAATAATTTAGATGCAGTTTGACATGCAGATCTTTGTGTTCGCTCCCCTGTTGGTTTCATATCCAGACTTGATCAATTTGAGAAGAACTGCATCCCGTATTTAGTATCAGAACGTTTCTGAAATGTTTTCTCTCAGCTGTGATCAGATATGACTTTGACACTAATGTGATTTAATCTGGGAGCATCTGCAACTGCTGCAAAACAGAACAAATACAAATTCTCTCCGTCACTTAGTGAGCGCAGAGGACTGCTCTCGCAATCAAAACTTACAACGTCCCCAACTTTATTAAACTTATGTAAATATTTTTTAAAATACGGTTTGATCGGTGGATCCATTCTCAACTTCCATTTGGATGCATTTACATTTTTATTTAGAAGTGTCCACCTGTAAGATTTCCACATCTTACCATGAAACACAATTAAATACTGAGAGTATATATCCAGTGGTGCACCTAGACCTGTGAGTGTGGACACACGAGTACATAATACCAGTCATAAGTCTGGACATATCCTCTCATCTTAAGTTTTTTATTTATTTGTTAAATTTGTATACATTTTAGACTAATACTATGAGATTAGGAATTATATGAGATTATGTAGTAAGCAAAAAAAGTGAAAACAAAGCAAAATGTGTTTTCTATTTTAGTTTCTTTAAAAAAAAAAAAGACCCTTACACACTGTCTTCTGACTTGCAATCTTAGATTTAATAACGCTGCTGTTATTAAAGCTTTGATTCCAAGTGCAGAAGACGGGGTGTGAGTGTCTTTTTGCTTTTTATTGCCGGCCCATGGTCTTCTTCTTTGCACCCGTCGATCTTTGATCTTTGATATTTTAGAGTCTTCAAAGTAGCCATCTTTTGCTTTGATAACAGCCTCACACACTGCTGGTATGATCCAACTTTTTTTTTCCCAGGGACCCAATTTTAAAAAAAACAAAACAAACAATTGCAACCCAATTCACAATAAGCCTTATCAATAAATTCTGGGAAGAGTTCATTCATGCATAAATGAATGTTCCCCACCATTTTTCATGCCATTTCCAAATCACCTAATGTTATTTTGATGCTTTATTGAAACATATACACACGTTAAAACTTAAGAAATGAGAAATAAATTCATTTAATCTGAGTTAACAGGCTATCTCATTGTTTTTATTTCCTCATATCAGGAAAACAACTAGAGCAGCTTGGACCTGCAAAGGGACAGTCAATAAAATCCAAGCAAATAAAACAAATAAAAACAGCAAAAAATGGACTGTTCATACAAATCTAAGCAATTACAACAAATGAAAACAACAAAGGACAGTCAGTAAAAATGAAAGCAAATAAAAACAGTCAGTGAACATGAATTAAAATCAGGAAAGGCTCTCTGATTAGTACATTTTTAGAAGAGATAACTCCGTAATTCAACATGTAACTTCAAAGCAGTTCCAACTGCAAAGAACAGAAATCGTTTCTGTTTAGAGAACAGCAGATTTAGTAGTTTGCTTCCTATCTATATAGAAAAATCATGGACAGAATTATCTTCGAACAGATCTTTTTGAAGAACGTCTCGTCTTTCTTTATGGCTGATTATAAACAACAAAAGAGTCATGCTGTAAAAGGTCTATATTCCAAGTCAGAATGATGAATGATGTGTGAAATTATTTCAATAAAAATCTCACAAATTGCAAAACAAAAGAAGATCTTTATGAGGAACGAATTGATCACTTTGTGTCAACAAGCACTGCTCTTCTTCATCTGATAGATAACTGGTACAAAGAACAGAGTCGTGAGCCGTGTTTCTGGATTTCAGCACCGCCTTCTGCGTCATCAGTCATTTGCTGGTTATGGTTTTACATCTTTCACACACTTTCCCTGATGAGTTATCTATCTGGCACAAGCAAAAACTATTATTGGCAGTCGCTGCGCATTGTGTTATTGAGTTTTGTTCAGTTATACAAGGCTGCTAATAAAAAGGATCTTGATAAACTTTAATTAGCTCAAAATAAGGCTGCTACACTTTGTTGTTCATATCGTAATGACACCAATATGAGTCAGATATGCAAACTAGTCTCAGCTAAAGTCTGATAACACATGCAGTCTTCTTGTTTTCAAGATAAAAGCAATATTTTTGGGGTATAAACAAATCTTCTTTCAGCTCTGTTGGAGTAGTTTGGTCCGTGGGGATAATTAGTTACATCTCAACCGAAGATTAACCTTTTAAAACATAGTTATGTGCAGGATGTTTGTGGAGCAGAACAAGTTACCAAATAGTACAAGATAACCCGAAAATGTTTTTAAAATATGCAGATGACCTAAAGCAGATTATATGATATCTCTTTTAGTCTTAGTTTTAATGAATATTAGGGATGGTTGTGTGCTTAAACAGCTGTATTTCTTGCAATTATCTTAATTTTGTTTATATTATTTGCAGTAGTTCGAACAGTTTATTGTTTTCTGTCATTATTGTTTTGGCTGTGTTGCATTAGTCAAGATTACACAAGATATTAGATGCTTTCTTTTATCTATTAAAAACATTATCAGGGATCTTGCTTAATTATATTCTCTTAAAGTTTTATTTTGACATCTTTTAATGTGTCAACCCAGAAAGATTAGCAACTACGGCAGAAACTAAAAAGAATCCAACGAAATAAACAAACCAACAACGCTCTTTGTATAACAGCTAGGAAGGAAATAATATGTAAACATGAAAATGAATAATTCCTGAAGTTTTTGGAGTCATTAGGGATCAAATTTAATCTGTTAACTGGTTGTTTATTAGCCTGAGTAACACAATGTGTACAGTGTTAACTTGCTTTGTGAGGGTTCCTCCAGCTGAATTCAAAAATGATTTCAAAAGTAATTATTTATCAACTGGCAAAAATTAGTTTTAATCATCTTTTTAGAGACTCAAAGGAGAAGAGAATAATTTAAGCAAATATTATTCCCAATTTCCCAAAAGGACAGCCAGAGTTGAGAAATCTATGTTATTTTAGAGACAAGCCTTTTAAAATTGCATCATGGTAAAATATTAACTTTATAAACAGCAGCAGGCATAATATTTCCACTCTTATCTCCTTTATTATTACTTCTCGTAGCTTTGTTCATTTATCTGTGACACCATTGTTCATTTTAGAGGGCACTTAGCGCAGACTAACCAGAAAAAATGGTTTTAATATAACCCACTGAGCCAAAAGAATCTGTGCACAGTAGACTTCTGCTGATCTTCCATCAGTGAAAAAGACATAAACTTCAACAAAACACAAAAACCATAACCGGAATCTATTACGTCTGAGAAATATCTTTCATGCACCCTAAATTAAGGTTGTCCTTGTTCTCCGGAAAGGAATGAAAGGTTACTGTAAACAAGGTGTGTCACTAACTGAATAAGGGGAACATGTTGAAAATCTCTCTGATAAGGTTATTACAAAGGTTACCGCTGAACTGGAAATGATGCTGGATAGTAATAAAGCAGTCTGTTCCTCCCACGGTCCTCTAAAAAGCCTGCAGGTATAAAGAAGCCAGACTAATAACATGAGCCACCGCACGCTATCAGAGCTGCAGAAAAACAACAACAGAAAACAGCATGAAGCTGCTTCTTTTGGTGGTTGCTTTGGGGCTCGCAGGTAGATATTTAAAATGTGTGTAAACTAAGATGAATGAATATTAGAATAGATAATTTAGTGTCTCTGGTGGTGTGTTACAGGAGCGTCTCCCCTGGAGGAGGACAGGGTGTGCCAGCCTCACTCCAGACCCTGGCACGTCTACCTGCACGGTGAAGGACAGTCCTGCAGTGGAGCTCTCATCAACAAATGGTGGATAGTGACCTCCTTTGCATGCGCACGCACGTACGTACTGGTGACTGTGCCAAATAAAAACTCACCACCGTTGCTGAAAAAAGGCAGATATTCCTTGTCAGGGTCATTTAAAACAATTAAAGGGACAGGCCTGTAGTCCTTTTTATAACCATCTTGATAGTTCTGGTGTGAGTTGCTGAGTTTTGGAGATATCTACCATAGAGGTGGCTGACTGCCTTCTATCAAATACAATGGAACAAGATAAGACTCTGCTGCCGGTGCTCAAAGTGCCACAACAATACATTTGAAATACTCAACAGCGATGTCTCCTTCCAGAGATCAGGCCCTGGTTCCTCAAGATAATCCACAGACCTTGTTGTGAGCAGTCTCATGTAGGAACTATTTTCTTACACCTGCCAACCGTATCACTGTGCAGAAGTAAGTGTTCTCGCTCTCGTGACAGCACAGGACGCAAACATTAATGGTGTCCTCCAGTTTCTTGTTGAGGGCTGTACCTGACTCCGAACTTTGTCAGGCAAATCGGATTTAGCTATTTAATATTGAGACTGGACGACTCATTTTATGTTCTCAGTTCAGCGCCACACTTATATTCTCCTATATTGTTTTACCGGTCACCCATTCACATTCTGAACAGAGGATTTCGATTTTTAGTCATAATTTCGTAATGATCCGAGGTAGATTTACCACGAGCTATGAGAGACAACAGTATGCTCCTGTAGAAGCCACAAATCTGTTGGATATAAACCTTGAAAAATACATTTTATTCACAATATTATAGACAAATACTACAATACCCACAATCCTAAAGTGTAACAGGGACGTCTCTGATTCGTGCTGTTACCATGGAAATGTTTCAACATGTAGTTCCGCTAGTAGGCTGGCTGATTAGGTAGCTAACATGAATCAGACTAATTACGCCGCAGTGAATATAATTTATTATTATTTATTTATTTTGAAGAAGTGGTATCATTTGCAGTGGTTGATGGGATGAGTTGTTCCTTCACTTTTAATCAAATGCTTTTGTGGTCACAATTCACCTCGTAGTAGGTTGGGGGGTCGTCTCTCCTGGGACGCTGACACCGTGTCAGCCGCTGCCAGCTCCACGGTGCGCTGGGTGGGAGACGCTGCATTATACGCTCTCCTGTTTTATCACTCCTCTCAGCTTCCATGGCAGTTAATTTTATGGTTCGTGGTGATTTAGAGACTCGGTTTGTAAAGTTTACAGCCTGCCATGCTGTTGCATTGCTCTGTGTGCAGTGGCGGAGCTAAAAAACAAGAGCTAACGCTTGTTTACCAACCACTCATTTTTTGCGATGGCAATGTTTCAGCTCAGCTTTCTACATGAAACTCCTCACAACAAGGTCTGTAGATTATCTTGAGTTACTGAGTCATACTTTCTGGAAAAAGAGACATTGATGTTGCATTTTTTTTAATTTTTTTTTTTTATTTGGCACTAAGAGCATCACTAAGGGACTCTAGTTCCACAATATTTGAGAAAAGAAAAGAAATTTCTATGACTGATATCTCCAAAACTCAGCAACTCACACTAAAACAGTCTAGATGGATACATACAGGCTGGAGGAAAATGTGGATTTTTCATTGAAGGGGTGAACTGTTCCTAAATCTAAAAAATGTCTTTATTTTAATCTGTTTGCACTTGGTAACACCTGGCAGAGATGCTTGATATATTCAGCTTTGCCAGAATTAAACCTGCGTGTTCTATTCAATAGCAGTTTTTGTACCTTTAATTCAATTGCTGCAGCCTTTTCAGCACAGCCCTTTGTCTTCGGCACCTCCAGTGTCTCACACAATTTTCTTGACAAAATTAAAAAGCAGATTTTATTTTAACTCCCACAAAAGCGATTTTTCCATTTTATAGCAGTGCACATGCTGTGATAATACACCTTAGATAAGTCAAGTCAAGAGAATATTTCGTTATAATCGGCTAAACATTTAAAAGTGTCTTAACTTTGTAATAATGCTGTCCCTGGGTGTTAGAAAGGCTTGGTATTGTTTGCAGAAGCACTGCAAATCTCACTTGTGTTCCTCATTAATTAACCCACATTCATTAACCTGCTGTTCATGTCTGATTAAGGCTTACTGTTCCTCAGTCATGGGCCTGTTTCTGCCTGGAGCCTGAAAGGTCTTTTTTACAAATTAGACTCTCTCTCTCTCTCTCTCTCTCTCTCTCTCTCCCCTGTCCTTGCAGAACCATAACCACTGCATCTCTGGGGGAGCATGACATTACTGTGGAGGAAGGCACAGAGCAGCACATCCGTGTTGCTGACGTAATCCGTCACAGTCCCTACCGCTCACCCCTCCACAGCCTCGCGTTGGTCCGTCTGGCCGAACCCGCCCGCTTTAACCGGTACGTGCAGCCCATCCCTCTGCCCGGCCGCTGCCCAAAGCCTGGAGAGACCTGCCATGTCAGCGGCTGGGGCTCCACCATCCCAAATCGATGTAAGTGGATTTAAAGGTGCTACTGTGGCTTTTACACCTCATTAACTTGTCACCACATTAGAATTAAGTATAATTGCTACAAAGCCAGTCTTCCATAATCCAGTTCACAAGTATTCCCTTTTCTACAATGATTTTACTCCAACCTTCCCATGAATATCTGATTCAAGGGGAGCTTTTTACTGTAGCTGTTGTTTTACACTGAGTGCTTCTCATCAGAATGGCTTGTATACATGTATGAAGCTGGACAAACGTGCGCCCCTTTATATCTCAAACCATGCTCGCTTGGAGATCTTTTCTCTTTGTTTCCTCTCAGTAAATTCACCATCATGCTGCCAACATTTGTGCTCTGGGCACACCTGCTCCTTAAAGGTGATGGGAACTGACTTTCTGATTGGTTTGTTGCACTTGTGCACAGCTGATAGGTGTATTCCGCTGTACGCTGTGGGTGCAAGGGGCGGGACAAGGAAAGATACCACTGCGCCCCTGACACAAGAAGGTGGATTTGGACATACCTTGAATATATTAAAACCAGTGCATTAATCAATTAAAATCAGTGCACCAGCATAAGATAGGGTCCCGTGACTTTGGCTGCTGGCATGGCTAACAAACAATAGAGAGCCATATTGTTTATACCTTGTGCTCCATAGCATCTTTAGTAAAAATAAATAAATAAATAAATAAATAAATAAATAAATAAATAGATCACACAACATAGCCACTGACTGTTAATGAACATACCTTTAGACCAGGAGTCAGCAACCTGTGGGTCTGTAGATGCATGTGGCTCTCTTGCTCTGCTCCTGTGGAAAAAAAATTAAATGGAAATGAATAATGATTCTTTTTTAACATTTTAATTTTCATTCATCATTGTTGTGGACCCAAAGTGAGTCTTGTATTTTTCAACTGTATAAATGTGTAGCCTATACACCTAATTTTAAAAAATGCTCACATATTTCATCTGCAGCTCAGCACCTTTTCTTCTAAATTTTGCTGGTGGCTAGTCTTGTGTCTCTCTCGGCTAGCTAAAAAGACAAAGTCTCAGAGGAAAATAGAGAATTTAATAGTTACTGCTCCAGACAGATTTTTTTTCTTTTTTTTTAGCCAAAAAATCTCTTTTGAAAGTAAAGGCTGCTGACCCTTGCTTTAAACTTTAGACTGCTAACTTATTCTAACCTGTAGCACAAAATACTGCCACGAATAGACATGATTAGAAAATTAAAAGACAAAAATCAGCTACCATTGTGTCAAATTATAAGAAAAGGACATCATCTTGTTTTAAAGCACAAACAACAACCCTTTCTTTACATAGTAGAAGACCTTTATTCCAGAAAAACTCCTATTAGTGTTAAAGTGTAAAATTAATGCAGTGTTATTGGCCTCTTTAACACAACAAATGCATATAAGTGACAGAAGGGAACAAGAAGCACCAGTCACTTTATGGCAAGAAACATTTATCTGACATTTAGGCTTAACACAGAGGAGGAAATACAAAATGTACTGCTATTACTTCTACATTTTCACCATGGCTCAGGGGAATGTTGGAGTCTGATCAGCAGGTGGGTAATGTACTCGCTAAAAAGCTCATCAATATTCTGGCCATTGCAGCTCTAACAAGGCATGAACGTTGTGTTTTAATAATGGCTAAAAATGGCTTTCTTTAATCAGAGGAGTTTCTAATTGGCTGTCAAAATGCCCAGTCAGTGATCAACACTAATTAAAAGAGGTAGACCTTGAAAATAGTACTTACTCAAGGTTTAGACTTTATGCTCCAGTGCAGGAGGTGGCAATGCATAGAAATGGGAAGTAATCCATAGACCTGCTGAGGGAAAAGAAGGAAGCATTCATCAAAGAGTGAGCGTCAGATTGATGAGTGATGGCACAGAATAAATCACAACAACAGATTCGGACGAGATGATCTGAAGCACTTAGTTTGAATGAATCAGAGAAATGACCCACCTCTGTCCTCTTTGAAACAGATGGGCGTTCTTCACACCTGAAGTGTATAACTGTGCCCGTTGTGGATGACCAGACTTGTATGAACACGTTCCCTGAGTACATCTTCTGGAGTCTGACCATGGTCTGCGCTGGTCAAGCAAACACAGATAACTGCTTGGTGAGTACGGTCACAACCCAAACAAATAGTGGTTCAGATTCATTTCTCACCTCTACGCCTGTTGTGGTGCGTTAAAGGGAAAATTCTGCACTTTTCATGTGTATGTATAATCAGTTTTAATAGGAAATTTAGTTAATTGATGCAATAAAGTGAGTTCTCTTGCTGCAAAATCTGTTGTTCTTCCTGCATCCACAGCGACATGGGAATACATCAGACCAACACATACTGTTTCTTAGCCAAAACATTATGGCTGCACCCCATTTAGGGGACAGACAGATGGTCCTACAGATGTTAATGCATTTTGACTTGCTTTTGAATTACAATTTTGACAGGTTTGTACGAATTCATGTCAATTATGGCTGGAACTTCTTCCCGAATCCAAGCCCTTCTCAAGCCTTTAAAGAATTATGTTAAAATTAAAGTGTTTTCAAGGATTTCCAGCACCAGAACGAACCCTGTGACCTCTGTCTTTCCTGCAGACTGATGGTGGCAGTGTGATGGTGTGTGATGGCGAGCTGCAGGGCGTGCAGTGGTTCGCACATGGCTGCAGCGACCCAGCTGATCCCAGCGTCTACACCAAGCTGTGCTACTACAATGACTGGATCCAAGATGTGATGGACCGCTACACAGTCGCTACAACCCCTTCATTTATGACGACAGAGGCTGCAGAGACATTTGCTCAAAGATTAAAGTAAATACTATTATAAACCATCCTTCTGACCACTTAACTGAGAAGTATGTCGAAGTTTAGGAGTGGCCCTTTCAGCTAGTTAAGTATGACACAGTTCTGCACTTCTATATTTCATGAAAGTAACACTCAAGGTAATATAACTGATTTGGGAACATTATGCAAAAGAAAATGCAAATCCTATGCTCAGCAAAAAATACAGCAAAAAAAATTGTATGCAAACTAAAAAAAATGTAGACATAAACAACAACAAAAAAATAAAATGTCACGTGTTCTGAGAAATGTTTAATTCATGAATTTTCATGCACCCTTTACTCTGTGATTCCTCTTTTTCCCTCATTTGCCTCAACAAACCGCTTCCACAGCTGGCTAATAGCTGCAACTAATTAGCTCAGATTTTTTTCACAGTAGTTTCACACACACAGGCAGAGTGAATGACTTACATTTGGTGGCCAGAAACATAAGCACAAATTAATTATAATGTTGCTCCCCTCACTTTATGTGTAAATCACAGTCATAAAGGCAACTGTTTGCTATCAAATCCACCATATCAATTTGAAAAGTGAGTTAATAATACTAATGTCAATGTTGTGTTTACAGCTTGTTCTGCTGGATTTGTTGGCAGAATATGACATAAATACAATATAATATTCATATGTATGTTTTCATTAGTGTATAATCACTCAGAAATAAGAACAGATGTGCCTTCATTACCTCAGATGGAGCTGTTTTCCACAGAGTGCCGGGTCCTCCTCCACAGAGTCCTCCATGTTGCACCATGTGTTTCTACAGTAGCCTAGAAGGGACAAACAAAACACTGACTGTAGCAGCTACTGTCTACTCTAAAAGCTTTTTTTTTTCCCAATTTACAAACTGTGAGGCAATTATAAAACTTATTAAACTTCAATTATATAAAAGAACAAACACACCACAAGGGACATTTACACAGACACAATAGAATATGATAAAAACAACAACAACAAAACACTAAATCAGATTACAAAGAATATATCAGAAATTAACTACAAAAAATATAAATTGAGGCACTTCATTGGTGAGGTCATTTTCTAATAATAAAATAAACATCTTTGGCACATTTGGATTATATTAATTTCAGGTGTTTGGTATAAAGTTGAATTTCATTATAAAGACAAGTGAAGCTGAGTGAGATCTTAAAAATTTAGTCTAATGTATAAAAAGAATTGCCTACAATAAACAACATACTGAGAATTATACTGTTGTGATCTATAGTAGTGATTGCTTTTGCTCTATAAGTTTTTGTTATGGATGTCCAGAATCTGTTGTGCTTTTGTTCTGACATTGCCCAACTGTAAGAATAGCAGGAAAAAAAATATGTGCTTTTACTGACAAAAATGTTGACGAGGGTTTTATCCTGCTATGGAAGCCGTGCTCTGCCGCCTTTATTAAGCATTTAAGGAAGTTACAGTTACAACGTCACCACTGGTTATGTAATTACTGTCATGGTATTTCTGCAACATCTGTTCAGTGTCATCTGCATGACTGTACTTTATGCAATAATGTTGTTGCAATGTTGCTAAAACCCCACAACCACTGGTGATGTTTAAGATAACATGCTGGTGACGACACCCTGGAATTTCTCTTGGTAGGTTGCTGTAGCATCACAAGTTGCAAAAGTGACATTGCAATTACATTCCTGCAATGACTAATAGGGCTAACATTAAAATATGTATATATATATATATATATGTATATACATACATATTTTAATGTTAGCCCTATTAGCCCTATATATATACATATTGTTTTTGTTTTTGTGTATGTTCCTTTGTTATAAGAAATATAAGGGAAAAAAACTCTTGGGGAGTTTGAGACGAGGTGTTTGGAATCTGCAACGTCAACACTATACCAATAAATCATACACACTGGTTTTTCAAGTGGCTAAGCATAATGCAGATTTGATCATTTCAAACTTGTACAACAGTATAAATCAAATAACTCTGGTAATGAACTGGATGTTGCACTGGGCAAATGCTCCCACATGACAAAGGGTGAGCAGCATTGCAGAGAAGGACCACTAGATGGGGACAAAGCCCAACAATAAAGAAATATATTGTGCCCAAGTCACAAAGAGAGAGAGAGAAGAGAGAGAGACAGAGAGACACAGACAGACAGTGTGGACAGGTGACATAAATTTTACATTCTTTGCGAGGTTTTGTGTGAACTCTGCTGAGATCCGAGCACTCCCACGACACCAATGTGTTCACAAAAATATGTTACAGCAATAAACGCGTGGATCTAATGTAACACTACTGAGACACACTGAGCACAATGGAACTAGAGAGCACATGAGGGAGTTGCAGGCACACACACACAGACACACACGGACACAAAGCACAGACACTTCGTACACAAATCAAATACACACATGTGCGCACACAGACACACTTACATGAAAAGTGACTGACAGCTGTGTCCATAATCACCCAGGCAGCTGAACATAGGGGCCACTCCGCCATCTGTTCTCAGCATTTCTCTCCCGCTCCTCACCCCCTCTCCTCCCACCTCAGCAGGAGACTGAAGGCAAACTGAGGGGCTGACTTTGGTAACTGGGATGTCACTTTAGAAAGCAGTGTGATATTAATTGGTGTGGATTTTAAGAGCCGCTGTTTGTGTTTGATTTTTCTCTCCGTTTGAATAACCCTTGTTTGTAATGCTGGGGGATCTGACTGACACCAGTAGAACATAATAACCTACTGTGTCAGTAATTTTTAGCTTTTGTAATAAATACAATGGATACCTCAGTTATTTCCTCAGGCAGGATACTCAATATAACAAGTCTGAAATCCTGTGGGATACCTTCCTGGTCCCTTTGTGTACTAAATCACAAATGATGTGTGGTTTGTTTCGGTTTGTAGTATGTGGTCTACCTCCATCCAAAGAGGGTGAGGTTCCTGGTTGTACCAGGCTGCTGTGGAGATGTAAAGCATCTCCCTAATAAATTCAAACTGAACTCTCCGGTAATTGAAATGGGTTATCTCATGTGCTTCTGCAAACACCACTGCCCACTTCTTCGCTGTAATCTCTGGCTAGAATTCAACCTTTCATTTCCTCTACAAATAAAGTGAGTCAATGCCATTCATTTAGGTTATCAGTAACATATAGTAGGCTTATGGTACCACAGAAATCCCTGAGATATAACAGAGAAGAAGACTAGCCCCTTCTTTTGCATCATGTAAGCAACATGCTCACATGACAACAGCACTCACTGTCTATAAAGGACCTGTATTATCTACATATTTTAAAGCGTCCTGCAGCAAAGATCAGCCAAACTTTCTGTGCAGTGTGCAGTTTTCCTTGTATGACGTGTGTGAACATTTCTGATCTATTTGTCCATCAATATGATGCATACACATGACAGTGTGTGTGCACACAGTGGGTGTGGATGAGCAAAAGAGAGAAAGGAAAAAAAAAGAGTGACAACAAATGTACAGTTTGCCCAAGAAAACACTAAAGAAAAAGTTCAAGAAGTCAAACTACATTTTCAGCGCCTTTTTAACAGGCAAAAGCCTCGCATTTACATGTGTATTGTCAAAAAAACAGGCTTAAAGTCTAAACAAACTCTTCAGTTCGTGTTTACGCCCGTCAGATGCTGCTCTGATGTGAGATGCACAGAGCTGGTGCAGACAGCTGCACTGATAAAAATGAAAGCTTTTCTGTTTCAAACATGTCTGACTCTTTTGTGGTCGAGACGGGGTTAGTCCACAGCCAGTCTAGTGGCTCTGGAAGTATGTACACACACTGCGCTGCTTTGTGCTAAAAGCTAATATCAGCGTGCTAAGAGGCTCACGATGACAAAGATGTTTAGCAGATATAATGAGGGTGGGTTCAGACCCAAAGGTCCAGTTCCTGAATCAAACCACTTTGCGTTCACAAAGCCAATACTCAAACGGTTCAGAAATTGTTAACACAAGTCATGTGGTGGAAATGTTGTTTTAGTTTTGGTCATAGAGTCACTGGGGAAAAAAGACACAAACGGCCCTATTTCTATCTGGATATTGTTCATAATGGAGCACTGTCAGGTCCTGTTTAAGTGCAGGTGCAGATCTGGAGCAACAACTGGTATTAAACAATTTAATAATGGAGGCATTCCTCTCTCCGTCATGAGTCCATGCTTTGGTAGCAAACTTACAGACACATACAGTACAGTGCGCTTCTGTAAGTTGCTTTGAATGGTGACCACACCAGACATGAACCACGCTCTAGTTCACTTGAGAGAGGTCTGAGACCACAACTCTGGGGTGAACCAGAGAGTAGTTGTTTGGTCTTCACCAGAGTTCAGGTCCAGCGTTCACACCAACCCAAACAAACTGCACCAAGTGGGTAAATGTTCTGGCGTTTGGTTCAACCAGACTAAACAAGGCTGATGTGAACCCAATCTTAATTAGCGCATTAGCCTACTAACAATTGACAATTAACACAAGTACAAATAAAAGTATTTAACTGTAACCAGGTAATGACATTAACCAAAGTAATTCCAATCCATCCTGAGAGGAACACTGTTCCACTGCGCCAGGTTTCACTGCAATCACTCCAATAATTGTTGAAACATTTCACTCAAAATCACAAATGTCAACTTTATGTTGGCACTGTAGGAAATGCCAGGGGATCACAGAATTCTTCAGGATCCAACTTCCAAGATCAATGAATGTCTACACCAAATGTGTATAGCCATCAGCTACATCGCTATATACAAGCACGGCCTGTGCTGTGCATAGGGCACCAAGTGCTCACAATATCTGAATGAAAGTTGTTCTAGGGTACCTATATTTCTGTCCACCAGTGTCCAATATATTATATATACTTTTAAAGGGAGGCAAACTCAAACCACAATTTAAAAAGGGTTGATTATCTGACTTCAGGAGAATTTTTCATCCACTCAGGGCCCCAAATTAGCACCAGCTACCAGCCAAACGCTGGTAAAATATGCAAGTGGCTGGCAGATTTTCTTCATGCACCAGCCATAGAAACAAGGATAATCTATTGAGTGGCTGGTAAAATTTCAATATTCACTATCAGTCATTTGGCTGGTAGACAAAAAGTTAATTTTGCACCATGCAACCACTACATCCCAACATTTCTCTGCCTAATGGCCTGAATGGATAACCCAATCACATCTGGACTTGAGGAAAAAAAATCTTACTCTGTAACAATAACAAAACAATGTTGCTGACTTAAGCAGCTTAGTTGTGAGTTGATGCATTGAAAATCACACCTTGTTTTTGGCCTGTAGAGGTCAGAAGCACCTTCCTATAAGCTCCCACTCAGAATTTAATGGACCAAAACAATCAGAAGTTGTAAAGATAAGATGACCTTGGTGGTCTGAGGGATGTTTATGCCCTGGAATAAATTCTAGACACCAGTCAGACTCCCACTGAGCTACTCTCCTTCTCTCCATTTCTGTTGTTTCTACCCTTCAGACAAACATGTACATGTACAGTTTGTGGACAGACTCTCTCTCAGCTCAGTTAGCTATAATAAGCTCACCTTTATTAATGGTTAACCATCGCACTCCTTTACTTCCTGCCTCACTCCCTGCTCCCAAAATACTGTAAATTATTTCCCAATTTCTAAATGTCCTCCCTTCTCCTCCCCTCTCTTCTGGCTTTCATAACTCAGGCATGCATGCAGGACCCACGTTGAAAACAAATATCATCCTAAATTGCCCAAACACAGCGGCATAAACTGATTAATGAGGGAATTAAAATGAACGATGATCCATAGGGGGAAATCTTTTTCCTGGGGTGTGACAGTGCTTATCAGCGGTTGGTACAGTATCCGCAGAGGCATCTCCCTCCCGTCCTCCATCGCTCTGTTTCTCTGGCAAACTGTCGCCATCACTCATCGCCGGCTTACATTCCCAGCATTCCCCTGTGGCACCTGGCTCATGAGAGAGGAAAAGTGACGAACACGCACTCAAATGCACATTCACAAACAAAAAGAAAGTGCACACCGCACACACATTCGCACACTCATCCTTCCATCATGCATGTTTTCCTCCTAACAACTGACAGGTCTTTTCACAAAGATGTAAATTAATATGAGAAACTAACACAAGCCTGTGCATGTGTGTGTGTCTGTGGGAAGAAACTGTGTGTGTTCCTGTTCACAAGGCTAATGGCTCATTGAGAACAGCACAGGCCAAGTCAATCATGCCGGATCTCTCCCCGTCGTCCCATTGAGACCTGTGGCTCATCAGGGGAGATAATTAGCCTGAAGAGCTTTAATGATACTAGCCTAATAGCTACAAGAGCACACTGAGAGGCAGCAGTGTGTGCATATGTGTATGTGTGCATGCATGTGTGGGATGCAGAGCGTGCAAAGGTGTGGGATGTGTCTCCAAGTGAGTGAGTGATTAAAACATGTTTTGTTAATACATGTTTATGAGTGTCTGTGTGGTGATAATGTGGAAGCTGATGGGATAATGGACACTGTGGTTGTAAGCCTCAAACCCACACACACACACACACACACACACACACACACACACACACACACACACACACACACACACACACACACACACACACACACACACACACACCGTCCCTCTTAGTTCTACCCTGCTTTTCTCCCACTCCCTCCATCATAGTTAGCACAACAGTGGATCAGTGAGTTCGCTCACACCCGCTGCTGCACAATCCAACCCTGGCATACACACACACCTCTGCGACTGTGTGTGTGTGTGTGTTTGAGAGACAGAAAGAGATGGAGGTGGGGGAGGCATTATGCATTCATACTGGAAATTGCTGTGCATTTAAATGAGAACGTGCACTTTGGTGGACACAAGCTGTTTAGTAAATGCAGTTACAAAGTGCATTGCAGTGGCATAGTGCATACATATAGAATAGGGGAACGGACACAAAAATGAGAACATTGTAGATTGCTGCACACTACCTCACTCAGTGTAATGATCAATATAAAAATGAATGTAGAGTTACATCAAACCTTCTCTCACACAGTTTCAACATAAAGAAGAAATAGAATTTGATATTCATAAGTATGTTTTCATTAGTGTACGATCACCTGGAAATAAGGATTACTGTGTTTTCATGACCTCAGAATGAGTTTCTTATATCAGAGTAGAGTATCGATCTGATACCAATGTGTTAAAAAGAAAAAAAAAAGTCAAGTACAAAGAAAAGACAACTCAAAAATTCTGCTCTGGGTTTTTACCACAGTTTTATATCACTTGTATTTGCAGTTCAGTAACAGAGTTTATGTAAAATATATACATGGTACTGAAGGTCGATCAGTCAGTCAGTTATAGGGTTGCAAATTTTGGCTGTTTTCCTCAACTGATAGTTGAAAAAGCTGAAAATCAATTAATCATTCATTATTAATCAAATACAAAATACATCGTTTTTTCTCTCACGCACTTTTTTCTCCTTTCTCCTTTTAAGTTCATGTTTCCTTATCTGACAAATGTCTCTAACAGATAAAACAATGTCAAATGAGGTGCAATTACTGCCCTTTCTAGACTATATTAATTAATCATGGATTAATACATTTTTAATTGGTTCAATTCCTAATGGTGATTAATCAATTAATGAATAATCATTAACATCCCTAGTCAGTAACTTAGTCAGGTTTGCAGCGTCAGCCTGAGCCCCACCAAGACACAGACAACTCCTGGAGAAACTCCGACTGGGAAATATGCAACTGGATTATTCCTCTTCCTGACACAGACTCCAGAGACCTTCTGTTTACCTCAAGCTGCCCAGAATAACAGACTCTGCAATGTAATCTGATGCTGAAGTAAAGATGGTGATTTCCACTGACCATAAAATTTGGTGTACAGGACACTGCTGGAAAGAAGCAGGTCCTGTTTTGGGACTAAAACATCACATGCATCGAATCGGTCAACACATTCTCATACCTAAATGACAGAATAGGTTGATTGCCAATAATACCAAAACAACATATATTACCAGTGGAGAGTACCAGCAGTGACAGGTTCACCAGAACTACCTCACATACATCATGTGACATAACTCACATCACTTCACACACGTGGTTTATGTTGTAAAACAGTCACAGTTTGGTTGAACCATAAAAACTATTTGGGCAGGTTTAGAAAAAGATCACATGATGTAAATGACGTCACTCATGTGATGGAAGTGCAGTGATGAAAGTCACATACATTAATCAAAACTTTAAATAATGCTCCATTTAGTTTTCTTTTCACAAGGGACTTGTGTAAGTCACCACCTAACAATAAATGGAAATATGGGTCAGAATAAACTGCTTGCACTTTTGACCTACATGCGTGCTTTTGTGGAGAAGATGGGCTGGGATTACTGCACAGACTTGCGTGCTCACTGATGACTGTTGCCGCATTTTAATCAGTTGCGGAAGCATTTTCCGATACTGGTGTCGGTATCATAACAACCCAACCACAGAGGGCGCAGGTTTAATTATGAGAGTATTACTGTAAGAGTAAACAAGCCCACAACAAATACAAACAAACAAAACAAAAAGCACATAAGGCCTATTGTCAGGCAGTAAGCATGCAATAATGAAATGTTTTCAGTGTTTCCAACATACCAAAAAGTATCAGCAAGGGATCAGTCTGCACTATTGCACCGTGAGTTTGGAAAAAGAATCAGAACCTCATATTTTACCTTCAGGTAAGAATTTATTTTTTCAGTTCACACCTTTTTTTTTTTTTGCAATCCAAGTGGGAATGAAGCCTTGAAAGTGAAGGTGCTTTTGTGTCACAAAAACTCCTTCAGAAAGAGGGGATACAGAGAACACATACACTCAAAATCAAAATCAACTCCCCGCCCCCCTCACACACTCACATACACACACACATGTACACACACAAGTACACACATGTGCATTTCAGTAATGGTTTTCTCAAAAAGGGGCCACTGCTACAAAGAGGTAAACCCCACAGGGAATCCATTTGCTTTCCCTCGCAATCATCATGCACTTCTCTAAAAACACCATAGCCCAGCGCCGTTGCCATGGATACACGCCGCTTCATCCCTCCCTCTTATTTTGTCATTTTCCTACTGTATCTTTCTTTCTTTCTCTGGAAGGTCTGTAATCCCTACGGATTGGTTAATACTGCTGCTACATACCAGAACATGTTGTTTCCTGCATGTAAGCATGTCATAAAGAGTTTGAGAAAATGTGTGTGTGTGTGTGTGTGTGTGTGTGTGTGTGTGTGTGTGTGTGTGTGTGTGTGTGTGTGTGTGTGTGTGTGTGTGAGGAATGTGGTAAGAAAGCATCACCTGGGGGCACACTTTACTTCAGGGAGACAGAAAAATAACACCCAACGATGCTACACAAATAGATAAACCGTGCGTAACGCTGTTTACAGCTGCTCACTGCAGTGAACTGCCGATATGAAATGTATGTTTTCTCAAATACACACACACATTAACCCTGGAACACACACACACAAACACACACAATCCCAAGCAGAGAGAGATGTCCCATCGCTCTAACACCAGGTAAGCCTGACAAACCCCCGTGAGCTAAGCCGGGACTCATTGATAGGTCTGTCACACAGGGGAGAGAAGTCGAGTCATATATCACCGCAGAGCTGGAAACTCCCCGCCTGCAGAAAAATGTCATCCACAGAATACTGAAAATGCCACAGACAGTGTTACTTTTCTGAGACTTAACAAAAGGTATGTCGGGTGAACGGCTGGCTGATCATAGTTTATTTCATATCAGTGGTCCTGTTGTAGCCCAGTTTTCCTGCTTCACGCCTGAGAAACATAAATAATGAATCACAGGGCAGAGATTCTCTCTGTGAGCTGAGCTATTGATTTCTACAAAAACCCAGTGATGTATCCACCTTTGAAAGTATGAGACTTTTTGGGGGCTTTAATGTCAGAATTGAGTTTTTATCCCTGAGATTGGTAATTAATGTTGAAGAACAGACACAGTTTCTCTGTGCAAGTAATAAAGACGGGAGTCTGGGGATTTGGGGAGTAAATTGTAAAGTTCCATTTTCTAAAACATGCTTTGCTCAGGCAACGTTTTCTGTGAGAGGAGCAAAGTCTTGGAACTTGCAACATGATCGCTTGAAATCTGCTGCAAACGTTTAGGAAAGCTACCAAATCCTGGTTTATACTATAATGCTATTTGTATTAAATTTAGTACACAAGTTTCTGAGACCCTTACAACATCAGTATGATCAATACATTCCCGTCAAACCTTTTGTATACACGTTTTCTGCCCTCTGGTGGATCATCAGTTCACTGCAGGCAGCAGCTGGCCTGTGAATGAAATATCCAACATGACTGCCTCCAGTTTCTGCAGGAAATGATTGCTAATTATGAAAAAGTTACACTAAGAATAACAGTTATATGGTTACTATTTTTTTCAATATGCATATTGGCTGTATTGAAAAAAGACGACGTTACGACGGGCCCATGTGCATGTTTTTATGATGTTAATTGCTGCAGGGTTGTTGACACACACTGATCAGCAGCCAGCAGAACTGCTGCATTGCTGCTAGAAGGGGGTTGGTTTGTGGACTGACTGACTAAAAAAGACAACAGAATCTAATTTTGGGGAGCTTCACTACCTTCTCCTCCTGTTCTTTTCTCTCTTGTCTTGTTGACACGTTGATAATTTGTCTTAAACATATCCAGTAGCACATTTATTTTGGGTAAGGTGTCTTTTCTGGGTGTTTCCTATTTGTAGTAACAACTGTCTCTGTGCAGCCATGATGGCCATCAGTGCTAACGGACAACTTCTTCTTCTTCTGTGTATTTTAAACAAACTGCTGCCACAAGTGTTAATGCATCATTTACTGTGCAGCAAAGGATTTCTCCTTGGAAAACAGGTTTTTCCAAGTACAAATTCTTTGCCCCCCGAGAGCTAAAATCTTTTATGAGCTGGGCATAGACTGAATCAATACTGCACTACATCTTTTGCCCATAAAGCAAATGTAGCAAAACTAACACAGATTTATATGAGCAGAGTCACGGATTATTATTTTGAAATACACTATGTAGTTTTTACATTTCAAGACACAATGAGCACCTTCAAGTAGAATCACAGTTGGACAAATGTCCCTTGATGTGACCCCTGACCTCGTTCTGACTGTAGCTACACAGCAAACCTTTGAAACATAAATCCTAACCCCGGCTCTAACTCTGCGGTGGCAAAGGTCGACTTCACTTCACTTCACGACTTAACTTAGTGACAGTTTTCCAAACTATTCTGCACCATGGAGCACAAACACGGACATAACCACACACACACACACACACACCTACTGAGGGAAGGGAGGGATGGGGAACACATGCAATTAGTAAGGAATGTTGGCCCCTCTTGCCCCACCCATGCTGCCCCTTACCCTGCAGCATGTGGCTCAGAGACGAAGCACGCCCTCACACAGCTTATCATACAGTACAGGTCATGCCCAGAGGAGGAGAAATCTTTCTTGCGTTGCTCTGAAAGTATGTAAGTTAAGGCCGGTTCACAGCTGTAGGGGAGAGCGGGGATGGTGGTAACACATTTCGTTAGAGCATCAGTAACTCATTGATTGTCTGTGCTACACCTATCAGGCTTTGATATGTGGTGTCCATATTTGTCCACCACCAATAAAATTCAATTGCATGTCTACTACACAATCACAGATCATGTGAGTTCATGTTAAGAAAAAATAGTTCCTTTGTCACAACCTACCCCACTACTGGGGTGAGTTGTAACATTAGCTGTATAGATGTAACAAAGCATTTCTTAATGTTTATGTGTCACATAAAGGTTCAGTTGTGGTAAATGTGGATGTAGCTGCTCCTGGGGTAAAGTCCTGCATTGGTCTGCATCTGAGAAGCTGAGAACCAGAAACGACGTGTGACCTGTAATTATCTCAAAGCCAATAATATAAACCCCGCGACTCGACCTGCACCCGTGATTACATACACAGTCTCTCATGTGTTTCTCACTTGTGTTCTCGAGTGGTGCACTGCCTGCTCTTCCGCAGCTGTCCACGTGTTTCCATAATGACGATGAGCCTAGCTTGTAGCTATCTAAAGCTCATACTTTTTTAAACTTTTTACAAGCAGCAAAGCCTCTGACAACATTATTCTCAAAGTCTCTGAACTCACTGAAATCTTCACAAATGTAACACAATGTTTTTGCGGGTCACCCGTGGGTAACCAACCTGGGTCACAGGCTTTGTGGACCCAGAACTGACAATGTACACATTTCTTTTTGCCTTGAGTTTGCAAACTGTTCCATGCACACAATGCAGAAACTGTCACAAATTTAATGAATTGTTACAACTGTCCCCACCCCTAGCAACCATTACACAGTTAACTGTTTTAGCATGAAGACATGAAGGCAACAGGAATGCAAAGCATCAAACTAAACGAGAGAAACTGCCGCTTTAAGTTATGTAAGGCAAACCATTACATGTACAATACTATGAATGCTCAGCAAAAAATGGTCTTGATAAAAATCCTATTTTCTTATCTGAACATCAATTTTTTGGATGTAAAATCCACGATGTCGTTGACAGAGACTTCACTCCACTCCTACTGCGGGTTAAAATATTAAATAAGTACAGTACCTGATTGGTTAAACTAACAGTGTCAGAACTAACTCTGGTCTAACCTACAGAAATCAAAGTTGTAGCCAATCAGTACAGGAAGGAAACATAAGTATCCTGTACATTTACATGTAGGGTGTGTCTGGAGACAGTCACTGCCAGGCAGCGCAAAGAAGAGGGAGGAGAGTTTGGAGGTTTTGGAAGTAAATAATGTACACTAACACACAGCATCTCACACAAAAACACTCTTTCCATTAAACACACATTCCTTCTTATGTGCATGGGCATGTGTGTGTGTGTGTGTGTGTGAGAGAGAGAGAGAGGTTATGCAGAGCTACGTCCTCTGATCCAGCATCAAATAAAGTGGACAGCTCTGATAAGCTGATAAGGATGCAGCTGAGAGAAATACCAGGGCTCCTCACTTATTTAGACACACAAAGAGGCGAAGCAGCAGAAGGAGAACCTTGACACACACAGGTAGACACACAGACACAGCAGCTGTCAGCGACTAAACGCTGTGTCGTGTTTTCTATTACGGCACGGAGCAGCTTGATAAGACCCCTCTGGCTCTGTAATAAGCAGGGCTCTCATCACTGGGTGGCTGCTAGTTTTTTCCATTAAGGTAGAGGGAGTAGGGAAGGTCATAAGAGTGAATGAGTGGTGTAAAATAGAAGTTGAGATCAAAAGGGGAGATTGAAAATGGAAAAGAGGATATAAACGAGAGAAAAAAGAGCAAGCATTACACATGAGAGTTCCTGTTTATCTTGACAGTAGGAGAGATGAGGGTGCACTAAAAATCATAGAGAAATCTAGTGGAATTAAATATTTTCTCATTAACTTAAAGGATTAATATGTAGCAAGCGTTCAAATATACAATCTATGGTTGAAGCCAGTTGCCCCCCCCCCCCGTCCTCTCCTCCCCAGACTCAAGGAAACTCAGGCAGGCTGCAGGAACATTGGACAACAGGAACGCAAGATGAGCGCAACATTATAATTTGACAATAACAAGCGACAACTAACACAACCAGCTGTTTATAACTGTCAGCTGTCTGTTGATGTTGCCCTTTCAAGTTCAGTAACCCTAAAATTTTAAGGCAGCCCGGACACTCGGTTTTTAAAGTTAAAACAAATGCTTTATTTTTACAGTGTGAACACACGAGTGAGAGAAAAAACACGAGGACAGGATGGGATATAATGGCGAAGCTCTATTAGTAAGTCGGTGGAGCATATGATAGTAATTATCAGGTGTACTCTTGGGATGCTTGGAGCCCCTCTCACTGTCACTGCTATTACTATTACAGCACACGAGGGAAACAAACACATCTCACAGTGTGTGTGTGTGTGCGTATGTGTGCATATGCATATGCACAGAGCTGGCAAAAGTACACACATTCTTCACTCAAGCAGAGGTACAGATACTTGTGTAAAAGCAAAACTCTGGTAAAAGTAGAAGAACGTGATTCATCATATTCACAGAGAAAGGAAACTGCAGAGGCCAAAAGACAGTTTTACTAAATCATGGCATCAAATCCAAAAAGTCTCTCTCTGAAGGGGGAGCTTCTTGAGGCGATCGCTGCCTCTTTTGGTGACTTTTTGGTGTTCAATTCCTTTAGTCTGCGTTTTGTGTGGCCCAAATAAAAACAACCACAGGGGCAAATAAGGCAGTAGGCAACATAGGTGGTGCTACAGAACGTTTGTGAGTGTGTAATGTTGTCACAGTGGTCACAGCTGCTGCATTTGTAGGTGCCAACAGGTTCTTTTAGCCATTATTCTTTATTGCCAGCTGGTAAGTAACTATGTACTAGTCTGTCTCTGATGGAAGGTTGTTTTTTATGGAAGGATCTGGAAGAAGTTCTCTGAGGGTCAGGTCACAAGTGATTATATTCCAGTTTGATCTGGCAATTTGTTTGATGTGACTAGCCTGGGTGCTGTATGTGGTGGGTTTTGGTGCCATTTTAATAAACCAGCTCTGTCTTGTGTTGCAGCCTTCTGGCGGGCTCGTGAGATGAGGCGAGGTTTACAGTGGCGTTCCCTGAATTTGTCAGGCATGTTGCGGGATTGTGCAGTGAAGTCCTGATCCCGCTCACAGATTCTTCTGAGGCATAAGGATTGACCATATGGGATGCTTAGACTAACATCCCATATGGTCTTCTGCACAATCCCACTGTGCTTGTGTGTGTGATATGCACTGATAGATATACCAAGGAACAGGCATGTCTTACAGTCTTAGAAATAAGGGTTCCAAAAAATAACAATCAATAATTCCCCTCAAATGCATTAAAAGTAAAGTAAGAAAGCTGCTCATAAAATGGAAGGAGTAGAAAGTATAGATATTTGTGTTGAAATGTGGGGACTAAAAGTAAAAAGTTGTCAAGTAAATACCTGAAAACTCGACTTAAGTACAGTAATGAAGTATTTGTATTTTGTTACTTCTCACCTCTGCCTATGCTTATATGATAGAAATCAAGAGAAAAGATGGAGGAGAGTAAATATAAGCTAGCATACTGTTAGATGACGTAAATGTAACCCCTGTTTTTCTTGGACCTGCTTGTGTGTTTGGCCTCGGGCAGGCGTGTATGTGTTTGTGTTTGAAGGTGTGTTTTCTACAGTAAGAGTTGGGCAACAAGGTCAAGTGCAAAGAATGTGCTGCCATTTCATTATGCTACGCAACTCAACATGCTCCCAGGTATGTATGCCATTTAAACAGCCTTGGTTTAACTCGCACACACACACTCTCAAGTACACAGTACACGAAGATAGGAGGAATGCGGTGTGTGCGTAACTTTCTGTGTGTGGTGATGTGGGGATACTGCATCTCTGAGTGTATATCATCACCAGAAACGTAAGTGTGTGTCTGCGTGTGTGTTTTATCCTGCAGGCAGCTGCTGTGCTGTAATGTTAGCCAATGGGAGGAGCCTGTTGCATGTACAGAAGTTCTCAGAGGAGCAGCACTCAACAGCTGCTCTTCAGCTCCTCCGGGCCTTTCTCCCTCTTTCCTCCTCTTTTAACGCTGACTTTCTTCTCTGATCCCCCCCCCTCCCTCTCTGTGCTGGGCCCCAGGAGATTTTTTTGCCTTTGGCAGTAAATCCAGCATTCACGGTGTGTGACTACGTGAGAACACAAATGTATCTCCTACATGCAGTATTCTGTCATAAACCAGTATGCTCGGGAAGGAGCACTTGTGGCAGTTAATCAGAAGATTTAACAGCAAAGTTAATCTGATTGAGGGCCTACTTCTCATCAGTATGCCTTTAACCTTTTAACATCCACCACACTTTTTGGGGCAGGTCCACATACATTAAAACAAATGGATTATTTAGAATCAATAGACTCTTGTGATGAATTAGGACATAAAGTCTGACAGGTTTTATTACACTGTTGGACGTCCAGACTGCCTTAAAAGTAGGAAGACACCATATAGAGTGCTGCAGAAATGAGTCATAAAACCAGGAAACGAGTTTGCATATTTACACCTCTGCTTTCTTCATCTCACTTTTTAGTTAGATGCTGTAGGTCTAACACAAATTTAGGGAGATTTTCATGTTTGGTTGTACAACATAGGCTAAAATATATCAGTGAATATCACACTAAGCTTTTGTCTTAAAAAGTGTCTTAAAAATGGTGGTTGCAAACAAGTGGCTATATAAAACTATAGAGGTCATGCAGCCTTTTTTCTTCTGGCGATTACATGTACACTTCAAAAGTCATAAAAGCGTTGTTTGTTTGATCATCATCTTACTGAAAAAAAAAAGTAGAATTATCAAACTTTTGTTCACCACAGAGCTTATTTTCTGCACTAATCCAAAATTCAATGTAAAAATCCCATCCTATTTTTGTTGAGGGAACCAGAAGGATGTTAACTTCCAGGCTGACGAAAAAAAAAAAGACAAAGAAAAAAACAGATATACATATATAATCCCTGCAGCACTCTATTTTTAAGCTTTCTGCTGTTTCGCCACACTGATCTAAAACCCATACACTGGATGTTTGTATGGATGTAACTTCTCATAATAAGAGCCATTGTTGAAAGTCATGCAACTGTATGTGGAAAAATCCTGCAGATCAGTAATAGAGATTCATCCTCATTTCACTGTACGTCACAGTCAAGGTTCATTATTCAGTATCTCTAAAACGTGTCTCTAGATGTGTTGGTACATACCAGTAGCTATTTTATATTAAAATGGCATAACTGTTTTAATGTAATACCTTGAAAAACTATTTTCTTGAGAGGAACAGACTATTACAATATCTGTTATTCCCTGAGAGATTTCTGTGTCAGTGTTTCCTCTGTGTTTTTCCCTGGCCTGAAGTAGCTGAGGCTCAGTGGGAAAAAGTTGACATCCAGCATTTCCACCACACCAACTACACTCAGTTTAGTAAAATAAGAATCACAATGAGGTGACAACAGTGAGGTGCTTCAAATATGTGAATCAAATATGATCAAACCACTCAAGTGCTGTCCAGGTGGTAGCAGATTAAGCCAAGAGAGTTGAACTATTATCAAATGCTAACATTGGATTTGAGAGGAGAAGAAAAAGTTTTCAGCTTCTAAACTTAGTGATAGACCAGTTAATTAAGATTATGAGATATTCAGCATTGACCGTTATCTTCACTTGTGGGGCTGAAAAATGAAAAATGTCTGCAGACATTTCTGTGCAGCGTGGCTTCTGTGGAACAATGAGTTCTGGTGAGTTTTGGGACAGTAATGAAAAAGCTGGTTTTGAAACCTGTATTGTCTAGTCCAATACAAATTTATGTATAGAGCACATTTAAAAACAGCAGCAGCTGACCAAAGTGCTGCACAATCAAATAACTCTCATGGATCCTGCTGTAATTTTCCTCAGTAACATCACGGTTTCTGAATGTAAACATAAATCACAGCAAATCTAATCTAAAACCATTACTAGCTAAATACTGTATACATTATGTTTTCATGTAGAGAATAATGCAGTTGAATGGTGTTGCTTCTGCCAGGATAACCCAATGTATTTTTCTATTCCATTAATTGATTAAAAATATTAGATGGTCTGCATGAAATTACTTAAGTTTGCATAACTCTTCTGTGTTTAGATATCAACATTATACTGTATATCGGCATTGAAAAACTCTAAAAGAAGATGCCACTTTTTTTTAGTGTGTGTTTTTTTTAAACTACACTGAACTAACTGGTAAATGAACAACAACAACAAAAAACGAATAGACAGACACGATATGAGAATGTCTCTAGGTACCCAATAGTTATCTATCATAATACAACAGATATTTACTTTTACTTGTCTGTTATTTTACCCTCTCTTCTACTACTTTAACTGCAGCTTGTGATGCAGACTGAGAAACCCATTGTAAAAAGAGAGTGAACACTTCCAGCTACAGTAAGCTGCATTGTGTTCTGGAGGAACTGAAATCTTTTTCTTTTCTGTGATGGATTTCCTGCTGTGTGATTGTTGAGTGCTCATAGCAGCAGTTGCTGGATTTGGGATTTTACCAAAACCTGGTTATCGTTGACATTTGAGATCAGTTTGGTTTTTATCCTGTCACTCATCACTTTACAACAGCTGCACAGAAATGTGTTGCTTTTATCTACGCTTTAATGAAAATTAGTGACATTTTTCTAAATATTGCCATGGATCTATAAAGACAGGGGACATCCCCAGAACTTGTTTTGCATTTTGGACTGATTAAATTAGTTCTGAGTTGCCCTCAGCCTGTCATGGAAAATTTAAGTGACCTTTGACCCTTGCAGATTGACCACATCATTCCAAAGATGAACTCCGAGGGACTGACGCACATAAACACAGCTCTCAATCTCCCACTCAACACACCACTGCTACATATTTATTGGATTTTTACACTCTTTAGCTTATAAACACAGCAGGAATTTGATCTCCCTCTGTTGTATTTGCCTGTTATTCCCTCAGACACAACACAAAGTAGGCCTTGCCAATTAAAATTTAAGCACAACAAGCTGCGCCTTAATAGCAAACATCCCACAGGTAGCCTGGCTATGAATGACACGCGCTCACACCTCTCGCTGAAGCTCTGGCGGCGGGAGATCGGCTGCCACTCGCCTTAATAGCACACTTGCAGATACAATCAATGAAACAAATCTTCCATGCTGTGAGATAGATATCAGAAATACAGCAAATAAATGCAGGCTCACACAGGTAGGTGTAACACGCACACACACATGCCGAGTACACAGGTACCATCCCTCTGCTGTGTCTCTCATAATCACACCCAAACAGTAAACACATCCAGGCCACACAGGATATTAAACCTTAGGACTGAGGGAGATAAACACATTTATCACACAAGCGTTCTTTCAGTCTTTATCTCTGTCCACCTCACTGCTACACACCTTCACTCCCTTCCTTCGTCCTCCTTTTCTATCTCTCTTCCTTTATTGCCTGCTTTATTTCTTTAGAGCCAATGTTTGTTTAAAGCCCAGAGCCAGTGCAGATTTATGACATCTTAACAAGGCATCTTCTGTTTCATCCTTCGTCTCCAATCATTGTTTTCATTTCCTCTCATCCTGACCGTAACCCCTCCTGTACTAAATCTCCTCCTTCAATTAGCTCTCCTCTCCATGCTGCCTTTAAGTTCCCATGGAGTTAAAACCGAGGTTTTTGGTCTGGTATGTTTAATGGTATTTAAGAGTTTGTCTTGGCGTTACTAAATTCATGTCCAATGAAATGCTTTCATGCTTATGATGCAGCAGCGCATGAAAGACATCTACATCTGTTCTCTGGAGCAGAGTTTCTGGGGTCTCAATGTACAACTTTATACATTTCTGAACTGATTTGGCTGAAACTAGATCATATCTTGTGGAGAAAATATTTTCTGGTTTCCTTTCTAATGTCCTCTGGCTGCTCAGCTTCAACTCTCAGTGATTTAATCACAGAGTTTCCTGATGGACAGATAGCTTTCTCAACTCACTTGTAGCTAAAGTAGTTGTAGCTAATAGTTGTAGCTAACTGTGGCTGTTAGCTGCCATTAGCAGGCGACACAACCAGACTCAACAGCCTCCCAGTGAACATGACTGGTCACAGAGACCAACACAGCCTCCAAAACCGACAGGAAAAACACTACCAAGGTTATTTATGGTGTCTCCTGATGGAAAGATAGCTTTACTAGTTGCTGAAGTTATTTAGCTAACTGCTAACTTCCATTAGCTTGGTTAACGTGTTACTGTAATTCCACTACTTTTGGCAATAGCTAAACATGTAACTAATTAATTTTCTCAGATTTGTAACACAATTATAGTTGCTGAAATTTAAATGGGCTCTTGTTACTGGTTATTTTTTCTTACCTGAAGCAGTAGAGGACAGCAGATGTAGCAGACAAATGCAGCATATATCCCAGTCTATGATCTAATGTCACCTGATCTTATGGTGGCACAAGACATTTCACGTGTGTGATGTTAAACTGTTTATAATAGAATTATTTATTAACTATTGTAGCAATGTTTGATCAACATATCTGGCTTCCTGTTTGTCTTCTTCTACCAAATCCTACTGTCTAACCCATGGGCATTAAAAGATTTAACTTGCAAGTAGACGGTAGTCTGCCCCCTGGTGGTCAGGAGTACTAATAACCCCTAACAGTGATAATGTGAACAATGATAAATAAAAAATTGACAGTTTTGACTAAAATGATACACCTACACTAGAAGAATATAATTACTAAAATAATATAGCTTCACTAAAATAATATTTACACTTCACCTAGAAACCAATGACTTTTATAATGCAATGATTGGGAAAGTAATTCAATTTCTTTTTGGCATAAGTAACTAGTAACTGTGACTAATTACTAAATTTTAGTAACTTGCCCAACACCATGAGCCAGTCGCAGGGTACCAAAAACTTAACTCAAGAAAATCACCTTAATATTGTAGCCTATTCCCTCACTCCATCTAACCTTTTCCCCTTTTTTTCCCCTCTGGCTTGTTATGTCTCTGTATCCATTATCTTCTTCTTTTCCCTTCCTCCCTTGACACAACTGGTCCTCTATTAATCTCTACATCCAATGCTGATCTTCTTCTAGCCTCATTGCTCCTGAGGTCGTGTGTGCAAACTGCATGTGTGTGCTGATTATGTAGGATGACGGAGCACATATTGTCAGGGAGGCTGTCACCAGAGCCTCGTTCAACCTGGATCCAGCTCAGCACTGCTGAATAAAGAACAGTGTGTGTCTATTTCTCTCTCTCTCTCTCTCTGTGTGTGTGTGTGTGTGTGTGTATGCTGAGCTGAATCCGTGCCAAGTGCTACTGAGTAGCCATCAGATCTGGGTCGGGCAGGCAGAGGGGACAGACAGTGGCTGTCATCCCTCAATAGCCTGACACTAAATGGCTAAATCAGTTTAAAGCTACTGTAACTAAACCCAGTAGAGGCAGCAGGAAGACTCACAGGGGGTAGAGAGGATGAGGAGGAGGAAGGAAAGGAAGGACACTGAGAAGAGGAATGACAGTAATCCCTCTCATTGTTAGTGAGCCTGAAAAGCACTGATCCTCTCATTCATTGTAAAACAAAAAATGGGAGGATCACACACACAAAACAGAGAGATGCACAAACACACAGTTACCCAACATACACTTGATCAACAGACTTAAAGGCTGGCTTTACAATGCTTAGGATTAGCCTACATTTTATACATTTACTCATCATTATTATCAACATTAAAGCGAGCATACTCTTAAAGTGTGTAGGATTTAGTGACATCTTGCAGTGAGCTGGCAGATTGCAAACACTGGCCTCACAATGCCCTTCCAAGCATGCAGGAGAAACTAGACTGCAAAATGCAAAAAGCTGTATCTATAGCCAGCGTTTGGTTTGTCCATTCTTGGCTACTGTAGAAACATGGCAGTGCAACATGGCAGACTGCATATTATATTGTATTTGTGACATATTCTGCCAATAAATCCCCTTTAATATTACACACCGGACCTTTATAGCAAGTCTTTGTTCCTTTTGAAAGAGGAAATACAACAAACTTCCACTTTCAAATGAAAAGCTGAATTTAAAAGACATCCTTTTTTCAGTTCAGTGCAGTAGCTTATAATGGCTAATGTTAGCAACATATGGATAGTTGTATGACAGATCATGGACTTAAAGGTGCAATATGTAAGAATTTTAGTTTATCACATTCCTTGTGCTTGCTCTGCACTGCTGATGCTTGACCTCCCTGGAATCGGAGTCCTGGTTGGAGCCGCTGTAAATCACCTCGGTACAGTATTCCCTGTGGTCAAACTGGCTTGTTTCAGTTTCTGAGGCTGTGTTCAGTCCTGGTCCAAGTGTGTTCAATGGCAGGCTCTGGTTCTGATGATCAGTTTCATGTCAGCTACTCACATAAAGTCATAGTGACTTGATCCAGATGAATTAATGGTGAGCAACAGGAATTCATGGCACGTTCTGCATTAAGTCCTGCATTATATGATAAAGATTCAAACATTAGTTAGTGTTTGTTTAGTTAGCATATCATTTGAAACATTAGATACTTTTCCGCTTTTTTCATACTAAGTCTATTTGAATTTCAGAGTTCGTATAATACTGATTGAACATAAATGTGTTAATGGTGTCAATAGAAGATATTTTGTGTTGAGATTGAGGTATTTATATTATCAGTATGTTTTAACATATCAATGCTAGGCATTTGACATTCCTAACATAAGATTTTAGTGCATCTAAGAGATTGTTTGTTTTGTGGAAAAGCATCTGAAACAGCAGCTTTTTGAAGGTTTCATTGCAGGTTTTATAGTCTGAAGCCCCTGAACATGCTGACACATATCCTGACCTCCATCACATCAGCAGGGGATGACACCGACTCTGTTATTTACCATAAATTCCTTCGATCCACCAATACACTCTTGAGAGCTTGCTTCCTTCTTTGCTGCTTTGTATTCGGAGCACAGATCGATTTCTCTGGGTCACATTGATGGGAGATTTTTAATTTCCTAATGGAGAGCCTGCAGAGCAGGGGGTGTGTCAGGACAAAAGCTCTGATAGGCTCGTAACTGGAAAGCCTGTGTGTATATGCATGGTGTTGGTGCTGTCGCACCGTGGTGCAAGGTTAGAGCACACTGTTATGTAATGTTGAGGGATGGGATAAAATATCATAGTTTAGATCTTTAGAAAAATCTTTCATCCTGTGTCTTTTTAATGTTTGATTCTGATATATGGACGTTCAAATAGCCAATTATGATCATAGCTGCTATTGATAATTGTCCTACTAACTGTTACTGATCTGTGCACAAAGCCGCACATCACTTTGCCAGTGATTGATGGCTTAATTTCAACTCATTTCTGAAAATGAAAGCGAGCAGAGAGAGCGCTGCGTCATGAAGCTGGCAGTGAGCCGATCCCTTAAGCTGTTATCGATGCAAAACATGAGCTTCCTCAATTTTTCTGTTCTGTCACAACAAATCATGGGATCAATCAATGTGAGGGGAAATTTACATAATGCCGGTTATATCAAAGAGATTAAACTTTCTTGCAAGCGAGGAATCAATTTAGATGTCATCTTCTAGGAAATGTAAGAAAAAACATACACGGATGAATTACATCAAAAGCAATTTGATTTCTGATAGGCCTTCACTTTTGGTGTGAAGTGTGAAGATTTTAGAAATGATGTTCAGCCGTGTGTAAAGGCTTCAGTCGCCTTGTCAGGAGGCTTGACACACTTTTCTTGTTCCCATATAAAACTTTGTGTATCTAAAAAAGGCATACACAGCGAATTTCAAAACAAATTTAGTCCCATTTGAGATGATGATAAAAGATAAGCAGATGCTATTTGCACCAAGGGTGGAATAGCCAGTGTAGCTATTTATACCCAGGTGTGTATAACCTGACAAGCACCCAGAAATCTGAGGTCAACAATGTTATTTGTACCCAGGTTGTAATTAGCTAGTGTGTCTATTTGCACCCAGGGTAGAACAGCCAATGTAGCTATTTACACTTGGGTGTATATACAACCGAGCAGGGCACAGACAGGCACCCAGGTGTCCAAGGCCAAAGCCACTTGCACCCAAAGTGGAGGCTATTTACACCTGAATGTATATAGCTTAGCATGGCAGAGACAAGCACCCCGGTGTGCGTAGTCAACAATGTTCTTTACACCCAGGGGATGAGTAGCCAATGTGGCTATTTGCACCCACGGTGGAATAGCAAATGTGGCTATTTAAACCTGGGTGTATATGGCCTAGCAAGGGAGAGACAAACACCCAGGTGTCAGTAGCCAACACTGTTATTTGCACCCAAGGTGTAAATAGCCAATGTGAATATTTGCACCCACCTGGTAGAGGCAAAACATGATGTTTTCCTAAATCTCACCAAGTAGTTTTGATGCCTAAATCTACACTCTTAGAAATAAAAGTGCCAACTAGGAACATAAAGGGTTCTTCAGCTTTTCCCCACGGGACAACCTTTTATAAAGGTTCCATTTGGCGCCCTTTCAGAAAATTCTACCTAGAAAACAACATTATACATAGAACCATCTGTGAAAGGTTTCACCCTGACCCCCTATAAGAGGTTCTACAGAACCTCTGAGTGATCAACCCTTCTATGGTGTAATGGTTCCACACAGAGCCCTTTCTGGGGGTTTAATCAGAACCTTTCTACCTCCTAAGGTTGCTAACAAGAACCCACCCAAGAGGTTCTACCTAGAACCCTTTTATGTTATCATATAAAAAACCCTTGACGAAAGAGTTCTTCAAGGTTTTCAATAATCGTTGAAGAACTCTATCTTCCAAAAGGCTTCTTCGGATGAAAAGGGTTCTTAATGGAACTGTTAGACTTACAAGGAACCCTCGAGGAATGATTTCTTAAAAAACAGTTCTTCAAAAGCAAATGGTTCTGTGTAGAACCTCAGCTTGAAAATAATGATAATAATAAAAAACATAAATAGACTTCTGACTTCACAATGGACAAAAATCCTACCCTCCCAGGACAGAACTCAAACCCCACTTAACATTAGAGTCCTCAGCTTGTCCAACTCGCTCACTGCAGCCTCTTGCAACCGGCAAATTTGTCATTACTTTCAGCTAGACCAACTGGGTTGGGTGTGAATAGCTGAATAGTTGCCATGTACCTATTCTCACCTGGGTGCAAACAGACACTCCATAAAAAAGTGATCTTTCTAAAGAAATACCACATCGGCTTTTGGAAACTGCTTGTTGTTGAGATGGGAATAAAAACACAGAGAACATCGGGTTGTGATGGGTTTTGTTGAGTTTTTTTTTTCATTATAAATTCTACACAGCTGGAACAAAATAAAAAGATACATCAACACACCACAGAGGTCACAACAGTGTACCACAAAATATACAGTATACAGTACAGAGAGAGAGAAGTAAAGCACTGAGAATATCTCTTAAAAAAGAATTCTAAATTTAAAACAAAAAATGTTTCTCTCTTCTCTCAGAGCAAATGGAAAGGCATGGGAAAATGAAAACTCAGTAGTTCCAAAATTAAGAATCCCCTTTCTAAAAAAACAACTTTTGTACCACAATAGTTTTATATAAAACATTAAAATAAAAAAAAAAAAGTTCACATATCCATCTTCCCCTGCCATCACAGGTTTGCTAACAGTCAATATGGCAAGATCAGTAGACAGACGTTAAGAAATAAAATAAGCCTTGTGGGCAGAGATAGTGGTTTGAGGTGACCTTTTTTTTAAAAATAAAAAATCAAGGCCATTAGGTTCCAGTGTACAACAAAGTTAAAAGGGCACGTCAACCCGCTATCAAGCCTCTCTGGCTTGCCGACAGTGTAGGGGAGAGACAGAAATGTCAGTATTGCGTACCTAAACACAGAAACATTCCTGCTGTGACACTCAAAACTCTTTCATTTGGTAAAAACAAAACAAACAAAAAAAAAAGCAACAACCCCGATCCCTCCCTCCCGCGCCTCCCCTTCCCTTCCCTGCTCGTGTCAAACCAGAGTGAACCTGTGACAGTGAATTCTCCTAACAGGTGTGTGTGTGTGTGACTACTGCGCCGCGGCCCCTGAAAGCACCATTTCGCTGTCATGTGAAAACGCACTAGGGCTTGAGACACCAAATTCGACCAATTTTACAGTGAAAGCTGATGATAATTGGGCTTTCTAGGCGGAACCGTGGCATGCTGTTCTTGTGAGAATCTCGGAGTCAAGTACAGGACTGAAAGACTTGGTGAAAAATGGTAGCAATTACGGCCTCCGGGCCAGCAGCTTCAGTAACCACTGACTCTTTTGAGCTCCACTTCATGCACAGTACTCCTCCCGCTTGATCGACAGGGTAATCGGTATTTGAATTTACAGAGAAAACAGAAGGACGAAGGAAAACAAGTGATCAATTGACGTGCTTAATATACAAGTATGCTGCAAATGGCAAGAACAAATTTGTACAACCTAATAGCTTGCTTGTTTGCTGGCTTTTTAGCTGGATTTAAAAAAAGGCAAGCAATTTTCGAGACAGGATTGGCGTTATTAAATGCCTGGGCTGTTTCCACGGAAAGCTAATTAGAGAACATTGGGGAAAAAAAAAAATACATAAACATTCACAGGTGGCAAAAATGCAATTATAAAAACAGCACTAAAACAAAAACAGAGCTTCTTTGAGCGGAAATGTTACAGCAGTGTGTGCCAAGCAGTGTGCTTAGGGATTAAATGTTGTGAGCATAAATCATCGCTTGTTATTGATGTGAATAAAACAGAATGGCAGCCTGTGATTATTTTTCCCAATGTACCCGGCAGAGAGCAGCGAATTTAAGTGCAAGACTCCAAGACAGAATAGACGCTCAGTGTTTACACTCGCATGCAGACGCACGCTCCATAAAAACGCAATGGCTTAATGGCATTTTGTGTTGCATTTGGGGTAGATAAGAGAGATTCTGCCACTGTGTTTGGAGGGTGTCAGTCACGCTTCACTGTGCAGCTCTGTTCTGCAGAGGAGTCAGACAAGGATGTGATTGGAGAGAGAGTTATAATCAAAGAAGCCATGAAAAAGGTCATCCAGTGGTGTCACATTGTGATTTTAAACATGTATGGTTTTATACCTGTGGTAGCACAGATGGATGGAGTTTAATCTTTAAGGGAAACTTTATCTTCAATTAAAAAAAAAGAAGGATAAACTCCATCCAGAAGGTCTACTCCAGGTTATAAAACAAGCAGTGTCAAACATGGTGAGCTTCCCAAGATCCCCAAACAACCCAGTTTCCACGTTCCACCTCTTGTTGCCCCCCCTCAGTCTAGCAGTTGAAGAAAATAAAAATTAGCCCTGTTGTCTTCATAACTGTTCTCCGCCTTCCCTTCATCCCTCTGTCGGTTACTTTCATTGTCTTGCTCATCACTGTCGGAGAGAACGAGAGAAAAACACACAGAGAGCAACATAAATATGAGCAACGTGCCGTCATTGTAGATGAATAAAAGCTTGTGAAGATAAAATACGCTGTATTTATGTTGATGTTTTTGTTTTAAACGACAGAAATTAAATATTCATTGTTAAAATGTGCCCCAGAGCAAACTTAATGAAGCATATTCTTTACATTCATCAGTAAATATTCCCTCTGCATATTCACTCACAGCTTATTCAACAATTTATCAAGTGATAATTAACTGTTAATGCTGTGTGCAGCAGCATTAAAACGAGCACATTAAAGAGATAGTTTGGATTATCTAAAGTGGGGTTGGATGAGGCACTTATCAATAGTGATAATTTTAATGTGTTATTGTGTGACTTCAGTGTTTTAAAGGGTTAGTTTGAATTCAATGATGCCAACTGAAGACCATAATAACACTAACAGACTAACCAGTCGAGACGCTGATAGATAAACAAATCACGTGTTCTTCAAGGTGAAATGACACTGACATGACGTTAAGCTTGTATAACAGGGCTTTCCTGTTGGAAAAGGCTGTCTGACGGCAAAGTAAAGCAGTGAACATATTCTAAACATAGCGTGCACTTAAACTGATATAGAGTTTTTTTTTTAGATGGGCCTTTTTTTTAAGTGGCTAAAATACATTTTGCTGCTGACCCTGTCCACAGCATTGCTTAGCTTCCTACACTACTACTCGTGCTGCTTCTCCAAACCGAGGGTGTGCCGATTGGGATCTACAGTTACACTGACTATGGTTAAGTACCTCATACACTTCAAATAATCCAAATGATCCCTTTTATATTAAAATAAATAATATTCACAAGTTATACAACTCTGTATAAAGTGGTCAGGGTTTCTGCTTGAATATGATGTGTTTTCTTCCTTTACCACGTGCAGTACTGTGGGTATGAGAAAGCGTTATGTGAAATCTAATTTAGCAACTGTATTTCACAACGTTATATCACTGTCATGTGTTCTGCAGCTGGCATTATAAACTGAAGGCATTTTAGGCTTGTGCTACTTTATTTGTTTACTTGGTATGGTAAGATATTCTCCTACATTATGTTGTAAAATGTAAAAGTCAAGATTTAATTTCGGAGTAAAATTAAATCTGTCTGTGGCTGGGCTGCAGCCTTTCAGACGACAGCTTACAGGGTGATATTTTTTTAATGACATCCCAGGAAGAAACATCACTTGATAGTATATGGAGAGACCGACTTTCACATCTTCTCGTTATATCCATTTCAAAAGCAAAGCAAAAAAGAATGTGTCTGCAATCTCCCTGCAATTCTGAAATGTCACGCAGTCTGCTGTCACGACTTTCAGAAAATCACATAAAACAAGAGTCGCTTAAAATGGCTTTTACGTTCACGTCAAATATGCCACTACCATAAATTTCATGATGAAATGTTTCACATTTGTGATGACATTTTTCAGATGACTCGGTACAGCTGCCACACTCCAGGGACAGCTTTCTCAAACCTTCTCGCTTTGAACTAAAACTATCTTTAGACACTCAATCAGCATGACTGATGTGTCTGAAGATATTTCTGCAGACTGCAAAGCTCGTGTTTATGTCAAACTGATTGTGTTTGTTATAAAGGATCTTTGTCTTCTTGTCCGTTCTTAGCCTTGTGGTGCTGCAATAAATCCAAAGAGGCCTGCTGACTGCTTTTAAGTTACTGTTTTCTTCTACATGTCCAAATAATCTGAAAATACTTTGTTTAACTACATTTACGAGTTGAACCGATTCTCCCGCTGGATGAAATCAAAACACGACAACAGCCTTTGGAAAATACCCAGTTTCTTTTTGTCTTCTGTGATAAGAGTCTGCATCCCACAGGCCTGACCACAAACTGAGTGAAAAAAGTGACTAAATGGAAACTGTTTTTATGTGAGAAGCCCATTCAGATCAGGAATTGCTTTGTTTTGGTTCACTGCACCGTCCTCACAGGCTGAAGTGTCCTCGATTTGTCCCTGCATACATTAAGTCTGCAGCC
Organism: Lutjanus erythropterus; assembly: GCF_056507025.1. Classification (NCBI taxonomy): domain Eukaryota; kingdom Metazoa; phylum Chordata; class Actinopteri; order Lutjaniformes; family Lutjanidae; genus Lutjanus; species Lutjanus erythropterus. Next base: position 31,722,317 of record NC_139325.1, on the reverse strand, counting down.
TCACAAGTCACATTCATGAATGCAGAAGCAAGTAAGTTATCCTAAACTACAGAGTTCATCAAATCTTTTTCAAACTGACAACGACTGTCTCTTTGAGCAAAAATGTTGGTTTGATTTGGTCCAGGACCTTTAACCCTTGTATGCCTGTGTTGCTGGTCTCACCTGTTCTGTGGACGGTCTCTTGTTGAGGAGACCGGCCTCTTCGTTGGCCTTGTCTGTCTTCATCTCCACCACGATGTCGTTGTTCACGTCTCCAGTGGCCCTGCAGAGACAGCGGGTGAGAAAAAAACAAAGACAGATGTAAGAAACATGCGGTCTTCGCCTGGAGTTTTTGACTTGGACAGTTACTGGAGTCGTAACGCATCAACACAGGGAGGCACAATGAAATGAAAGTTGTAGTCCCTTCATGCTACATACACAAATAGAACATACATACAGATATTCTATTCAGAGTAGAATAAGATAAAATACAAAATAAAATAATACGTTTCTTTATATGTACAGCCAGGGAATAATTCTGTAATGTTTTATTTTGCATCTGGGGCAACGCAAACAGCAGCAACAGGATAGTGATTATAATATGGTCAACATCCTCACATAAAAAGAAGAATATAAATATAAAGAATACTAGACTTTAGAGACCATTTACTTCTCACGTTGTCTTTAAGCATCTCCCAGTTTCTCTGCAGTGACTGAGTTATATATCCAAGATGAGATAAAAACTACTTTTTCAGCCAATTAACATATCTTACCGCTAAAAAGACAACTAACTTTAATGCCATTTTTTTTATTGCATTATTTTCTAGTGTAGACTTCCAAACCTTTCACTGTATTCTGCGTACTGATATGAAAACATTCAAATCAGGCACTAAAAATCAGATCATAAATGGATCAAATTCACACAGATTTGGAATCTGAGGAAGATTCTTCTTCTGTAGCACAATATTAATTGCTCATTTTTTATTCTCAGCAATAAGGCATTATTTAAAGACAAATATATAACACATTTAATGTAATAAATCATAAAATGACCATGATATGTCACCAAGGATTAGGGAAACATGTTAAATTGTAAAACCTTGTTTTGTTTTCCCACTTTAATTAAAGTTAAAATTCATGCTGAATGTTCACTGAATGACTTTATGCATCATAAAACAAATAATTTATAATCTTTTGAAATGAGTAGATTTTTCTAACACTTACACTGAGAAATATGTTAATGAAGTCTGGCAGGCAGTCACTAAACTCCACCTCCAGACTGTGTGTATTCAATGCAGTGGGCTTTTGTTTTCGGAATAACAGGCTTAACTATAACTGACAGTTATAAACAGCTGATCAGCTTACAATGAAGGACTTGTCACTGCCTGTTATTGTCAAATTACAATCTTGCACTCATCTTGCGCTCCTGCAGTGTTCCTGCAGCCTGCCTTAACTCCTCTAGTGTGCAGAGGAGGAGAAGGGGGAAACAACTTGCTTCAACCACAGATTGTATATTAAATTGGGATTTAACCTCTTTAATGTACAGCCTATGGCTGCAACTCGCTATATGGACTGCTGTTCTTATTTTTGGACATGCAATTGTGACATATTGCTCTTTTAACAATGCATAAACACATTGATTTTGTGTAAACGGATGCCAGAAAAAGTAGAACAATAATGCTGGCTCAACTGACTGATCAACTGTTGCTCCAAAATATGGCTTCTTTGCAAAATGGGGAAACCCAGCATTTTAACTTGGCAAAATGTAAAGGAGTGGAGCAATCAAGACAACTGGCAGAAAGTTAAAGAAAGACGCTCTGTAATCAGTTTTTCCTGATATTGCTAGAAAAACTGGCATGTTTCTTTTTCTCTTAATTTTTAAAGCTCAGCATTTATTTCTGTTGGATTTATTTTTTGAATCACTGATGTTTTTCTTTTATGTGTAACATTTTTTTTTTTAATTTATTTTTATTATGACTAAATGTGTCTATTTTGTACAGAAAATACAAGGAACATGCTCTACTAGCATCACTGTGTTCTTTAAGGGCTGCTGATGAATCTACTTCAGAAGTTTTTCTCTCGTCTTTTTCACAAACAACATTTCTTAGAAAGTGCACCACAGTGTAGCAGAGTTAATATTAGTATTTTTCAATTAAGTTCAGTTCTAGTTAGATTCTAGAGCGAGTCTGCATGTTTCAGTTTAGTTTTTAACATTTAAAATTTTTTGTTTGGTTGGTTAGTTTAGTATTAGTTTTTAAAATTATTATTATTAAACTTTGTGCTGGCAATTGACTCACAGTCATGTGGACGTCCCGGTCTTAAATAACATCTGTACCACTGCCTCGTCCTGCTTGTTGTTTTGACCAATTTGACTAAAACTTAAGACATTTTCTGTATATTTTTATTTTAGTTAGTTTTGTAAGTATGCAAAGTCTTAACAAATGCTGTTTTCCACACGTAGTTTTAGTTTTAGTTTCGTTCTTATCTTATTAAATGCATCTGTGCACAAGATTCCTCATGGTGGAGCTCTTGTTAATTCTTTGTAACCCAACATTCAGCAGCTTAGGCTATTATTTAGTAGATACAAGATGAAAATGAAACTGGACAGGCGTCACAGTTTCAATATTAAATTGAAAGCTGATCAAAATGAGCTTTCAGTTTTAATAATTGAATCAAAAAGGTGGAAATGTTTTTTTGTTTTTGTTTTTTTAACTCTCCAGCCCCGTCTGCTTGCGGTATCTGGCCTTTGGCTGAAGAAGAAAACAGCACAAGACTACACAGTGCAGCTTACCGACTGTTTTATCTCACTACTTGCAGTGTAGTTCAGTTTTTATTGAGTCATATGAGGTAATCACTTCCAACATTAATCCCTTCTGTCCCCCCCTCCTGTGTACTCACACTTCCTTCTTGTCCTTCTTGCCGCAGGGCAGTTTGGTCTTCTTGTTCAGGAAGTAGATGAGTCCCACCAGCAGCAGGAGCAGCAGAACACACACCACCACGGCTATCACCACCCCGCTGGAGCCTCCCTGCTGCTTGTCGGCTACAGCGCCGCAATGGAGGGACACATGGAGGGAGGGAATGTGAGGTGGGAGGGGGTTGGTGGGATGGAGGTGGGTGGGGAGGTGAGGGATTGATCACAGCGGAGGAGGTGGTGGGAACGGGGAGTTTTTGATTTGCAAGGCGCAGTGGTAGGGAAAGGGGAATCATGAGGGGTGTTTGATTCGTGGGGTAGAAAAGAGGGAGGCAGGGGAAGGAAAATGATTTCGTTTGGGGTACCACAAGAGGGAGAGGAGGTGATGGGACGGGGAGGAGAGGATGGATGGATGGATGGGTGGAGAGGAGAAGGAACGGGAAGTGGGATGTGGGGTTAGCCTAACTTTTGAATGCAATGGCTGAAAAGTGATGGGACCCAAAAACAGGGCCTGTATACTCACAGGTAACATAGACAGCTGACCAGAGGCAGAGAACAACAGTGAACATACTCACCCATCCACCTACACTTGTATTACTATACTGGTGAGGACATGACACTACAATAATGGTGCTTTACAGAAACTATAACATTACATTATTAGTGTTTTGAAGTGTTTTGAAGGCCAGTATCTACACCAACTTGTGGCCATCAAGAATACATGTTTCTGACTGGCTGAATAACACCTAAGTTTTGCGCCCTTTTGCACCTTTTAACTCTGACCATGATGTGTTATTAGCTAAAAAGGTCAAAGGAATAGTTCAGTATTTTGGGAAATACGCCTGTTCGCTTCCTTGTCAAAGAGTTAGATGAGAAGATTGATATCAATCTTTGCTCTTAGGCCCGGTCACACATGCACAAATTTGCATCTTTTCTCCACTTGGAGTTCAACTTCAGTTAACTTTGAGAGGATGGAGTCACAGCCTCAACCAAAAGCAAAGACCTATGTGTGCGCTGTATGTCTCGGCAGGCAACGGTCACTTCCCTGCATTGACACGTGTGTAATGACAGCCTAATGCTGGGGCCAGTTGACGGTTAGCTTAGCTTGGCATAAAGACTGGAATGGCTTCATCTAACACCAGGTTGACACATGAGGAGCAAGTGGCATGAGCGCTTCTTGTGTGAACATCCAGGCTACAGCTCATGTGAAAATTAACCCCTCTTAAGTCCCACTCCTTTTTGAGCTAGCTTGAAAACTCTGTCAACTTTCTCCTCTCCTATTTCCTGTATATTGTATATTCCTGTATATTCCTACATTGAAGAGCAAACAAAATGAACATGGTAAGATATTGCTTAGTGACCTTTAAAAGTGACACATATTCACATTTTAAGTTAGCTAATGTTAGCAAAATGCTAGCTAATTAGCTAGCTAGTTTACATCAATCATAATTTAGCTAGTTAGCATTTGGCTAACATTTGCTATCTGGAGATGTGTCTATATATTGCTTTTACAGGAAAGGAGAAAGTTGATTGAGGCACCAAGCTTGCTCAACTGTGATTGGAGCACAGGGCAAAAAGGGGTGGGACTTAGGAAGAGTCAACTGTCATACTGCAGCACTTCCACCTCCTGTCTGAACCCAGAAGGTAAAAAAAAAATCCTGCCTCCCAGCACCTCTTAAGATTGCTAATTAACATGTTATCTTGTTTATTTAATGGTTTTACAGGGGGGGCTACATGATGGACTGTTTCTTGGCAGACTTTCTGGAGTCGCAACTGGTTGCCTGGCAACTGCACAGCGATGAGAGGAGTCCAGGAAATCTCAAAATATTTTTTAAAACTTGTTCCTCAGGCATCACTCCATGAATCAGTTATATTTCACTGACAATAAGCACAGTGACAGTATTTATACTTTCCTCAGGGTCTCATTTGATTCTTAAATTAACTGCTAAAAACAAACTTTGAAAATGGATGCAAATGTGAACAATTTTCTCTCATTTTGTTGATTGTGATAAGTGGCTATGGTTTTAGCATGAACTATGATCTAAGTTGTTCCAATATATAAAATAAAGGACTAGATGGAAATTTTTGCCAGTGCATTGTCACCAAAATGTTTCTTTTGTTTCGAGTTGACCTTTGCAGGATGCAAGAACTTCTTTTTGAAACCTAAAATTAGATTATTTCAGTTTTAGCAAATCATTAGGCCAGGGTGATTCATTAAACTGCTATAAAATGTACCTAATTTAAAGTCCTCTCAGCTACAATAATACAAGTACAGCTACACAAACACATTAGCTCTTGGGAACACAAATACATTGACCTGTGTGTGCACACAGACATCAATACACACAGTGACTTACAGTTCTAGACGAACGCCATACACATGTCAAGAGAGTTAGCAATACAGACCTGACTTAAGCACAGGGTTTCCAGAGAGCAGCACTTTGAGAGAAAGAGAGTTTCTCAGTCTCATAGCATAGCATAGCAAAGCAACAACCACAACACAAACAAACACCACTAAGAGCACACAAACACACGCACACAAAATCTAAGGTTACAAGGTCCTACACACAGCACCCCGGCGAGTGGAAACGGCGAAAAAGGAAAAGCGAGAAACAAGAAGGCAGTCGGAAAAAAGAGGTGACCGAAGAAGGAGACACAGTGAAGAAACAAAGAGAGGAAAGGAAGGAATAGAATAGAATAGAATCCTTTATTGTCCCCAAGGGGCCACAAAAAAGTTGTAGTAGCATCCACAAAATATAGGACAGACATCATACAAAGGTGACAAGAGAAGAAGAATAACAATATACAATATCCACAGTGTTCGGTAGCAAGAGGGCAAATATACAAGATTACAGTACAGCAGAGGGAGATGTATGTGTGTGTGTGTGTGTGTCTGTGTGTGTGTGTGTGTGTGTGTGTGTGTGTGTGTGATGGAGGGACCGGGGCAAGAGGAGATGGGTGGAGGGGGGGAGGTTCTAAATTACAGGGTCTGTACAACAAAGAGTCCTGAGAGAAGGAGGGAGGAGAGGAGGAGGAGAAGGGAGAAGGCTCTACCTCTGTCGGCCGAGTTGTCAATGGCTGCAAGAAAGAATACAAAGAAGCGAGGGTTAGGTTTGCAGGTTGTTAAAGATGATTTTTTAGAGGGGATGATTTTTGCCTTTTTTTTTTTGCTGAAGACAGACAGCAAAGGGGGAAGGAATGTGTCGATGCTGCTAAATAAGCAATATAAGCCTGAATTCAGACGCACCAGCTATTTGTAAATCCATTAAGGCCTTTTTCAGACTGCCAGCCCAAATCAGTTTTTTTTTTTGGCATACCCAGATCGTATCCAGATTGATTTGAGAAAGCCTGGATGGCAAAAACCACAAGAAATGCGATATTTGATTTCTGCAAGTAAGCAACATTTGGAGGTGTTTTTAAATGTGAATCCAATTTAATTTCTACAGTCTGAACGAAAAACGTCAAATCCAGAGTGATGAAAGTGCACCGGAGCAGCTACCGCTACGAGCACAGCGGTGTAGAGGACAACACAGAGAACAACAGTCCGTGGACAGGCACTGAAATAAATTGTCTGCTGGCGCTTTTCGGGGGGTACAGGCTCTCGCCATTTGTCATTCTTCCACGCTGGAAGGCTGCATCCCCGGCACACTGCAGCTGCTGGACTGCACAGGCAGCACTGCTCCCAGTTAGACCACACACACCAGGACGGACAAATTGACTGCACTATCAGTGCATACTGGCTGTGCAATATCAGTATTTCAGCATGCTAACGTTAGTTTTGTCAGTTAGCTCAGTTAGCTACACAGCAGTTACACCTTGCAGTAACTAGATGCATACTGTATTTTTAGTAACAACTAATCTCTATGTAAGAACTAGCTTGTGTGGTGCAGCCTGTTTTTATTTTTATTGATGCATATCTCTTTGTCAACACTTCACGTTATAACTCGGCTGAGTTCAAACTTACAAAGAGCTGGTGCAACTGGCTCCGTATTTTTGTCTCTTATAAAATCTAGCTTCCCTTAAAAGACTGAGAAAAAACCTGTTTCGCTTGTTTGCAGCGTAATTCGCTTGATCAAATCAAGTTTTTAGGCTCATTATGAAACCAGATGAAGAAAGCGTGAAGGAGATGGAGGAAGGGCGATAAAGAGGCATCGCTGCTGCCGTCATCTGCTGACACTGACCTCTTTTGAGAGATACCAGCAAGGTCTTGCTAGTTTCTCCGTGCTCGTTGGAGACCTGGCAGACCACGCCGTTCTTCATGACCTCGGCCGTGGCTTGTAGGGTCACAGTGCTCACCACCTTGTTACCTTCCACTGATACTGACTGCAGGAGACGTGGAGGAAGAATGACAAAAGACATGATGTGAATTTTTACATATTCCCTCATGGTTTCTTCCCTATATTTTAAATTTGTGTCATATTTCCCTGTTAATATATCGCACTCATTCTTTTTTGTCTTATTAAGTCTGATTCCTATTATCACGCACCCTCTTGTGATGCTTAATTCCACATTTCTTCCTATGATTCTCATTTATAGATCAAGATCTGCTCTTAAAAAATCACCAGTGCAAGTTTAAAAATCTTTCATCTTTGATCTTAAATCACTTTTTTCTTCTGAAATGATCCAATTTTTTAAGAAGGATCCAGTTTTATCACTTTGTCTTATGTAATATTTCAATTATGTAGCTGCGTTCACCCTGAAATTTACTTTAAAGTTGCTTCAGTGGGATTTTTTCCCAGCTATATCAGATCAATATGATATATTAGAATAAAGTATTGCTTTACATAACCCTGTGAGCTATTCCTCTGCCTCGTTTTTCCATTGCCTTTGAAGTTCAACAGACCAGCCTACATACAGAAGATCTTCAGATGTTGTGGAAAAAAACATGCTTCAAACTTCACATATTGACCCAAATGAAAATGCTACATCTTCACCTCTGTTTTTCTACTTTTATTGCTCAATCCCTTCCAGAAAAATAGCAATTACATCTGTTTGCATGATTCCTGTAAATTGCACACTAGGACAGGAAAAAGATCAGGTAATAGTATGCTGTATTTTTATCTCTGTCTGAGTTGAGAGTGTTTTCACATTCGTACCTCTTTTCCAGAGGGTTTCCAGGTGAACTGAGGGGCGGGAAAGCCGTAGGCCGAGCACTTCAGAGTCACCATTTCGCCTTCCTTCCCCACTTCTCCAACAGCAGGAGTCTCGATCATTGGCTTTCCTAGAAGGGGAGCGAGAAAGCCAATTGACAAGGGGGAGGATTGTTATAAACAACACAGTAGAAGCTGAAACACAAACCCACACTGTAAAAAAATAAAAGTCGAGAAAACTTAAAAGAGTGAAGCAATCAGCTGCAAAATCTTTTTAAGTTTACTCACTTAATTTGTTGTTTTAACTTAGGTTAAGAGGTTCACACAAAGTGCCTTCTGAAGTTTGTAAAGCTTAACATTACTGTTCAAAGAAAACTTAAAATATTGCATTTGATGAACTGGAAACTTATATTTCAAAATATGGCAAGTTGTCCAGACAGCTGGTGGATTCATGAGCAGAATGTTTTCATATTGTGAGGAGACAAATATTCCCAAATATGGATTTTTATGCAGTGCTGTTAATGTATATTTTTAGTGTAATAAGAACTCATAAGTATATCGGAATAGTGATGTTAAGTTTATATATGTTTCGTTTAGATTTGCTTTGTACAGTTTTAAGAGTCATTCAAGAACATTTGCACCAAAGAACCATGCAACTCTGTAGTCCTGAAAAATGAGTCCAGTCTAAGTAACAAGTCGGAGCCATAGACGGCGTGTTAAATAAGTTGAAGCCCTATTTGATACATAATCTATGACTAAGCGAGTTGTTTTCCTCTTCAGTTTTTTTCTTTCCTCTGCAGACCTGGAGCTCAGGCAGGCTGCCTGCAGGCTGCAGGGACACTGACACAGGTGCAAGACAAGCACAGCATTATACTCTGAAAATACACACTCTGGAGTTTGAGTTCAGAAACTACCTGGCTTAACGCCTGCCAGAATCCATGAACATGTTGCTCAATTTAATCGTTATAAACATCTACCCCTTTTTAAAGGATTATTAATGATTTCTTAGGACTTGTAAACAGACACTTACTCATTTGGTGAGCATTTTCAATCAAATTCTATCAAATCTTCAGTCTTTAAATACACATCAAGATCATTTCATGATTTAGCACAGCAGATATATTACAAATTTTTCCTTTAAGTTAAAATCAGTGAAACTTACATGTTTATGTTTGGTTAATGACATTTTCACTGTATGATGTTTTGTGTGCGTGTCACTGCCAGGGGACAAGGTTGTGTAAATTTAGCAGTGGAAACTCATAACTGTATATGTATGAGTTTAGGATTATGTGTGTGAAAATCCAACAATACAGATGCGGATGTGATCGGTATCTTTACTTAAGTCCTGACCAAACACAGTTTTATTGTTTTTTCTGTGGCAGGCTGTGCATGCAGGTCTGTGAATATGTGTGTCTGTGCGAGTGTGCGTTACCTTTGACGGTGAGGTTGACACTAGCATGGGATGTCAGCCCTGGCACGGATGGCACGGCTCCAACACACATGTACTCTCCAGCGTTATCATAGGAAACATCTTGTATTGACAGCGTGCCGTCCTGAGAGAGCACATCAGAGCCCTGGAGAGACACACACACACAGAAATAAACCCGACCGGACTCATGCTATCAGCCTTCAGTTCTATCTTTTTATTCTCTGTGTGTGTGCATACGAGAGAAGAACGGCATTGCGAATATCTAGTTTGAAGGCACGCCGCTATGCTGGGAAAGCAGAAGAAGAACCTTCACACACACTGTTCCGATGCGCAGTGATAACAGATCAAAGTCAGTCTTCCATGATGAATCTGTCTCTTGCAATTCCTCTCAACTTCTTCTCATAGGAATCCTCCTAACGAAGAACAAACACGTTCTCTACCCAGAAAAGCAGCAGTCGGTGAGTTTCTATCACACCCGGGAGACACAACAATAGATACACAGGCTATAACAACAGGCCTGACACTGGAGGAACACTCTGCACATCACAAGAGGAGGAGGAGAGATGAATACCAAAAACACAGCTGCTACCACACCACTATCAGAATGTACTGAGCCTCCTCAAATAGACTGTGAGAGTTACCGAATTTATTTTCTTTGGTATGTTAGAACATTTTTATTTTGTTTGTCATAGAAAAGAGACACCCGGCGGAGTGTTGTTATTAACCATCACCTTACGTAGCCTGCGACACACAGTTTGCAAACTCCAAATTCTTTTAATCATCTATTTCCCTAATCATCTGTCATCCCACTACTGTAAAACTGAAATCATGCATAATGTATACTGAACTGCCGTGCCTCCTACACAGGTGAAAATCCAATTTATTCTAGGCTAACTAAACAATTCTTAGTATTTATGGTGAATAGTAGCAGTCTCATTTGAAGGGGTGCTCATAAGAATGTCATTGTACTGTCATAACCATGTCATGGCACCTGTAATGAACCTGAAGGAATCATTCAGTCAGTTGTGTCGTTTTCAAAGCAAAGCCATTGTTTGAGATGTCTTTGTCGTGACAACTTGACTTAATAAAACTAAAGGAGCTGTTTAGCGTTATTACACTGTCATATGGGGTTGGTTTGACACTAGATGTCATATGACGGCAAGACAAAACTGTTTGTTATGACTGTAAATCCACAGTACTGTACTCCGTCGTAAAACTGGTCTTAACATTCAATGACATCTTTATGACAAATCCAGATGGTACCATTTTGGTTGAAATCACCAATCACTAGTGTGCAGCAACTAGTGTCTAGTTGCTGCAGTTGGACACAACACAATACAGCTTGTGTAACAGGACCACAACTGTCTTTAAAGGGAGCTCTGCCTCTGATCCAAAGGCTCCAGTGTTGTATGACAGCTGCATTCTCAGTAAGTTACTGTATCTGTCACAACATTATGATATTTTGTCTTATCCAATGAAGGACGGTAGTGTAATGTTGTAATGTATCAAAGCTGAACCAGAATCACAAAATGACCAAATATGGACACCCAGGAAGGACTGAATTCTTGTTCAACATCCAGACAGTGGTGTTAAATATGTAAGAAAGATGAGATGTGTGATTTAGGAACGGTCATGAATACATGAGGAAAAGTATTCTTGGCAATATCCCACTTTTGAGGAAGGAGGGACGGCTGAGGACGTGATGGAACGCACCTTTTTCCACTGAACAGTGTGCGGAGCGGAGCCCTTGGTCTTACACTGCCACTCCACCTTATCTCCAAGCATGACGACTTGAGGCTGGGCAGGGGTCACGCTCACTGGGTCGATGTCTGACGGAGAGAAAACGGAAAGAGAGAGGGAGGAAGACACATGAACCTATATATTGCTCTGCAAAAGGGGTTAAAGAAGTTCCGCTTGCAATCAAAAAAGCTTTTCATTGCTTTAACAGCCATGTAATAAGGCTGTTAAAATGGGCGCACTAAGAAGAATATTTAATTTTTTTGTAAATACAAAGCTAATCACACATACTCTGAAGTTAAGCCCATTTTGAAGTCAAAGTCCAACTTAATTCCTTTCCATGCTATTTCTGGGCTATCTCCATTTAATGTGTGCGATAAAATCAAATTAGAGAGTGGAGTTGGGATAACATTAAAGTAACAGATGAACTGTGAAAAATCGAATTGGATATTGGCCTCCTGAAAGGGTTCCATTAAAGCTAATTCCTTTCTAACGCTTTTAATTCTATGATTTACAGATGAAAAGAGCGGCTTACTGCAAAGGCACAACTGCACAAACAGGATGTAAATTCTTCTTTATGGGGTGTTTACTTAGCTCTGCAGTTGATTGTGTGTGTTTGTGTGTGTGCATGTGTGTCTTTGGCTCACTCACAGTGGACGGCGAGGGTGATGGTTCCGCTCAGGTCAGCATCCAGGTTATCGAAATCTGTGGCCGTGCATGTGTACACACCTTCATCTGTGCGCTTGACAGATTTCAGTACCAGGAGTCCACCCTGACCAGTGATTCCTGTTCCCTGAAGGTGGAGGACACAGTTTTTTTTTTTTAATAAAAATCTTGGGATACATGGAACTAAAGCAGACAAAGAACTAAAATGTTGCTCTAACTTTTATGTGCAACCCCAATTCCAAAACAAAATATCTTGTTTTTGTACTGTATTCAGTCAGTCTTTGCAAATCATTGCATTCTGCTTTTATTTACAGCAGAATCACATTTCTTTTAGAATTGGGGTTGTAGAAAAATATCAAAAAACTTCACTTTCTCTCTCTCAAACACACACATATGTATGTACTTTACATGCAGACATACATCTTTACTGAAGTCAAACTCGGGCTGAGGGTTTCCGTCAGTCTCGCACTTCATGGTCACATTGTCGCCCTCTTTGACTGGATCAGTGTTAAGCAGGGAAAAGGTCGCTTTCTCAGAGGGGTCTAGATGGACAAGAACAGACACGGAACAGGTGAAAATTCCTCCTTTGGATATATTTACACTGTTACGCTGCATATCATCAATCTGAGCTGTGCAATGCATTCCAGAAGGAGTGTTTTACTTTCCCAGCACCTCCTCTTTCCTCGGCTCATTCTTCTTTAGCAGAATACAAAATTCCACTGTGGCTGCATTAAACTATTGTTTTTATGATGGGGAAAGATATGCAACCAAAGAAATGGGTCCAGGAAGCTAACACTAAAAGCCGTTTGTTGACATTGCTTAATTTTGAAGGGCATAAGTTGTTTCTCAGAATGAAAAAGCAACATGAGGTTGGAAGACAGCAAGAAGTTTACAGACAATAACTATAACAAAAAAAGGTTTATTTTCAAAGAACAATTTTTGCTATCGACTCTGAATGTCAGTCTACATCCTTTTGGTCCACACTTCAATATCTCAACAACTGTTGGATGGACTATTATGAAATTTTACTCAGACATCCATGTTTCCAAGATGATAAATCCTCCTGACTTTGGGGAATCTCCTGACTTTTCCTTTAGCGCCACCAGAAGGTTGACGTTTTCAGCTTTCAGTAAGACAAGATTGATAACTATCCAGACTCTACCTGCAAATGTAATGACGTTCCTGTCAGGCTCAGCTGTAATTTGTTTCTAATTAGCTAGTCTTAGGATGCTAATATGTAAAACTGAGATGGTGGAAATGGGGAACATCATCCTGCTAAACATCAACACGTCTGTGAGCATATTTGCACGCTCATGTTAGCATTTGGGTCAAAGGAAAGCGTCACAGAGCTGCTAGTGAGGCTGCAGACACTAAGAAAGGCCAAACCTGAGGTGTCCCACAACATTTTTTAATGGCACGAACTAATAAACCACATTGTGCAATTATTTTATGTGTTTAAATATGCAGTTATAGGAGAAACAGGTGGAAACAGCTGGCCTGTGTCTGAAGGTGACAAAGTCCTCCTACCAGCACCTGTTAAGCTCACTAATCAAACCTCTTGTCCCTCCCCTCCACTCACAGTTGAGGTTGATGGTGATGCTGTCGGACTTCTTCTGTTTGTTCTGGTCTCCTGGCATGCTGTACTCCACGAGGCAGTGGAACACAGAGTCCTTATCTGCCTTAGTTGGCTGCATGTACAGAGAACTTTCGGCTGTGAAGAGACCGGAAGCCTCCTTCACCACTGATGGGACCATGTAGGTTTCTGACAGAGACGAAGAAAATAAAGCACACGCATTATCCTCGGCTTTGTGCAGCATTTGATATCAGACTTAAGTTTCGTTCATTAAGGACGCATACTCTCTGTCCTGTCCTTGCGCTCAGGGAGGGGCTGGTTGTCTTTATACCAGATGATTCTTGGCTGGGGGTGTCCGTTCATCGTCACACAGGTACCAATCTGATACACATGGACAAATGCAGACAGGACAAAAGAGAATCAACTAAAAATGTGTCTTCAGTGTTTGCATAAAATCAGAAATTATGCTTTCACATGCAGAATGCAAACACAATTGAGCCTCCTTAAGTCCCGCCCCTTTTTGCTCTGTACTCCAATGACAGTTGAGCAAGCTTGGTACCTGACGCAACCTCAGTCAACTTTCTTCTGTCTCTAATGTTAGCAAAATGCTTGATAACTAGCTAGCTTATCTACATTAATCATTAGTTAGCTAGTTACATGCCAAAGAACTGATGTGAAAATACTGCGGTTGGTTTATAAAGCACTGAATGGTTTGGAGACAAAACTGAGTTCTGATTTTCCTCTTTCTTTTCTTCTTCTGATCTTCTTATGAACCATCCAGGTCAACTCTCTGTCCCCAAAATCAGATCTTAACACGTTGAGGCAGTGCTAAGTTTGCACCACATATCTGGAACAAACCAGAAAACCAGAAAACTGCAGGTCTGCTGCGATTCTTAGTTCTTTCAAATCAAGGTTGAAGACTTTTCTATTTGCCTCTGCCTTTCATTTAACTACACCTGAGGTTATTGAACAAAATCTTAAACAGCACTGTAACTATTACCTTCCTGTTTTATTTAAAATTGAGTTGAAAATGCCATTACTTTATGTTTCTTTTACATTTTATCTTGATGCTTTTTATTTTTCATGTCAAGCACTGCGAACTGCCTTGTTGGTGAAATTTGCTATATAAATTAACAATATAATTATAAATTAACCTTTCATTGATAGCTTATATTAGCAAAATATTAGTTAATACACATCAATGTTAGCAAAATGCTAGCTAACTAGCTAGATAATTTACATCATTCATTAGCTAGCTAGTTAATTAGCATTTTGCTAACATTAGCTAACTTAAGATGTGACTACATGCCACTTCTACAGATCCTCCAGCAATGTTTTTAAAATGTGTTTCTTTTTCAACATAGACGCTTAGCGCATAGCATAAGAGTACAGGAAACAGGAAAGGAGAAAAGTTGACTAAGGCTCTGCTGAATACCAAGCTTCCTGAATTGTTATTGGAGCACGGAGCAAAAAGGGAACGTGACATAGGAAGGGTGAGTTATAGGAACTGCGCACACACCTCTGAGCTGGTAGATTCCCCAACAGAAATGGCCTGACTGGATGGCCTTGTAAGAACTGGCTTCTCGGGAGCAACTGAGAGAGGAAAAGGGAGGGAAGAAGTCATTATTGTACTGTTATGATTCACTTCAAGGAAAACCTTTAACATAGATACAAGCACACACACAATTCACACACTTCCACTTCCACATATGCAGACCAACCCATATTCCTGCTGACCTTCTTAATTAAGTTGAACAGTAAATATCCTGCCTCACATTATTCCACGGTGACCTGGTTCACACGAGCTGATAAGGGTCTAATAGCAAACCCCCCCCCCCCCCCCCCAACACTCCCCCTTTTCCTGGCTCAAACACAACCACAGGTGTGAGCGTTCTCTCTTGTTTCTCTGCTTTATTCCTCAGCGCACTTGTTCACATGCAAGGTCATCTTATTACAGCCTGCAGCTGTCGACTGCTTATAAAAATAAACAGTAGATGGGTATTCCTCTCTGTCTCACTCACTCAATTCTTTGTTTTTAGTGCTTTTTGTTACACTGCTCCCAAAACTGAAGCTTTTTCATTATTCCCTTTCACTGCAGTGTGCAATGCAGGCAGCCATATGCATGCATAATAAGGACTTATTAAAATTCAGAAGGTGGTTTCTTTGCCCTAAACGCTCTGAACATGACTAAAAACTCTCTATATATTCTTACATTCAGTCAAATGAAGGTTTTTAGCCTTAAAGAGATGGGTGTTTTTACGTGGGTATGTATGAAGTACTTAAACATATTCTGTGTATCAGGGAGCTAAACTACGTATGGCTGTGGGCCGGGTCAGCACCAAAATGTATTTTAAAAAATCAACATTAGTTTAAATGCATGCTACATTTAGAATATTTTCACCGCTTTACTATGCCATCAGAAAGACTTTCTGAGGAGAAGCTGCAGGTATAAAGCCAAGTACAGCTCTCTACAAAACAAACCAGACTGCTTTTGCAAAAACAGTAATTTTACATTCACAGAGCACAAGTTGCTCGTCTATTGCGGTTAGTTTATTTTTTTTTTTTTAGTTATTGTCATTTAAAACACTGAAGTCACACATTAACACAATAGTAGACCAACAACTCGAACTCTGCGTGGTAAAATCAGTGTTTTTGGTAATGGAGTTTGGCGACTTTGGGGACAGCTATATTTGGCTTATATAATGGCAGTTTCGTGTCTGACAGCAAGGGCAGTGGAAATTTTCTAAATAGAGCATACACTTAAACCAATATTGATTTTTTTCTAAGTGGGCCTTTTTGTTTTTTTAAGTGGCTACATCTTTCTGCTGACTCAGCACTACACTGCTTGGCTTCCTACAGGGGTACCTCTGCTGCTTTTCCGACCCCTCATACAACCCCACTTCAAAAATTCCTAACTCTGCCTTTAAATAAGTAATTTTAATGTTAAGAGAGATAAGACAGTACAAGACACAGAGACACGCACAAGCCGGATTGTCTGTGTTCTCTTTTAGTGTGTTTATTCTTTACTGTAGGCTTCCCAAGAGAAAGAAACCAGGCTATCGCTGCTGCAGCTCAACCCTCAGGAGACCTCATAACTCACTCCTATTAAGTTAACACAGCGCAGACACACTATAATTCATCCCCCAATGAGTCAAGTGGTCAAATGTGGGCAAAGAATAATTGCTGGTTTGTGAGACAGGCTGTTTTCTTACAACTGTGGGCATTAAGTGCATCTAAAAAGGGCTTTGTCAAAGAGCACTGCGTTGAGGTATTGTCTACCACTGACTGGCCCATTCACAATTAATAGCTTATTTTATGAGATTGCTTTAAAGTTCAGTGCCTCTGAGTGCATAAATGTTAATGGATAACTTGTAAGCTCTTTTTCAAGTGGAGGCTTGACTAAAGAAAAGGGCTGTTTCGCTATTCTCCAAATGCAAATGTTCCTTCTTTATGCTATAGGAATAAAGGGGCTGCCTAGGTTCTCTGGCCCCATGAGAAAACCCTTTTTGGTTCCTGGTAGACCCTTTAATAAAGGTTCTGCTTGGAACACTTTCAGAGGGATCTACCTAGAACCCAACCCAAAGACTTATACCGAGAACCATCTGTAAAAGTTTTCACCCAGAACCTTCTCAAGAACCCATCACAGGGTTTTACCGAGAACCTTTTTTAATATCCCAAGGGTCTTATCTGGAACCCACCCAGGGGCTTCCACCAAGAACCCTTTTATTTTCCACAGGATTTTGTCTAGAACCGACCCACCCTGCTGAGAACTCTTTAATATTAATAACCCTTGACGAAAGCGTTCTTCAAGGATTTCAACAATCTTCGAAGAATGGGTCTTAATGGAACAATTAGTCTTACAAAGAACCCTTGATGAAGCATTTCTTCAAAAAAGGGTTCTCTGGAAGCAAATGGTTCTGGGTGGAACCTCAGTGCTTTAGGAAGAACCCCTTTGGAGCCCTTATTTCTAAGAGTGACAGATCAGTCTAATCCAAAATGCAGATGAACGGTGTTCATTGCTGTTAAGCTGCTGAATGCTAAAAAGTATGATTGATGTGTGTTCAGGGGTTTCTGTGGGAGGGACAAGGACACAGCAGCCAGCATCAAGGGTCAGCCCCCCCAGCGCCTTGGTGATAAATCTGGACCGTTATTAAGGTGAGATATATGAGACATGACAGGTGTGATTGAACTATTCATCAATTGTGTCAAGAGTGATTAGATTGTGGTTAATTGACCTCTGGGGAACTTATCAAATGAAAATTGGTAACCCTAGGCATGGGGAGAGGCTCTGAAGTCCCACACATGATTATAAAAATATTAGCTGAAGTCCGCTGTGTTCTTGACAGTTGCAGTGACAAATTATGATACTAGAGTATGAGGTTTTGCGTGGAGTTACTTTGAGCATGTGCAAAATATAATCATCAAAATGAATTACATGCATTAGGTACAATTAAGGCACTTCAAAATTAAAGTATGCATGAAGACACACACAGATCTGATTAAAGCCATAAACCTTTAGTGGCAGTGACAGTAACAAAACAAGTCATAAATTCCTCACACATCACTGATGAGACAGTGAGATGGGTGGGGGGTCTGTTTGAAAAGGTCATGTTAGTGCCATTTAAAAGGTCAAAGGGCACTGGCCGACTCACAGAAGACTTTGAGCATAGTGGCGGCATCTCCAACCCCAGAGGGCCCGGCGTTGACCTGGCAGTAGAAAATGAGCTCGTCGGAAGGTTTTACTGCAGTGATGGTCAAGGTGAAGTCGTCTCCCATGGTGACCCGCCCAGACAGAGGGGTGTTGTCGTCGCTTCCCTTGCCCTCCGGGGAGCGGTAAGCCACACGTATCCTGGTTCCCTGCTCCTCCTGAATGGACAAGAAGATGAGAAATGGAAGAAAAAAGACAAGGAGTCTGAAATAAGTACCGTCCACAGCCCACACATTTTATCCTGTCCAAACATGTATAAATAAAGAAATTCTGAAAATTACTTACAATGTACCACTCAACAATAGTTGTGCTGGAGGATGAAGAGTCAGTGAATTTGCAGGGCAGTTTGGCAGTCTCTCCTTTTATCACCTCCACTTTCGGAGCCACATCCACAGTCACAATGCCGCTACATACTGTGAAACACACAAAGACAGAAAAAATATGATTAAATACTCAAGCACGTTAACCTCCAAGCATGTTGCTTGGATGACTTTCCAACTGGGAAAACTGAAGTGAGCACTCCCTCAGGTCTTAACAGCAACTTGAAAAGTCTGAGAACATTTTATTAGACGACTTGCAGAGTCGTTGTCTGTTGACTTCATATATGCAGAAACACAATGGATAAAAGTAAATGTTTGGTTGCATGTATTGGACATGTTGTTGTTGACATGGAATTTGTAATATGGTATTAAGTAGTAACTGTCGAGTTCTGTCCACACAGAGTGAATTGTATCAGTTAGAAAAGTTATGTATTTGCATCAACCCTGATAATAGGTCAGAGATTCAGTATACTTGATCATGAATCTTCACTGGGATGCTTGTGGACACTACAACAAGTCCAACAACGCTACCTAACTTTTAGTGGCATTCATGTTGTTTTCACAGACAACTTAAAGGCTCACGAACACACCAGAATAATAACTTCCCAGCTCAGTTAATGGGACCATCTGAGGAGCAAGTGATGCAGTATAAATATATGGGTGAAGAACTGGATGGTGTTGCAGGAGTGGCTTGAGAGCTTCTTGTGGATGCTTCGACATGTTTTCTGACTTCGGGTCTCCATTGGATTCTTTTATAACTGCTGTAAATCAGCAGACTGCAGCAGCTACAAGTACCAGCATTCCCTTAAAGGGGTGTGAACCACAGTAAAAACTGTTAAGGGACCGCGAGGGAAGCTAGAAGGTCCTCGTCACTGTCAGTGTTCTCCATTCAACAGAGACATTAGGATGCATGCAGTGTCGCAGATATCAATGGTAGAGTTGCAGCTAGGGCACAGGATGGACCCAAACTGGTTCCTGTGGGGATAGAGAGGGAACACTATAGCTCTCGAACTCTCTATATACCTAGCTGTGGAGAAATGCATGGAGTGACAGAGAGATTGCAGAGATAGAGAGGCAGGAACAGAAGGAGGGGAAGGATGGAGAGCTGGAGGAAGGAGCTCCATTTCTACTAATGAAGTCACTGCAGCACAGACAGTCATAAATCCTCTGGTACAGTAACACAGAAGAGCAACTGCAGAGCAAAGTGTGGCTGAAGTGACAGGGGTTAACCTGGCAAATCAATAATGCAAATATTGAAAATCAAATCATTAAAAGTAAATGATCAACATATGGAAGGCATACGTAGAAGTGGAGATTAATCACTTCTACAGCTTATCAGATAACTCACTGATTTTAAGCACAAAAGAAACTAAAGACATGATCATTGATTTCAGAAGAAGCTCGTCTCTGTCCCCTGTAATTATGAACGATTGAAAGTGTACAAAAAAGTGTATAAAAATCAAGGCACTTTATTGATAGCAAACTTACATGAAGCTCAATGCTAGATATGCAAAGCTGGACAGGGTTATTAAACTAGGTGGCAAGATCTTAGCAGACCTACCGCGGCTGTCACAATAACCGCAATTTTGAAATACCATGCCATTGCAAAGCCAACCACAGGAGATGTCAAGAAACTGCAATGACCACAATATTCATGTTCTGTTTTTTTCATGACTTCAGTGAGTGTTAAATGAATGAATCAATGCTTCAAAATATTCAAGTCAAGCACTACAAGACCCAGTAACAGTTCAAGCTCAAGGACGGATCGATACCAGCTGTCTGTGACCCAACTTCAAACCTGGGAACTGTAAGCTTTGCAATGTTTTATGTGGTTTTAATCTTTACTTTGTAACCTGCTGAACTCTGCATTAGTGTGTTAAGTAACAATGTGGCTGCTACCACAGGCTGGGGTGATGTTGGGCTAATGTTGTAATATTGAGGGACAATCAAGAGAAGCTGTGTGAGAAAGTCTCATTTTAAGGCAACTAAGTGTTTTTTTAATGCTGGAGGTTCATACTGAAGGGCGATCCTGTGATCTCCTCTCAAGCTACAGAAATTAATTTGCAAAGTTGTGAAACTATGATCACCGAGAACCAGCTTGCTTAGACCATGACCTTGCCTACTGGGCAGTGAGGTGAGATAAACAGGATAATGTTAACTTAGCATTACTGCACCAAATAACTTAATTTATTATAAACGAAAACAACTGGCCGTACTGTTAAGCTAACCTAAATAACCACAGGGGAAATCCTATCTCTACAGCAGCCCTGAGACCCACTACACTTCAGCTGCTCATGATGCTTATGTTTTATGATATATTGCTGCCATGCATAGTTATTGATATCCTCTTATACTCATTGCATAACAAATTCCCTTAGGGGCAATAAAGCTTTCATACATTTATTCATTCCATGCGTACACTTTGGCAGGTGCATATGAAATGCTGTGGTTGCAAGACATAAGATAAAATGAACTGATATGCCAGGAAGAAACATGGGGTTATAGTTATTGTAAGAGATGGTATTTTCTCTCACAGAAATAAAGTGCAACTAGAAAAATGTTTTTATAGAGTAAATAATGGATGCAAGCAACAGTAAACAAACATTCAAGAACATTCCCCAAAATCTTTCTCCACTGCAAACACTGCAGTTAGTATCATTAAGAAGACAGAGATCTACACTCAATTTAATATTCATATTTTGGACACACTGTATATGTTGCTAATGAACAACCCAATCCTATACTCTGTATGATAACATAAATTAATCATGTCATCAATTTCTGGACTACAAAATCTGCATCTGAATAATTTATTTGTTGTGAGAAACTGCCAAGAGTGTGGAGGACGGACTTCTGGGAATCATAGTTGTTTGACAGGCTAGTTTTAATAACAGGGTCGAGAAATGCAGACAGGGAAGATGAAAGAGTGTTTGCTCAGAAAAATGTGTAAAGAGAGATGAGAGGAGCTGAGGGATGACCGCCTTGTTATCACTCTACTGTGAGGAGGAAAGAAGAGAGCGAAGCACAGGGTACATACAGAGGAGATAATAGGGAGAGCTGTCAAATGCACACTTTCTGTTCACTGTTGTGTGTGTGTGTGTGTTAGTTAGCGAGACACATTCCTGCAGGGTCAGATGCTGTGATTCACCATGACCCACAAAACACACGAGGTCAAGGGTCATTCAAGCGTTGACATTTGATGAAAAGATCTCATGTCTCTCTCCACAGTTGTATCCTTTCACTTCCTCTTCATTTACTTTTTCACTTCCCTCGCCACTATTTTTTACCCTGCCTCTCGTCTTCCTCGTGTTCTTCTTTCCCCCCCCTCTATCCAGTATCTGTCTCTCTTTAAATATTTTGTTATATTAGCTCAGTAGCTCTCAAGTGTAACAACATTAGTTTTACAAACCCAGTCTCATGTTTCCAGTTTGTGAGAGGGATGTAGCCCAAAAGAAAATCCTCCTCTGTTTCTGCGCCAACACAAACAGCAAAGCCAGACGAGCAAACGTACAAGAATGTGCTAGTAAACGAAGCGCTGTGCTTTTAGGCAGCACTCAGGATTTAAGAGTCCCGTTAAGTGGTGCATGGGAAAAATACACACTCGCGCACACATACCGCAATAAATCAAGTGACTTTCTGGCACATGCATAGAGAACCTCGGTTTTAACCCAGTTACTCAACTAACTTAGTTTTGTAAACATGAATCTCCAATGTAAAGTAAGAAAATGTCTGCGTGTTGAGAGTCATTACAACCATCTGACTCAAAACATGTGTATGGGAACATTAAAAAGAACATGAGCAGCAGAACATGAGCACTGGATCATGTTTTACTCATTATTCAATGAAAAAGTGAAGACTGGTGTCCTTTTCATATAAAAAAAAATAACCAATCCACAACATTAGTGGGACATTCTGTTATCCATAGGAAAGTGAATTAAGTAGATGGTATTCATGGTGAGCATCACACCATGATTTTTGGGGAAATTGTGGTTGGTCAAGTTTCTTTGAGAAATAAATAAATGAAGTGATAAACATTTTCGGAATGAAGATAACAAACCCTTGAATAATAGTTAAGTTTTTATTCCAAGGCTCAAGTTTTTTTAGTCATGCTAAAAGTTGGACCTCTGCTTTGGCCCAGACTGAAAAATCTCAGTAACTATTATTGGATAATTTCCCCATGAAATTTTGTCCAAACAATCACGGTCCCCTGAGGATGAAGGCCACTGACTCTGGTTTTTTCTTGCCATTAAATCTGGCACAGATATCCATGATCCTTGCAGGATGAAACCTAATAACTTTGGTGATGCTTCAACTCCTCATCTTGTGCCATCAGCAAGTCCAAAATAAAACCTACAAAATCACTGGATGCAGACGCAGCAGAGCGAGTCCAACATAATCAACTGAAATTTTTCACACTGACCATGGAAGCTGCGTGCATCAGTGTGGGCATGGCATGGCTCATCTATTTCATCTCATCTCTCTATTTTAATGTGGCTGGTTTATTTTTCTCTTTATCTACACGTGACTGCGATGCCCTCCAACAGATAAACACAACACATTTCTGCATAAAGAAACAACAACAGTCTGTTTAGAAATTCTTAAAATAAATGCCACACTGCACCAGAGGCAATGTGAGGCAGCAGAAGAGCCTTGTGGCTGTTTTTATCAACTTAGGTGTATCCATGATCCTGTAGTTAAAACAACCTATACCAGCTAATATATGCTTCCAACTGTACTGTGCAGTGAAGCTGATCATCTATCTTCTATCCTACTTTAAATCAACACACAACAAAGACCAACAAAGAGTCGGTGTAGCAGGCAAATAAACCTGCTCCTCTCTAAAAAACTAATAACATTTGCATTAGCCTTGAGTGTATTTTGTGTTAAGTGCTAATTAGCAAATGTTAGCATGCTAATATGCTAAATTAAGATTGAGAACATGATAAAAAAGTTACCCCTGATAAACATCAGCCTCTTTACATTGTGAGAATGATGATGAGAGCATTTTGCTCTATAAGCACGAGCCTCACTGTGTCGACAAAGCATGTCTGCAGACCCCTGGACTTGTAACATAAAAATGAAAATCTGAAGCATTATAAGCTCAGTGTAGCTGACGAGGTATTTCAGGTGAGCAATCATGTATCCATCTGCTGAGCAACCATTTCTTTAAGCTGTGCAAGTCACATTCACTTCCTGTGGAAACACTGTAACAGCTGTGTGTTCTTCTTGTGCCATAATTTGTGCACATTTTTCTGTCTCTGACACAAATTTGTCAGATATAATGGAATATAATTAAACTAGCTGAATCCTCACTTTTAGAGCGAGTACAAGCCCCAATTTTGTCTTTTGTGCGATGATAATAATAGTCACCTATTATTAGTGAAGACAGTCTGTGTGAAAGTGTTAACATGGTGTTTTTTTATGCCTATTTATCACTTAGTATCTGACTATCTTTTTCTTTTAACTGGAGCATGGCGAGTAGCAGGGTTACTACATGCATGTAAACGGCTACTGAGGCAGTTAAACCAGTCATGTGGACCATCTGTGCCACATCTTCATCTCCTCCTGCCTTCTCCAGCTCTCATTTGATTGTATTATCTGTCTCACTCTCACTCTTCTCCTCCTCTCCTTCTAACACATCTTTTGGCATCACTCACAATATGTTTTGGTCCGGAGTGATCAGTCAGACCGCTGCTCTGTCTGTTTTACACACACGAGGCAGCTGGACAGACAGAGCGGGACAATTAATGCTTAATTAGGGAGTCCTCTGTCCAATCTGAGCCTAAAGCAACGTGTGTGTTTGTGTATTAAGAGGCGCAGGATGTCACTAGTGTGTGTGTGTGTGTGTGGGGGAGAGAAAGAGAGTGGTTGGGGCTGTTGGAGGGTGGGGGGGGGGGGAACTAGCTTCATGGGGGTCTCGTTAGCTGACGCAGGCCAGATAATCGGATTTAGCCAAAGAGAGGGAAAGTGTGTGTGAGGTGATGTGTGATGGGGTGCATGACTGGGTAGAAAGACAGATGGGAACGAGACGGTCAGACTGTGACCTGTACACACACACACACACACACACACACACACACACACACACACACACACACACACACACACAAACACTCCTATAGTATATCTATAATGCATGTGATATTTATGAGGAAGAAAACCAGCTCAAAAAGCTTGAGTTAAGTACAGTGTGCTCACAAAAAAAAGATCCACTGCTCTTAGAAATAAGGGTTCCAAAAGGGTTCTTTCTGAAGGGCTGAGGTTCTACCCAGAACCATTTGTTTTTGTGGGTTCTAGATAAAACTCTTGGAATGCAACAGGGTTCATTGCAGAACCACTTGAGGCGGTTCTAGGTTGAAACAATTACACCATAGAAGGGTTCTCTGTAGAACCTCTCTCAGGGCCTGTTTCTACCAACATGGAACCAGCCACGTTCCAGTTCAAGCACCTAATCTTTCCACCAAAAGGAAATTGGTTTGGAACCTGAAAAGTTGGTTCCCCAAAACAGCAGGTTTTGGTAGAACCCCCAGCGTGGGTTCTAGATGAAATCTCCTGCATATAAAAGGGATCTTTATGGAATCTTAACCCTTAAAGGGGAAAGATTCTGGATAGAACTAGGAAGAGAGCTCTGGGTTAAGTAGGTTCTCTGTAGAACCTCTGGGTGAAATCTTTCACAGAGGGTTATAGGAGTAACCCTTTATTTTAAGAAGGTTCCAAGCAGAACCTTTATAAAAGGTTCTACCAGGAACCAAAAAGGGTTCTCTTAGTGGGACAAGCCAAAGAACCCTTTATGGTTCTAGTGAGCACTTTTATTTTTCAGAGTGAAGTGTGCAGTCAGAGCAGCGCGGCAGAGGAGAGGAGGCCCGGAGAGTCAGTCCCACATCTACTGAAAAGTTAATGTGAACGCATCTTTAATACTCACTCCATGTCTCTTTCTGTCTCTTTCTCTTTCACCCTCTTTTCCCTTTCATACACACACCGACACACACACACACACACGAGCGGGTGCCCCTCATTATGAAAAGAACCAGCTGTCTCTCCTGTCCTCTTTTTCCTCTCCTGTTCCCCCCCTCACCTACTGTTGCATTCTGGA
Source organism: Lutjanus erythropterus (assembly GCF_056507025.1). NCBI lineage: Eukaryota > Metazoa > Chordata > Actinopteri > Lutjaniformes > Lutjanidae > Lutjanus > Lutjanus erythropterus. The sequence goes on along the minus strand of NC_139325.1, from coordinate 31,696,811 downwards.
CATCAAACCAGGAGCCTCTTTCTCTCCCTCTCCGACTCTCTTTTCATCCCTCATTCTCAAAGAGCATTCTTTAATACCCAGCGCACAAACTCGCCCGCGCGTCTCGTCTGCGCATGTGCCTGCGGAGCAAGAAAAAATGAATGCAAGATGGCAAATGAAAGGCACAAAGAAAATATGAAAAGCAAGAGTGAGAGAATGGAACGGAACAAGACACTGTGTGTGGTTTTGTGTGTGTGTGTGTGTGTGTGTGTGTGTGTTTTTGGAGACAGCCATACCTACATGAGTGTCACTCAACTAGAACTTCTTACGAAACCACCATGAACTTTTTTCACTGATAGCACCTGACTGTCTGCCTGCTAACCCAAACACCACTCCACTGAAGACTAATGGAAGTTCTGCATAACTCACCTTTATTTAAGTCTACTGTATACACCTGGATGATGGTGCTAGGGGTGGAAGGGAAGTGTGTCAGATTACGGTGTCTCAGAGATGGACCATAAAGATCTGCACCGGTGCCAACATCACGGTGGAGAGTCCTGTGCACACGAGCGTAAAGCTAAAAAGGACAAGAGGAGGACTGCAACATGGTACATTCTGAGAAACAGGGTGATAACTAGAACCATATAGTGTTCTTCACCCTAATTCTGAACCACAAAAATAACTGCTTCAGAACTGAAGAGTTGGTTCCCACGTGGAGCCAAAAAATTGCCACTTTTCCTGGGAACCAAAGTGGGCGTGTCATGCTCTACAGGTTGCTGTGCGTTGTGCAGCGCCCTCTGTTGACGGCATCCCTGATTACAATGGTTCCACCCAAAACTGGTGGAAATGCGAGATGGTTCTCTATATAGCACCAAGGTTCCAAAAGTCTTGAACGGAATCGGTTCAAGAACCAGAGTTAATTTTGTGGGAAAGGGCCTCTTTCTCAATTTGGATTTCTATGCAGAACCTTTCCGAATTCTAAGGGTTAGTTTTACAGGGAGGTTCTATCAAGAACTCTTTTACATGCAAAGGGTTTAATCTAGAACCCACACTAGGGGTTCTATCAAGATCCCCGTAATATACAAAGGGGCTGATCTAGAACCAACCCCAGAGATTCTACTAAGAACCCTTTTATATTTGAACAGTTTTATCTATAACCCACCCAGAGGGCATCTAAAAACAACCTTTTTGTAAGAGCTTAGCTTGTAAACCTCTTGTCTCCTGAGGGTTCTATGAAGAACCATATTGCATTCTATAGATGAGGTAAAAAGTACTGAACCAGTACCATATATTCGTATGATAGATAAGACCTTTCTTCAAAATCAGGCGAATGGTTCTGGGTAGAACGTCGGCCCTTCAGGAAGAATCCCTGTGAAACCCTTATTTCTAAGAATGCACCTGATGGATGGGGAATGTCAGAAGGCGTGTGTGTGTGTGTGTGTGTGTACCTGTGCGCGTGTTTGTGTGCGAGTGCGTGTGGTCTAGAACATCCTTGGCCTCTAACAGGATTAGTGTGTCCGACTGTTGGCAAAGCAAACAGTGTCCTGCTGCAGAAGACGCAGCCTCAATGTCACGAGAACTGAGTCACCTACAGCACGCGGCCAGTGAACAACAACACGTAACGACTACTTCCACATTTTGATTCATCACTTTCCACTGATCAGCACCTCGTCCGACGTGTTCAGAACTGTTTCTCAATCTCTTCATATTTTCCTGTGTACATCATAGCTACACTTCACCAGGCATAACACTGTGTTGTCAAGCTATTTGTTGTTTCTGAGTCACTCTGGTCCATGTAGTGCAGCCTCTGTTTGTATCTGTATACTTTCACTGCTTTTACTCTCAACGTCTTCACTTTCAACCACCGCCTGCTGCGAACTACAGATAAAAGTTAGCCTTTCTGGCTGGACAACTCTGTCCACTGCTGACATTTCATTAAAGGGATAATTTGGCACTTTTCATGTGGATGTCCAGTCAGTGTTGATGGTAAATGTAGTCAGTTGAAACAATAAATTCCTCAGTGTGTGCTATATTGACTGAGAAAGCTAAGAACTCCTGCTGCAAAATCTGTAGTTCTTCCTACATCCAGTGAAGTCACAGTGACATCACTGGGTAGCCAGGTGGCATGCTAGATGAGTATTGTTGTCACCTAATGATGTGTTTTGGCCAACAAAGTAAAACCTACAGGCTAGGGTGGCGTGGGTATCAGATGCACCTTGATACATGTTGTTTTCAGTCAAAATAGCATGCACTGAGGAATTTATTCCTTAAAACTGACAATGTTTACCATCAACACTGACTGGAAATCCACATGAAAAGTGCCAAATATTCCCTTCAACAGCTTACAGTGTAGCTTCAGCGGCTACATGCACAGGCTCTGTGGCTACACCACAGTTAACATGCACTTCCTCAAAAAATATTACTTAACATCAGGGACGCAACTTCTATCAAGATACCACAGACAGACGGCAAGAACTGTGACTGGTCAGCTTCGGCACTTTGTAGGCTGCAGTTCATGAAACTAAACTCTGATCACGGTTTCCTTATGTCCAACATGATGTCATCATAATGCTTGTTTTGTTTGACCAACACTTCAAAACTTACAGATATTATGATATAAGGCAAAGGAAAATCTTTATATTTTCAGCAACAGTCAACATATTTTGTGCTTGCATTGCAAAGTTTACCAGGACGCTCACTCTCTGTCACAAACTGAATGAAAGTTTGTAAACACTGTTTCTTTGAGATACATTAAAGCACCACACAGACAAGATAATGTACACCCCATCCATCTAGTGTTGCCGTGGTGGTATCAGTGAGTAAAATCAGTTGGTGAGTTATAAATCAATTTCTCAGAGACATCCAGGGCAGGGCCGCTTTGCTTTAACAAGTGACCCACAGGTATAAAAGTGGCTTTAGTCCCACCTCAAGTTGTGATGGCTACTATCACCACAGACCCCATGTGACTGACGAACAGGAGTCGTCATCATCATCAGGAGCCAGGGGCTCTGTGTGTGTCTGCGAACAGTTGTGTGGCAGTGGGGTGTGGCAGATTGCCCTCAGCTCTCTCTCATAATGTCCTGTTAATGTTGCAAGCTGGAGCTGATTCAAATCTCATGTTTACGGGCCTTTCACTTTCGCTGAGCGCTCACATTAGTCTGCCTGCACTATTAGATGGGAACAGTTTTCAGTCTTCAGGAAATTCAGTTTGCTCAGTGAGTTTCATTTCAGGGGACAAACTTGATCCATCTCAGAAATTCACCTGACAGAGACAGCTGCAGGAAAATAAACACAGAGAGGATCTTCACTAAAAGAGCTCACTTGAAAGAAAGCAGTGTTTTTGCTAACGAGGTTAAAACCACTGCGCGTTTTAGCTGTTTGCAGATAATATGGTTGTGGTTGCAGAGACATAAAAGTGGTGCAAGTTAGATGTTTGCAATTCTGTTGTAGCAAGAGGAAGAGTGAAACTTCAATCATTTATTTACTGTTCCCATATACTATATCACACACAGTATATCTTACTATATATAGGCTATAGTATGATATATGTTCGTGCGTGTGAGTAGGTGTGTGTGTCTGAGTGTGTGGTGGGGGGCAGGCTGGGTCAGACTGCCAGTGTCGGGGTGGGTCCATGTAAGGCCTGGAGTCCGTCAACGCCTGACTGATGAGACAAGAACAGGTGCAGTGTAGGAACAGCAGCTGCAGCCAGCCAAACACACACACACACACACACACACACACACACACACACACACACACACACACACACACACACACACATACCCCAACAATGAATGCCACATGCAGAGGGCACGGGAGAGAGTGAGAAAGACAGACACAAAGATCATGGACATGGATCGAGAGGAAATAGACCCAAACAGTTTGTAGAAGTAAAACTTTTAGCAATCAAGGAAACAAAAAATAAACACGCACACACACACACACACACACACACACACACAAACACACACACACAGCGAAAACCAGACAGAAATAGATACAGCACAGTATCACTGTCTGTCTCCGTGGATACTTCTAATCACAAATGTATCCATACAAGACTCATGCATGGCAGAATAAGTGCTGTGATTTCTGTCGGGGTCCGGGCAAGAGTCGACCTTTGAAAAAGAAACACCGACATGCATCTAATGCTAATTAGTAGGAGGAGACGAGGAACACAAAATAAGGAGAAGACAGAAAAGGGTAGGGAGAGAAAGACAAGGCGAGGACAGTAGGATAATAGATGCCAAGAAGCAGGGGTATAAATAAAGACAGTTGCAGTGTGGTTAGACTGGAGCCCAGCAGGGGGGTGGGGCAACAACAACAATTGGGTGGAGGATGGGCCCTTGCAAGAAGATACCATAATTTTAAACTTTGATACAATACTAGTAATAATACTACTACTAATACCCTGAACCCCAGTGTGAAAACAAGAATGTAAAATTTTAGTCTAAGCAGTGATATCATCACTCACTGTGATGTTTCACTGTAGACATCATTATAAGCAGATCTGGTAGACATTGCGCAACCCTAGTCATTGGTAAGCACTAGGGCCTGTTTTGCCACTGCAAAGAGGAGCCGTGGAGTACAATTTTTGTTTTCAACCCGCAGTTGATTGCCGCCAATCTTTATACACAGAAAAGTAACCACATCCTGTTACAAAGGCATGAGAAACTATACCACCAACCGCATTATATACCACAGCAAATACTGCTTGGAGGTACATCTTGTTGCACTGAAAGTCTGATCCTGTACAGCACACATGGTGCTTGTGTACATAGATATAAATAGTGTAAGCACTGTGAGCTTCAAAATATCCTGAAATAATATCAGTCACCGTGCAATGATTCAACACAAAAATGATTTAATGAGTTTTTTCCTTCACATAAAGTTCAAACCAGTGCAAATGATAATACTAGATTTCTGGTTGACCTTTCTACAGTCATGAGTGGTCGTGCATGCGCTATGACTGCTGTCTGCCCCTTTCCTGTGTCCCGATTCTCTTATGGTGATCCATGAGAAAGAATTTTCCCCAAGCTGGTCTGAGAAAGAACATCAAGTGCCTTCATACTTGAGTCATGAAAGTCCCTGATGAGCTGTTTCCAAGACAAATTCCTGTACTGTATGTTTTATTTGCCTAATAAAGAAACTGTAATTCTGATTCAGGAGGGATTGGAAGTTAAAAGACAAATTTCAAACAACTCCCAGTGAACAAACACAGTCAAACAGCCGGGGTTTGATGGTAATCTACTCCACAAAAATCCCCTGAAAAACATTTTTTCAAGGAGTTTTCTATTTTTGCCAAATAACACGTGGATAGCAGCACTCTGAAGTACCAATTACAGCAATCAGAGAATCAGCCTCAGTCTCGTAAATCACATCTGACCGTTCACAAGCCAATCAAAAGCTTGTGCAGTCATGAATCCTCAGAGGTCTGCTGTGTATCAAAGATGATATCTGGGCCTCTAATTGGAGTCAAACACAATAATATCTTTGGTCCTTCATTTTTATTGCCTGGTGAAACCTGGCGCACTCGTTTTTTATAGATCGCTCGTTCCTTTTATGAGGGTTATGTGTGATATCTGTGCGTGTTGGGAGAGGGCGGGTGCAGGGGAGGTTGGGATTAAAGGTGAGATAGAGTGATCCCGGATGTTCAGATGCAGCATGCTATGCCCTCACACGGCAATTACAGGATACAGAGGGGACTGTCTGCCTTCCTGTCTGGGCTTGTCCAGATGTACCACCTTGGTAGAAGTAAAATTCACACCTGGGACCCTGCAGCAACACACACACACACACACACACACACACATACACAATCACACAAACATTCAGGTTGCAGCTGGTTGTGGAGGTCAACTGAGTCTGGCGGAGGAGACTGTGTTTTATCACCTTGCTTATTTATTGGCAACAAAGTGACGGGGTATGTGTGTCTTTTCTTGATGGAAAAGAGAAGATGGGGCGAAGGAGCAACTGTAAGGGCAAAATAGATTTTATTATTTGTTAGACAAGAATGTTGTAACCTTTTATTGTTCTGTTCTCAGTCTCAGTCTGCTCTCCGAGTTTTTGTATTACCACCATTTATCTCTTCTGTCAAGCCGTACTTTTATGAATCTTATATCAAACTTCATGTTTGCAATCTGTTACCTCTTGTGCCTGATGCATAAAGCATCCTTTGAATAAAGAGTTGCTGTGATTAGATCTTAAAGGAATAGTGTGGATTATTTGATGTAGGGATGTATGAGGTACTTCTCTCTACTTCTCTCTTCTGTGAATTTAAACTATCCTTTTAAAACAAACCAAACTCATACAATAACCACAAACAAACTAACAGTTCAAGGCAGCAGTAAACTAGAAACTCCCATGTTCTGCGAGGTGAAATGGCTGATTTTACCTGTCGAGTCTGGTTGGTTTGGAGAGAAAAACATTTGTCTTTAGGGCTGGACTGGATGCTTTGAAACATCATTCATTGCCATGGTATTCGAACAGCAAAAGTAGCATTTGACATTTATATATTTTTTCTCCCCAGGCCTTGCATTGTTTTGTCACTCTGTGTCATGCTTGTGCTGAAACTGCTGCTGCTGCTGCTGCTTCTTTTGGCAGGTCCCTGTGAGCTGGAACTGGATGTGCTGCACTGGTCTCCAACTTGTTTCTCCCTGCTGTCTCATTTGTCTCTCAGGCCGCCTTTTTGCTGATAGAGAGAGACGGCAGCTTCAGCTCAAACTGGACACAGATCGACAAAACGCTGGCAGCATGAGTGACACCAAGGCAGCCAAGACTGACCTTTTTTAACTGGCTAAAATACCTTCTGTTGCCAACCATGTCAAAAGAAGTGCATTGCTTATCTTCCATGCCAGTATTCCTCTCTGCTTCTCTAAACCGGTGGAGTGCAGACCGGCATCTGCTTAATTCTCTATTGGCAAGTACCACATCAAATAATCCAAACTATCCCTTTAAAACATCCGTAACTTCATTTGGATTCAGAAGTTGAACTTCATTTTAAATGAGTAAGGAGAGACAGAGGACGGCGTCAGAGGAGGACAGGAACAAGGACACATGTTTTAGAAGAGGTCTGATGTTCCCAGGGACTTGACGTTGACGTAATGCAGCTGAGTCAAACATAAGGCTATTAGCAATTAGCCTTGGGTGCGCATCAGTCTTTTCCACTGCCATAAACCCAACAATATTAGCATCTGTGCATCCTAGTCAATGCAATAAAATGCAGAGCCCAAAGTCATCGCAAAGTTCAATGACTCGGCAAATGAGGTCTGCGAGCCGAGCAGCGGGTGTGTGGATTTCTTTGTGAGCGAGAGCGTCTGCTGAATTCAGAGTGGAGGGCAGGGAGGTAACATCACAGTGTGTGCGGTTGCGACAGATAAATCACAGCTTTACTGGTGTGTGTGTTGTGTCATCTCATGGCAGTTTAGGGGAGCTCAAGACAAACAGTGTGAAGTGGGCTACAAGGTCGGCCCCTCACACACCCTTTTGTCTATCGGGAGATTCCCCCTCGCCGGTCCTGTCGTCCCGGCAACAAGGGTGAGAAGTCAACTCCATTCAAACGGGGGGAGTTTTTAGAGCTGTGTGGTCAATGAGCGTGTTTGTGTGTGAGTGCTGGGGTGGGAGGGGGTGTGTTTGTCCTCTTCGAACATGAGCCAGTGAGTCGGGAGAAGAAAACGACGACAAGGATGGATGGTAGGAACAAGGAGAAGAAAAACGAAAAGGGAGAAACTGAGACAGAGTGCATGAGTGGAATACGAATTCGTGGAGCTGACACTGCAGTCTTGCGCCCTGTTCTTGCAGAAAGCGACGGTTGAAAAAACTAAAACAAATCCAAGACGTCTTGTAAAGAGATTATAAATAGGGCTATGAATACATGATCCTTGTGAGTTTTACTGCTGTGTAAGTGCTTCTGCAAAAGCAGCTTTGATATATTGTCTCGCTGATAAACCAAAGGATTCTCTGAGTGTCCTTCCCCATTAGAGTTAGCTGAGTAAAATTGAAATCATCTCTCACACAGAATATCCAGGCCATTTATAAAAGCTAATATCTTTTAGCTGGCACAATCTGGTGCCATTTTATGCGACTCCATTAACAGTGAGTTAGCACGACAATAGCCAGTGTCTTGCTCCTATTAGAGCTCACTTCTGGGTCTTAATACAGTGGAGGTAGCAAAGCAAAAGAGAAGCAAGGCCACAGCGGTGAATGACATGCAAGATCGGATAAAAATATCAAGAGGAATTTCATTACTTTTCGAATCAAAGGGCGGAAAACAGAGAGGGTCCCCCAATTACCCCACTATGTCTCCTCCTGGCTGCCTTTCATTTTCAGAGGGAACTCAATTTGGTGCAAGAGAGAAAGGAGAAAGAGTGTGTGTGTGCGTGCGTGTACTGATCGACTGAGAGAGAACCCAATCAGTAGATGTCACTTAAGGGGCAGAGATGAGAAAAGGTGTTAATATTTAATGTTTCGGGGGCCCCTGAATCTGGGCCTCCTTTCCCTCCTCTACCCCTTCCTTCCATCCCTCTCGCCTCAGGCACTCCAATTAACACACCCTGTCCTTTTCTTCCCCCTCTCTCCCACTCTTCCTCGCCGTTCCCTCCTTCCATGAAACACAGCCCCTGGCGAAAAATAAAGTCTAGAAGCAGGAGGAGAGGGGAGGCAGGAATGGAGGGATAGGCAGAGGAGGACAAGGAGAGTTTGACTGGGGATCGTGTTAAGCAGTGCGATGCAAAGTTTCCATGAGAACAAGTTTAGAAGGCAGGAGGGTCTCAGAGGACAGAACAAGCAGATACAGGAGGACACTGATGTAAATGCAGGCATGAGCATCCAACCAGAGAGAGGGAAAAGTGGCACAGAGGCCCTTGTACTGTAGATGCAGGAGTTAAAATTGGAGCAGAAGGAGACGAAGAAAGATGAAAGTGAAGGAAAGAGAGAGGGTCCCCTGTGTGTCTTTTCAATTCCCCCCAGCCTCTACCTATTTATCAAGGTAAATGACTCGCTTTAATGGGCCAGAATGATATGCAATGTTTGGCAGAGGCAATCTGCTCGCATATGTTGCTGCTAATGTCGCAGGCGTCCATAATGGGGCATCGTAATGAGGTGCATTCAGTGATGAGAGGGGCATTATAAATTCCTCTCAGGACCCCTGAAAAGGCCAGGGTCAGCTATGGATGGATGGATGGATGGAATTGACAGATGGATGGATGACAAGGGATTCTATTCTAAATGTTGTGTTGATAAAGCCAAGTCAAATTTTATTTACATGGCCAAATATCACAAATCACAATTTGCCTCAGGGGGCGTCACAATCTGTACAGTGTACTTTAGCTTTCCTTATTTATTGTCTAAACCAAGCCGAGATAACCCTGATGACATCTTTTCTTGTCATCTGAGCCACAGAAAAAAATCTATAACTGGTTTTACAGGCTGAGTAGTACTGATTGTGATTATTAAAATGATTTCTGAGTTTAAAATTGGGAGAATTTCTCTTTAATTACATCAATTAGTTAACTTTTAGGTTCTAACATGATAAATATAAAAAAATATATATAATTAAACCAGCTGCTGGTATGGTGACATGCTGGAGACTTAAGGTTTAGGATAATTGATGACCTTGCACTGGACAGTCATGAAATAACCTTATGATATACAATTAATAAAAGCTCTAGAAGTGACAGTGCTAATGATTTATCAAGTATATATCATTCAGTGGTCTCTAAAAGATCTGGTTTTTCATTTGGACACTTCAATCATCTTCAATGAATATTTCAAATATTCCAAATCCTGAGCATGTTGGATTATGTACTTCAGTATTGATTGCTCCATTTAATTGAACATCGTATCTCAAGGACTCAAAGATTCCTTGTTGTGCATCACTACTGTAAAGGGATATCACTGGTACAAAGATAAAAAGCATGTTTTCAAGGGAGTATGTCCTCGGGATTCAGTGTCCTTCGCCTCTGTTTTTATCAAACTCACTTGGCTCCGGGTTGTTTAGTGGCAACAAAGCAGCACAGAACAGGGTCACTGCTCGTGACGCAGCTCGACACAGGTTATCTTGACTCAAGGAAATAAGAAATACTTGCAGATGTTGCAGAACAGTCTCTCATTTTGCTGCCATTTTATTGCGGTAATGGTTTTAAATTTTCAAAATGAAAACTTATTGACACCTCTGTCTTCTGCAGCCAGGACAGACTGTCAGAGAGAGAAGAGAGAGGGAGAGGGCGAGGAGAAAGGCTGACTCAGAGTATAAATAAGGGGAGAGACATTAAGACTACAGCTAATCTCGCTAAAAGGGTTGGGACAAAGTGCTGCCGTCTCTGCCGTCTCTCTCGCTTCCCCTCTTCCTCTATCCCAGAATCAATTCATTCTGCAAGTCATTTCCTAGCATACTGTGCAGATAAATACTCAGTGCAAGGTTGCTCTTACGCCCATTTACTGTAATAAACAACCCACTGGAGTGTGTCCATTACAGTGTTTGTATGTGTGTGTGTGTGTCTTCAGGAATACAATAGCTCGCAGTGTGTTTGATTAAGATTAAAAAAACAGACCCAGACACTTTTGTTCCAGAGGGGAAATAAGATTTGAGATAAGTTGTAAGGTGAGGAAAAGGTGAAATCAGACCAACATGTCTCTCTGCGGGTCTCAGATTTCTGCTATCAAAAACACACACATACACACACACACACACACACACACACACACCTAAAGGCTGAAACAGGCTGTCCTGCCAAGCCATGTGTATTTTAATACTGATGAGTTTAGGGATGAATGTCTCAAGTTCTATTTACAGTAGCCTATTTACAGTATGATTACTGTTACAGTCATGACACAAACAGAGCGAATCACACGCGCAAACACACCTGCCTGCCCTTCACATCTCAACAGCTCAATTCCTCAAATGCTCAGCCCCCCCCCCCCGCGACTGTCTTTTTACCCTCACCACAGCAGTCATCTCACGCTGAATTGTAGCACCCACGTGTTTTGTTGGCCCGACAATAGGGCCTGTTCCTGAGCGGACGGGTTATACACACACTGCACAAGCTGAGGTAAACAAAGGGAGGACACAGAGGGACCGTGGGTAAATAACACTAAGATGCTATTGTGGCTTATTTCCTGATCTCATGAGGATATGCTTACTGTGAGTAAGCCGGACAAAAAAAAAAAAAAACAACCCGACAAACACCCACAAACATCTGGCTTTTGTCATCAGTGGAAAAAGGCTAAAACTGGCATTCACTCCGGGTGAAGTGACCCCGCAGTGGTCATGGGTATCTATCAGCTCCAGTTCAATAGGCAGTGATGTAAACATGACACCTAGGTGGACTCGCTTCTTCTTCTTTGCCTCGTTTCACGCAGGAAATTAAGGCTTGTCACCTCCAACACGCTACAAAAGTTAAAAATACCTCTCTCTCTGCTCTCCTGCACATACAGTGCACATCAGAAACAAAAAAACAGGAAGACAAAGTCATCTACTGGCAATGGGAAAGGAATAAATCATCTATTGGAGTGGTCGATCACTCATTTTAAGGTGAATTTAGCTACTGGTATTGTACAGGATGAGTTGTATTTATGTTATGTCAAATGACTTTATGATCATAAAATGGTGATTTGATGTATATCTCAGTGCAGCAGGACCAGAAATTACAACTAAATTCTGAGTTTGGCTGTATTAAACCACAAAATAAAGTAATAGAGCTCACCAGTTGACAGAACAGAAGTTTAATGTAAGAATAACTTTCCTACTCATTACTGAATGTTTGTGTTGATGTCATTTTTGTTGTTTGCTAACTGAAAAAAGGATGAAGAAGAGACTTGGCTTTAGATTTTTACTGTGGATGGGGTGGATGCTCACTTTCACATGAAATTGGCATTTTCAGCCTTAACCAGCTTAGCGTGGACACAGCCTTGACTTTTTCACCCCGGCCTTCGTCTGTTGCGTTAATTAAAACGGTGACGCTGCTCTTGCTTGAGTATATTTTCATATCAGTCCGTTTAAGCACAATCACGCCGTCTGCATTCTCTCGCTCTGATGTGCCCTCCTCCTCGTACTCTCTTGTCTCTCATTCTCTCTCTCTCTCTCTCTGTAGGAGTGCTGAGTAGCTCTCTGCCCATCTCATTTAGAAACAGCCCTCCCTTCACTTCTAATGAGCCTTCATTTTGGCAGAAGAGAGAGAAAAGCCAGAGAGAGGAACACCGTTTCCACTACTTCAGCTGACAGCAGTTCCCACTTCAAGCCCTCTTCTAATACCCACATGGGACTATACGAGAGGGCTGGAATAGGGAGAAAATGGTGGAACAAATGGATATCCACTCTCCCTATTAGCCTCCATTATCCGCAAGCATCATTTCATAACTAGCGACTAACAAGGCTTCTGTGTATGTGCCCGCGCCCCTGTTGTATGTTCGACTGTGTGCCTCGGCTCAGCCAGGATACACAAATCGGGTGTGGACAGCTCAGAAACCAGAGAGAATTGCCCTTCTTTGTGCCCAAGCTGAAATACGAGAGCACTCGCTGAATAAAGGGGGTCTTATAAGGGGGCGAGGGCGCTCCTTAGGGGGTCAGTCAGCCGGGCGTGACAAGCCGGTACCGCTGTAATGAGATAACAGGCCACTGGAGTACGCTTTGATTTGTTCCTCCTTTCTTTCCTTTCTCTCCATCCCTTATCCCTTTGCTGTTTTCTTATCCATCCATTGCTCCATTTTTAAAAAAAAAAAAAAAACAGGGCATCGTGCTCAGCAGGCTGGTAAAGCCCGTGTGTGAGGGACAGATAGAGGGATAGAGAGGAAGGGGTACACACATTGGCAGGGAGATAGGGCAAAGGAGAAAGAAAGGGGCACAAGAGTGTGGAAATGAAAGCTTAAAGGAACGTCTCTTTGTGCGTTCCTGAAAACATATTCAAGAGCATGTTAACAGGAGCTTGGAAATATTGAACTCAGACAAGGCCACAGAGGGAAAAGAGGCTTGCTTAAGAAACAGAGGACAGGGAGTAATCAAGAGATAGAGAGACATGGTGTATACAGTACGGTTCACTGCCTCCAGACAGGCTAGATAAAGCCTACCTCCACTCCTCCGCCATCACAAAATTACCCCTGCACCTGCCCTCCAGCCCTCCTCCCCTCCCCTCTTTCCCTCCCCGTTTAACCCCTCCTGTCTTGGACAAACAGTCTTATACAGTGTTGACAGTGGAAACACTCTGTGAGCTTGTGAGATACGGGAAACCCCGGCTAAAAGGTAAACTCATTCATGACTTCTAGTCTGGCAAAACAACAAAAGCAAGACTCTGACGGCATGGATTTTTTTCTTGGCGATTTACTGCAACTGTCTAAATAATTCAGTTTTATTGTGCTTTATTAAAGCATCCTGTCATAAGTGTACCTTCTTTATGGAGGAGGGCAGTGTGTAATGTGTCTGCGGCGTGGAGGTTAAGTGAAAACAAGCAGCAGACCAAGAGTGATGGTGATTTCCATAGTGGAGCAGAAAGTTGTCACTCTGGCAGTAAATGTGCAGTTCAGGTTACAGTATGTCATGTAATAAATACTGCAGTTTTTCAAGACCAAGAAAAGTTTTGTTTCCAAACTGCTGAAAAAGTGAAGGAGGTTCAGCTAATAGTAAGCTGAGCAGAAAAAGCTAAAGTTACGCTAATGCTAACGCTAGAGTTGTACCTTTAAGACTTAAAACTAAGATTGCATGGTGTAGCTGGATGAATCAAGACCACAATTTTTTTTTTGTTTTACAATTAATCATTAAATTTAGTCTTAAAAGGAACATGTCAACTTACTAACTGATATTTACCTTCACAGACACTGCAGGATGGCATCTTTTCAGGCACCTTTACAAACTGGTTGTGGTTTTTCCACACATCTTTAATTCACAAGGTGCTTCGTCCTTATTGGGAATGATACACTCAGTCTTTCTTCCCGTTTAAATACAAGAGAAAGGTTGTCTTTCTTTCTTTCAACAGGCCACTGTTGAAGATGATGCATGCACTTTTTAAACTAGCTGGATTAATTAGTGCTTTGAGATGATTACTGTGATCTAACGTAGGTTGTCTCCCCGAACAGAGACAATTATTTTGCCTCGTCTTTGATTGTCAGGGCAAAATGAACAGAGATTTCGTCGTAATTTTTGTTGTCAATATTGTTTTTAATTCATGCTGTTGTGACAATTCAGTCATGAAATAAAAGCACATCAGTGGAACTTACCTTCAACAGTTTTGCTTTAGCAAACAACACAAGCCTCACTCAAGTGTTTTTTTTCTTTCCATAACTTGTGCTAATGCATTGCCACCATTGACCTCCATACGTCAGCTGAACCACACGACTCTTACTTATCTCTCTCACCTCTTCATGCCCCACCTATGATTCATTCTTAAACAAAAAAATATTTGCACCGTTTCCCTCCTAAATCAGTGTTTTCTTATCGTATTTGGGGAGATTTATAGTTGCGATAGTGCGGCGGGCCAAAGCCATGATTTCATCTGAACGACATGAGCTGTCTGCCTGCCTGGGCTATCAACACTCGCTGTCCCAAAACAGCGCATAAGCCGGAGATTTAGAACGGTCTGTCTAGCCCTAAATCTGTAGTCTCCTGCCTGGCATACCTCACACACAGCAGACTGTTACACACACACACGGACATAGAAACACACTCACCACCTTTTGATGCTCCACCTCCCACCCTTATTCCTCTTTTCTCCCCCCTACCTTCCACTCTCCCCCCATTTTCTCTCTTTTTTGCCTATTATGGCGGATTAACTTATAATGCTTGGATGAACTTCGGTAAGTGGGGGGTACAAAGTCACACATCAATACACACACAATCGCGGGCTGGCTGGCTGGCTGGCAGGCAGATACGGTCACAAGCCCACTGGCACGGACACACGGAGCCTTCTGGAGTACAGTGCGGACACACATACACACACAAACACACGTTTACATACAAGACCCAGACTCCCATGCTGAAACAGAGCAAAAGGTGCAGAATCCAAACCAAAGCCCCCATTAATCCCCCCTGATCCCTCCGAGATAGAATAATTCAGAGTTAATTATTCTCCAGCATTCCCCTCTTTCTTCGTCTTGATTTCTAAATCCACTAAACTCCCTCCTTCCCTCCATCAGGCACCCGCTTGAATATGCTGTCTACTGCAGATCCTTCTTTGTCTCCTCTTCCACATTTTTATTTGTTTTTTTCCCCCCGCTGCTCTTCTCGTGCCTTGGCAGACTCTTCTACAGTATGTCTTGACGGAGTAAAATGAGAAGCAAATATGGTTATGAGCTCCTCTCTCTCCCTCTCAATTTTTCTCTCTCTGACACACACCAACCAACGTACAGGTCTTGGCAGCAGCTGACACAAAGTCTGGCATTGAGGTTGTGCCTTTTCTGGTTGGAGTTTGGAACCACAGTGAGTTTAATTAGAGTGGAGAGGGACCACATGGCTGGCTGGTGAAAGGCTGGCTGAGAGGCTGGTTACTGGAGAGGCCCATTAGCAACCACACTGTAGCTGTAAGGAGAATTCACAGAAAAATACACACAATTGAGTGTGCACACATTGGTAGCTGCAAAATATTTATAGACATACTAGTTACAGTAGCTACACACTCATTTGTATGCAGACAGCCTCCTCAAATGTCTTTCAGTCTCTAACTGAAGCCAATAGTATTCTCATGCATGCATATTCGACCAAGCATCCCCAATTTGAGAGGATTTTGTCTTCTGGAATTCCCCTCTGAGTAATTCTTTTTGACAATAATTAGGCAAAGTCTTCGAAGTCCATAAATGATCCACTTTGCAACAATCAAAACAGCCAACCCAGTTTCTTCCCTTGTTGTTGCAACGAAGGCTGTGACGATAACCACATTACTGCGGTCATGTGATGCCTACTGTGGGATTGAGTTCATTACCGTCCTCACTGCAAGTCTTATTTTGAGGGGTCAGTCTCATGCTGACATCAGTTCATTGATCTATTAATACATATAAGGATCAGCACAAGTCACACACAAGCCAGCCTCTAACATGCTAACAAGAACTACTGTTTTCTTCTGGAAGGGATACAACATTGTAAAGGTACAATGCTAGCATTAGCATTAGCTTAACAATACACGCTGCCCTATTCCTTATAAATAAAAGTCAAATAAAGTAAGTTTATAAATAATAAAGTGAAATGTAATCATTAAGGAGTTCCAGTAAACTGCCATGGTAAGAAAAAAATCCATAACAGCCCATGTTCCAACTTACAAAAACTGTGATAAAACTTAAAATATTCTGTTCCTCCTTTTGCCTGGGACCCCCCACAACCCACTTAAGGAGCCCAGTTTGAAAACCGGTGCCACAGAGCATGACTTTGCCATTCTGGGGAAATAAAATGGGATACGACACTGCTGGAAAGTAGCGGGTTGCCATTTCAGGATTAATAAATCATGTGGTATCCAGGCCAGAAATTTCACGGAGGCCATGAAGGCCATGGCCGCCATGCCTCCTCAGTTTAGCCTTTTGCCTTTCAAAAAAATTATACACCCTGAGGCCTCAGTGGTCTTGATGCCCCGCCATCACTGCCCCCAGCTGATTCAGCTGTTTTCTCCTCTGCCTCTTGCCTGTCAAAACAGTTTTTAGACACCTCTTTTGTTGAGTTTCTGAATCCTTATTGGGCACCATCAAGTGAAAAACTGCACAAATAACCAGGAGTGAGTTCAATTTCTATCCTGTTATGAAACTTAACGTTTGTCCCCCTTACATCTTCTCCATGTTCTAATCCTATTTCTTTAATCTATTTCAAGTAAAATCATCTTTCACCCTCAAATTAAATTAATTATTTCCATGGACTTAAACATATTGTTTTATTTGATGGCCTTGCTGACCTGGCATTTGGCCTCTGTGCACTCAAACAACTGACAACACCAAAGGTCAAATGTCCTTGGCCTCTTCGGATGTTGGTATCGGTATCAGAAAAAATCCCTGTAAGGATGAGTCTTTATGGACGGAAACCAGTTCAGAAAAAGTTCAGGTGGACTTAAATCGTTATTCATTTCAGCGATTCCAACTTTCCAAACCAGTGTGCACATATTAGGAGTTGCAAATTATTTATAGATATACTAGATACAGTAGCTACATACTCATTTGTATGCAGACAGCTTCTCAAATATCTCTGCCTCCAACAGTATTCTCATGCAGACACTCATTATAAAAAGATAAAACGCTCTTCTGCTATACTGTTAAAAGTATCCTACATCATTTCCCATGTCACGTTGCATTATCTTTTGTCTCATGGTATTTTGTTGCATGTGAGGTGCATATTTTACACAGGGGAAAGAAAAGAGAATGCATTCCCACAAAGTAGTTTCTATTTTCTGCACCAACACTTCAAGACAGGCCAGAAGATAAGCTGGAGACGAGGAGGAGATAGCGAGGGCCGAACTCGTGCCCATACATGGGTAGGGCAAGGAGACGGAAGAAAGCTGCGTACGCACACACACATATTTACACACCCAGTTAGCATATTTCAAATATCATTCAGCATATGGAGAGAGCAAGCGTGTATGTCTTAAGCGGCATGCAGATCACGTATTGTGCTCACATATTTTAACGGAAACCCGGAGGGAACATGAGCACACAAATACGTAGTGGAGTTGGCCAACTCCCGCCTGTGTCAACCTTCCAGCATTCCTCGCTAATCTGCACCATAATGGCACACCTGTCTTCTCCCATTCTCAATTACCTCTGCAGAAATACAGCGGCGGTTTGGTCGAGGGGTGGGAGTGGTGGGGGGGTAAACATATTCATGAACAAACAGCTGATCCAGCCTCGCTTTTTAATTCTCTCCTTCTTTTATGCATCCCTCCATCTATCTTGATCTGTCTCCGTCGGGAACAGTCTATTTTTTTTAACAAGTGCATAGAGAAGTGGTTTGTCTGTGCTTTAGGGGGGCTGTATGTTACCACGGTAACAGACGTAGAGGTTATTGTCATAGCTAGACAAGCATTATTGGTAAAAGTGGGAAGGACGGGAGCAGGAGGGCTTTTTTCAGGGGCTCGGGCAGGTCAGAGATTGGAACGGTGCAGGCCAGGGGGTGAATAACTAAAGCAGTGGGCAGGCGGGGTAGATAGGTAGGTCACATTATTATTGATTGCCTGACATTATGTGGACAGCGGGGGAGTCCGCAGAGACAGACGAATAAATTGTGGCTTGACATCAAAGTCAGGCTGCTGACATTGAGCCTGCAGGGGACAAAAGCTGCCCAAGGCTGGATTAGAGGTGGATAGATACACGCAGGCACGCACAGACACAGAAATAAACAGACAATGAGGACACCGTCCACGAGTTCCACCTGATAAAATGAAGGTTGTAACAAGGGAGAGCTTGAAAATGACAGAATGAAACTGGAGGAAATGTCAGCCATGAATAATTTCAATTCCAAGCTCTGATTTTTTAAATATTTTTTATGAAGCCCGTCTCATAAATTGGACATTTTTACAGAGTAAGACACCAAAAACGTCTAACTCATTTCCACATCAAGGCTCACCAGAGACTCTCAGAAGGTGCATTATTCCAGTCCTCATAAAATTCCAATCTGCCACAGAGTACATTTTTCATATTCATTAATGGTTCATTAAATTATTATTCATAGCCTGGATGGTGATGTGATTAGAAAAGAAATGGGAGACAACAGACGAAATAATTAAGGAAATGAAGCTCAGATTTAAATATTCATTCTCAATTTGACTGATTCCAGCGACAGTCGTCTGATGACTCTGCAGAGCAAAACAGAGGGAAAAAAAAAGACAGCAGAACAAAGTTGTCTGGCAAGATAACACTATAACTGTCTTACATGATGTGCGTATTATCTTGTTAAGGCCACGCCTGGCGCAGGCCTTTCATCTGCGGTCATCAGGCCTGACACAGAGGGCACCATAAGTCATTGTCGGCTAAGTGATTGACCGCCGCGTCTAGATGGCTATCAGCTAAGCTAACCGGAGCCTTGTGATAATATCTGGAATGTGTGAAACCTGAGAAAGACAAAACAACATGTGCCTCAACCTGTACAGACCTGCACCTCCAGGAGATGGAAGATAGAGACACTGTGGGGCTGACGGAAATGTGTGGAAGGAGAGGGTGGGCGGGGTGGGGGCTGTAAGATTGGCTGGAACAGACAGCAAAGTCAAAAACAAACAGACAAAAACAGTGGGACGTCGTCATGGATGAGGAAAGAGACAAAGACGAGTGGTGGGGGGGCAAGAGGGGAAAAGGTTAGACGTAGTAATATGAATGAAAAATGTCTCAGCCGCATTCTCCTCCCTGACCAAACTTTTTAACCCTCAAACACCTGCGAGTCTCTGTCTGTCTAACCCAGTGGACCAATTAAGTGCCTCAGTTTCCTCTGCAGTGGCCATGTCCTGCTTTTCAGGAAACAACGCTGGACAAAAATACCATCAATCCTTCCTCTCCTTTTAAATGTACATACCCAAGGTCATACATGCCGGCGTGTGATGTTGTTGGCCTCCCTGGAGATATCACACCAGATGGGCCTGTGACCCTGTGGGTTATGCCTCCTATTGCACCCACACACACACAATCATTGACCATCATTTAAATAAAGCTAATTTACACTTCTGTAAGGTCTATGTTTCCCACTGACAGTTCATCAATATTGTGCCCCCCTTTCATTTTACATTACAGACGCCTACTTCTTTTACTGCCCACTGAAAATCAAGGGCACGCCTGGTTAACAAGGCACGCACTGCCATTAAAGTTTAGACGAAATGAAAAATGCCTTTTAAACCTATTAGATCACATCCCCAGTCATAGTTTGCACATATTTCAAGGAGAAATCTGTAATAAATTTTCTGCAATAAATCGTGAAATGACCACGGTTAGTCATCAGAGATTGGAAACACGCTAAGTTGAAATACTTGTCCTCCTTTGAAATTTCTATTCTAGTTTGTAACTCGTGTTTGAGTTTGTCCATTTCACATTATGAAGAGTTAAAATTAATGCCGAATGTTCCCCAAACGAGTAAATGTTTGTTTATGAGTTGTAAGAAATCATTTATAATCTGTTAGAAGGAGTAGCTGTTCAGAACAGTTAAATGGAGCAATATCTTAATGGAGTTTGGCAGGCAGGCGCTAATATCCAACTCTAGACTGTGTATTTTCAAAGCAGTGGGCTTTTGTTTTCAGGATGACAGGTTAAACTTGACAGACAATGGAGTTACAGTAGGAGACGTTGCTTGTTGTTGTGAAATTACAATATTGTGCTCATCTTGCACTCCTGCAGTGTTCCTGCAGCCTGCCTGAGCTTCCTCAAGTCTGGAGGAGGGGGCGGGGGGAGGCAACTCGTTTCAACCATGGACTGTTTATTAAATAGGATTGATAGCCAATTTATCATGGCATCCATCCATCAATCAATCTTCAACATTTAGCCACGCAGAGCAAAGATTCAAGACACGGACACACCCACACTTCAATGTTCAAATGTAATTCCATACGTTATGCCCCATCTGATTATCCTGTTTTACTCATACAGAGGCCAGCTACTTTCGAAATGCCCTTTCATCTGAACTGTAAGAACATGAGAGTTCTTGTAAGGAAGAAAACCAGTTCAGAAAATTAATTTTAGTGATGAAAGGACTGTTTAGTAAATTGAAAATTAATTGGCAACAGTTTTGATAATCAGTTAATCCTTCAAGGAAATATCAAACATTATCTGGTTCCAGTATTTCAAATGAAAGAAATTGCTGCTTTAATTGGTTTTAAATTATTCTAAATGGAATCTCTTTGAATTTTCACAACAGAGCGTCAATTCATTGATGAAAACTTCGCCTCCGTGCCGCCAAGCTGATGTAAACACACAGGATGCAGGTCCAGTCAAGATACCATATCATGAAAAGCAATACATTTACAATGTCAGAAAACAATTGGTGGCAGGAAGATTGAGTCTGACAGGCAGAGATTATGAGGATGACAGATGCCGATAAGAATAGAAGAGGAAAAAATGAACGTGGCAAAACTGGCATGAGGCCGCTATGCTAATCGCCAGCATAGCGAGATCAAAGGAAAAATGAAGCATAAGAAAGGAGTGTGTCATGGTGTCCTTGTATCACTTTAATCGTGGCATACTGCATACCACAGAGGCAGACAGTATGGAGAGCGATTTGTTCTCCTCGTCATTAATAAGGAGTAGTAACTTCCTAAAATAGAGAACCAGTACCATGAATGGATCCTCGGTCCAAGATCTTTGTAACACAACTTTAGCTTCTACCCTGCAAACTGGAATGCACCACATCCCAGTGAGCAGCAACCATTTTTCAGTTAGAAATCAACACTGACTTCTAACCACAAACTGTCTGTTATTCAGTATGAATGCCTACAACCTCTTTCCAACCCCATTGTCTGTAAAAAAAAGCAAACATTTTATCAGATGAGCGAACCTGTTTGAGAACTTGACTTCAACTCCTCTGAAGGTGTGTGCACCGGGATGTAGCATAAACTGTGACAAAGAATGCAAAATATACAGGAAGACATGGAGGATGGAGTGGGTTACACGCAGGACTTTCATCCAGACAACTGGGGGTTTGAGTGCACAGTGTGACTTTCTTTCTGGCTTTCAACAACATGATTTGGATGCAGTGATGATATGCTATTATTTGCACTTTTTAGAAGATGAAAAATGTCGCTATTGCAAAGTCTGGTGAAATATGGTCTAAATGTGGGGTAAAGAAAAATCCTATCCTAACCTATTCTGAACGTCTTATCACCTGTGACCATGGTGATTTTTTTTGCCTGAACGCCTCTGTCAGAAAAACGCTCGCTGGGATTTGTTTGTGCATGCACATCAGATTTTAAACATAGGATTCACGTAGGGTTGTCAAAAGCACTGGAGCATCAATACTTTTTCAATACCACACGTTTAAAAACAATACAACACTAACATTTCATAGTATTGAAAGTGTCAGCAGTAAAAAAGGATTATCTTAGTGCTCATTGAAGACCTCAGTTCAGTTCAGTCACACAGTGTTCAGTAACTATTTCTGTACCAGCACTGTGTGCAGGTTGTTCATTTTAAAAAAGGAAAAAATATATCATATTTTGTGGGGCTGTGATGGTTCTTTGTTTTTGTTCTGGTATCAAAAGAGGTATCAAGTGTTCAAGGTTTTTTATACTACAATTGTTTGTATCGATTGAAGTTTAAAACCCTGCTATTTTGACAAGTCTAGTTTAAAGATAGTCTATAGCTCTGGCTTTCTTTTAAAAAAAGCTAAAATACAGTTGAGGATTGCTCATCAAGCTCCAGCCTAAAAGTAAACCCTGGTTTCCATCCGAGTAGATGAGTCTTGCTGTAGGTGTTCGCAGGAGCAGGTGGTCCAGGTAGGCGCTGCAAGTGCTGGTTGTTTAGGATAATGGAGGAAATAAAACATCACATGGTGGGAAGCCAAGCAGGATGACTGTGTGTATTTTTGTGCATGTGTGTAAGGAGAAGGCTTCTGGATGTTCATAGGGTTGCTGAAGTTTAACTATCAACACCTCTACGCCTCTGGCACCACCTCGTCCGCCTCCTCCATCTCCAAGCATCTGGTAATAATGTAGAGACGTTTGAGCGCATGAGGGCAGAGCGGGGGGGAGGGGGGAGAAAACATGGAGGTGAGGAGAGAAGGGTGAGGTTAGATGGAGGGTAGTGAGCTGAGGACGATTCTGAGCAAGAAAAAAAATGGCTACCGGGGTTCCTCACATTTTTTTTCACTCTTTTTGAAGGCAACATAAAAAAAAAAGAGAATTATTAAAAACATTCTACTTCTATTAAATGAAAGCTGCTGGAGAGAAAAAGAAAATGAAAAATGAAAAGAGAGTGGTGAAATGAAACGCATCCCGTATATTACTGGACATCTGTGATCACGTGACTGTATTCATGGCTGTCAGCCCGTGCTTTTCATTATAAGAGTGGGGGATGGAGAGATGAAGGAAACGCGATGAAGATAAAAGCAGACATGACACTATTGAACTTGTTTCAATTAGATGAACTGAAAGGCGGCGGCGGCCGTGGCGGCGGCGTAGCTGGACCTCCCATCAGCATCATTCATTCATTATTCATAACAGTGTGTCCAAAATCACAGGGGTGTTAATAAAAGATGTTTTTTTTTTTTGTTTAACCAAAGGCGCAGAGCATGAGTGAGCCATTGAATTTACATTTCTAGAATCTTTGTCGTTGTTATGATGTGAGTCACCAATGTCAGTCCATATGTCACGAAATGTCAATGGAGAACAGTGTGGTTCTGTGACGGCGTGGTCAGAATTACACATTCTGCAGTTGGGTTGGGGGCCCTTGGGCGAGTTTTGACATTTATGGAGAGGAGGGGTAAGAGGGTGTTTGAGAGGGGTTTGCAGAGACAGGCAAAAGCTTGTCCATACAGGTATACGGCAGGAAGGAGGGAAGATGGGAAAGGACAGGAAGAGGGGGGTGAGGGGACGTCTGTCAAATCCTGGACTAGGCGAGAAGAACTAAAGAAGTGCGAGCTGAGGAATGTGGAAAAGAAGTAACCTAAGGTGACGGACAGCAGACGTGGAAACTGTCTATCATCGGCAGAGCTCCAGAATTTTCCATGACTTCAGCTCTCTATCTCGGAGCAGAAAGGTAGCTGGGGGGCAGAGGAGCCGGCCCTGTGTCTCTGTAATGAGCTGCGAGGCGGCAGACGAGACAGGGAGACACATGGAGGTAACACTTGGAGGTAGCTTAAGTTTCGGCAGCGCACAAGCGAAGGCAGATGGGACTGGAAGACCCAGTGGATTGGGGACAATGTGTTCCTTAGATTAAAGAGGCATTATATACGTTTAGCATACTAGAACCCAGATGCTCACCACCCACTGTTATCAGAAATCACACCAAGTGGTTGCTTCATTCATAGCTTTTTGCAAATATGTGAGAGCTATGCCACAAAATGTGCACTAAGCAAGATTTAATATACTGTATACATAAATACAGTCGCCTTACATGCACAAAGTATAGTGCTTCGTAGGGCTGTCACAGCTGTGCTGTCTCAAAAGTGAGCTGTGCTGTATTATTTTTGTTTGGTTCTCTACTTCACTTCAATGATGATAGTGTAGTAATGCTAACAGCTAATTTATGCTCCCTTTATGTGCAAATGTTGGCATGCATCTTAAGCAATACATCCACTCGCGGGCGCCGCTCATAGTCAAAGGTTACCCTAAAAAGAAGAAAGATAAAATGTGGAGGCAGCATTGTAGACAATAGTCTGTGTGCCATTAAATACATTTCAACATGTGGACGGAGAATTCTTTTTTTTTGTTGACGGATGTCATTTCCTATATTTTTGGATTTTTAAAACTTCTTTGTCATGTCTCATTTGAACCACTGGCTACATTCCTACACTGCCCCCACAACTCTTGCTGGTACTGCTCCAGTTTCTCTGTAGCCGTGCGAAAATACAGACAAAATGAGCACAAAGTACTGACAGAAGGCTCCATCTGTATCTGTATACAGACGCAGAGGATGAGTGATCTGAGAAAGTTTGCTGCTGGGTACTAGTTATAGTTACGTCAACGCCAAGTTCGAGTTGATCTACGAAATAAACCTTAAACAACATGAAATACAGCAAAACTTACAGCTGCCAAGTTTAACATGAGGTCACAGACAGCTGGTATTTTTCCATCCTTGACCTTAAACTGTAACTGGCCCTCGTATCGCTTGCCAGTTTTTTGATTGATACCTTCATTTAACACACACTAAGTAGTATAAAAGTATAAAAAAAGGGGGGGCTAGCCTCATGAAAAATGAAGAAAAAAACATGAACATGTCGAGACTCCTTGCCATCCCTTCTGGTTTGGATTATCAATAGCGCTGCATGTCAAAATTGCAGTTATTACAACAGCCGCTGGCTCGAGCAGGGAATTGCCTCAGCTGAGCTCCACATTTGCAGCATTTGCCCAAACTGAAGTTATTTTTCAGCTGAGAACAGATGCAGGAAGTGAGGAATCAAAACTTGAGCAAAAACAAAACTCGCTGAACTTGCTGATGGCCGAACATGCCCTCACCAGCCAACCACGAAATAAAATCTGAACAGGAGGCCTCAGTAGCACACAGCTACTGGCATTACTTAGCATGATTTCTGCAATCCAAACTCCTCTTCCCACCCACATGCATAATAACCATATGTGAAAACAACCGATAGCAGCCTCTGTATTTTTCAGATAATTCATTCCATTTTGGATTGTACTACACGCAAAGCAGCTGCTGCAAGCAAACAGAATCACTGCAGTGTGTCAGTGTTACCGGCTAATATGGTTTATGGGCAGACCTGTGGACCGAGCCTGGCTCACGCTGATATGGAGGCTTGTTTCCACGGTCCACAGCCAACCAGCCAATCATTTGGATATTGTCTCATGTTTGTACTGGAGGCTTTGGCTGCCCTCTGTGAGTCAACTGACTGATAATCCACTGCAGGGGCTCTGACCAGAGTGGGAACAGACGGACACAAACAAGAAAAAAAGAAATAGCAGAAAGACAGACAGGCAGAGGCAGTGGGATGTGGTAAGAAATCGAATGAGTGACAGCCAGAATTCGCAATAGTGAGAAGAGAAACCAAGAGCACAAGAGGAACTGGAAGACGGTGAAAGTGTAAAGCGACAGGGAAGGGTGAGGAGACAGTGAAAAAAAAAAAAAAAGAAATGAGGACGCGGAGAGAAAGAGGTGCAGACATGCAACACGATCTCCTGTCCGTGACCGTCCAGCTGTCCCTCCTCTTTCTCAGTCACTGCCGCCGTTTCCTTTGTCCTGCTCAAAAATCTATCACTGCCCGGTGGGAGAAGGCAGAGAAAGAGAGGCACATTGTGAGTCGGGGAAGGAGAAAGTGTCCGATGAAGGACAGGAGGTCCTGTTTGGATACTTGCGTACAGCCAAAGCGAGGGAGGGAAGAGAGAACAGGTGGGAAGCCACGGGAAGACAAGTATGCCATTGTTTGGCTGGTACCGATGTAACCATAAGGTCCACATCTCCTCAACCTGCTCCTAGCATGTAGCATCCCTTACCGATTTACCAAAGCAGTTAGCATTAGCTCAGGGTTACTGCCGCATACTGAGCATTGACTTTGTTTGCCCTGTCATGCCGATGGTGAGCCCGGCTTAGATGCTCTCCTGAACCGTTACACCAACTGCCCTCAAAACCAGCGCCAAACGGACACACACACACACATACACACAAACAGATGGGGCGAGGTGGGGAGTGTGTGTGGGTGAGGGGCTACAGAAGAGGGTGTAGGCAGTGGATAGTAGATTTTTTGGCTGGGTTTATCTTGCTAACTTCCTTGCCAAGGAGCGCAGGCTCTGATTCTGACAGCCTGGATCCCACCAGCTGGTGAACCAGGAGCCACAACCACGGTGGCACAATACGACAAAATGCAAGAAGGGAAAGAAACCAGCTACCACTTTAAGACAGAGAGTAGTACTGCTTTACACCAAAATCAGCATGACTAAACCTGCTAAAATTGACTTTTTTCCCACTGACAGTAGTTTGCCTCTGTTTTTTTTCCTGATTATAATAAAACTTTAGATAACAAAATAATGGAGGACTTTTATTGTGAAGAATTTATAGGGAATAAAATCTTTAGTGCATCATCAGTAAATACACACTTTTAAGTGGTTTGGGTTGTTTGGGTTGGGTAGTTTTAGACATGAGAAGTAAAACTGGGGATGAGAAAATCAGAGTAAGCCAATTGAGTGAGGTGGATCATGCCTTCATTATCCTGGGACAAAAAAATATTCTGTACAGGAAACAGGAAAGGATACATAATGAAGCTATTGTTACATAAAAATACAGGAAATAAAAGCTTGACTTCCCAATTTTTGGTCACAAGTATTAACTTGGAGACATCTTTTTTCACACAAAAACCTTATAATTGTCAAAAACAAAGGATTAAGAAGGGATAAAAGGAAGGAAAGACAAAATAAAAGGCTAAGGAAAGTGAATAAAGGGAAAAGAAAATGAGAGGTGGTTCTAGAAATGTGAGGCCGCCTTAAAAGTAGCGGTGGGCTTTCCTCCAAGTCCACCACTGTCCCATCACCAGCTGGTACTGCCATCTATGTGGGATTGAACACACACACACACACACACACACACACACACACACACACACACACACACACACACACACTTATTTATAACATTCGTTAAGTCCGGATTCCAGTCCACGTTGGGGCTGCAGTAATGTTCACATGCTCCTAACAGCCCTGACTGCTCCAAGTGACGGGTGCCCACACACACAGCCGGGTCCTGTCCCACACCCGCAGCTAACTCTCTGCTATTGTCACACACTCACACACACACACACACACACACACACACACCGCAGTGTTAGTTCAGTTAATGGGGTATGCATTCCAGACACACACACACATTCAAATACCCAGGCACCCCTTTCTCACAAGTATGTAGATGCACACACACACTGACATACTCAAGCACCTGCGTGCATACATGTATTCACCCAAGCATGCACAATCACACACATAGTTTAAACATCGACCACCATTCGTCACCCTTTCACTGTGCCTCAACATGCCGCCTTCCTCCACTCCCTTCACTCCGCACCTCCTCTCCGTTCCCCTCTCCTTCTTCCCCTCTCCTTCCCTGTCTCCCTCGTTCTCTCTCTCGGTGCTGTGTGTGTAATCAGCCCAGTATTAATACCTGCATTCCAACAGCCTACAGGAATGTCTTAACAATGTAGCCTTGTTCAGGTGCAGAGACGGAGAGACCTCACTGAAAAATACATTTTAAAAGTGCTGCAGTGAGGAGTCCCGGGGCTACGGCTATATGTATGAACTGCGGCGCTTTATGATTTCAGCTGAACACAGCTGAGTGGGAAACACTTGGCTCTCATACTGCCTCGAACAATTGAGGCCAATCCATTAAAAAAAAAAAAAAAAAACTCAGTCAAGTATACCACTTATGAACTCTTGCACACATACAGACTTCATTAGGCCAGGATGCACCAGAGAGATCATCGTCACACAGCTGAGATATACTGCTTTATCACTGTTTTTCAGTGCTAGCATATTTTTTATGATAGTTTGGGTCCAAATTATAGATGCAATGATTATGACTACTGTAGTTTCTCCTGCATGGTTGGAAGGGAAGGGTGAGGTGAGATGTTTGTAGTCTGCAAGTCACAGAACATTTCCTAGTTCACGAGTCTCAGTTGTATTTTGTATCAACCTCATTATGCATATAACAATTATATAATTTTAATATACTTTCTGTTCCGTCTTTTAAATTTATGTATGTTTGATATTAATTAATAATTGGACAGAAATTACTGGATGATGGCCATCAGACCAACCCTAAAAACAACTGGGCATATTCCAAGCAAGCTGCAAACAAAAACTCATTGTGAGTCGTTGTATGTTGACTTTATATGTCCAACTCGATGCATTAAACATCATTGTTTTATACGTAACTGGACATCCTGTGATATATATTCAATGCAGATATTTTCATTAATATGATGATATTGATTTCCGTCCGTAAGTAGAAAGGAGACATAATGAAAAGCGGTGACATACTGAATGCTCCATCATCCTCCCATCCTCCCTCCATCCCTCCCTCTGCCTGTCCCCCTTTGTCAGGCCTTATTATTGAACATGTGTCCTCTCTGCCCCTGCCATTAACCAACCCCACCCTCTCACACACACTGCTTTCAATGCACGGACACACACACACACACACACACACACACACACACACACACACACACACACACACACACACACACACACACAGAATGCAGCGCACACTCCCAAACTGCTAATTGACATGGGGAGTCGGTACATCTTTCATCATTCTCCACGGAGACAAATCTTGAAGTGTGTGTGTGTGTGTGTGTGTGTGTGTGTGTGTGTGTGTGTGTGTGTGTGTGTGTGTAAAGGGATCAAAGGGGGTCCTCCAAGCTGCCGTCCTGAACCTTTTAGCCTCTCTCAGCCCTCCATCAGGCAGCCAGTAGGGGCCATACAGTGCGACATCCAGCTGACTTCTACTTGATAATCATTCAGCACAAATAATCCTTAACTAAATTTGGTCTGGCCTGTGAAAAATGCCCACCAGGGCAGAATGCAAGATGGTCTTGAGGCAAACACTGGGGGTTATAATTACTTTAGCCCTTAATAACAAGAGGCTAAACCATTTAGGCACTCTGTAAGTCTAACATTATCCCCACAATAACTATCCATCACGCTTGTTGTTCTGCAGATTGCACAGACATGTAATTGTGAATCATTTAGCCTGATGGAGTCATAACCCAATTGAATGCTATTGATTTTGGATTAAATATTCATATGGAACAGGAGCATGCTTGTACTTTTTTTCCTGCTAGACTGAATCCAAATGAATCTCTGAAACTTGACTCGTCTTGTATTACTGGAATATGGACACAACTGATGAACAACACCGGAGATTCAGCTTGGAAATTGAAAACCAGTCTGGAAAAAAAAAGTGCATTTGCAAAAGATGGCAAAAAGAAACTCAATTGCTTTCCGCTGCCGCTACACTGATGCAACTTTATAAATATTGTTAGACCAGCAGGAAGTGACTGTAAGTCTTCTGGCTTGATTATTGTCATTAGCTGAACTGTCACTCAAAAAACTGCGAAGAATCACTGGGGATTTCAGACACCCTGCTTCTATAGTGGCCCCTTCTGCTCAGGCGGTTGTGATGATTAGACAACACATGGTCAGGAGGATGCATGTATTCTGTGTCGGGCCCCAGCAGGGATGAGAGACAGATGATGGATGGAGGGTGACACGAAGTTAGAAGAGGAGAAATGAATGTGAGAGACGTGGAGAAGAAAAACACGGTGATAAAAGTGATGATTCACAGCGCTGGGCATGAAGCAGGGTGTGGTAAAAAAAAAAAAAAAAAAGACAGAGGAGCGAATTCCAGGGAGAGATGTAACTAACAGAGAAGAAGAGACTCAAACTAAAGTTAAGAACAGGATGTGACTTGAGGAGAATATTAACAGTCGGAGTGTGGTAACTTTACTCCTCCGTTCTACTCTTTCAAAGTCAAGTTCACACAGGCAAAGCAAGCAAAGGAAACTTTAGTGCTGTGGTCGTAGTTTCAGAGGGGCTCAGGTAAGCGAAACCTCAGTAAAACAAAGAAGAGTTATGTCCTTAGGCCTGAAAACTGACACTGGAGCTGTTTGGTGATGACACTACCTCTCAGGTGACAGAGGGAACCCCCTTTTCTCACACAAACAGACATGAAGTCATAGCCAACAACCTGCAGAACCACTTGTGTTGTAATTAGGGCCCAACTAAGACTTGATTTTGGGGCCAAAGCTGTTGCTGACATAAAGGAGTGCAAAAAATGATATACTGGCTGGTATTCTTTATACAGATTATGATCACTTTTTGCAGTGATCCCTCAAATGTGCTTATCAAACACTTGGGAAGAAGATATGTAAAGTGGGCAGGTGCATTTCCTGCTACCTGTTACTAGCTAGTTGCTACGATTTCTGGGAAAACATGGAAGACGCCAGAAAGCAAGGCAGGAAATCTACAAACACGAGTAAAACTTTCATATTACCTCGTTCATGAACGTTAATTTTTCATATCAGATAGATTTTCACCAGTTGTGGTGGTTGTTTTCAAAGTGAAGAAAACAACTCCCATGATTCAACACCATTTCACAACATCAAATTATGTGTTTTATTGTTGTTTAAAATGTGAGAGAGATGCCTAGGGAGAGAAATTTACATATTGTGGCTCTTCACAGTAAACCAGCACTTGTATTTCAACAAATTATAAACTACAAAAACACAAATAACATAAAATATATGTATATTAAACTTAAAGGTGCAGTATGTAAGACCTAAGAGTAAATGGCTGTCCATACCAAGACCTATAACAATAAAAATATCATTTTTAAAATTGTTCTAACTCAAATGGATGGTGGAGGTCACACCACAGCTATAAAGTTGCAGTCCACAACCTAAAAACAATGTTCTTATGGTTTCATAATTATAGTTCTTGGTGCAGATGGCCCTTAACTGATAGCTACTGCTGCCACCATTAGCTAGTAAGCTCAGTTAGCTGTGCAGCTACTGGTCCTATTGACTTGAATCTGCCTGGACTGGTGGCTCGGAGCATCAGAGGAGTGTTGGTGTATGCACTGCTTGCACATGAGCTTTGGACGGCTTTAAACTTCAATATAATACTAGTATAAAAAATTATACTCAATACCCTCTTTCAATACCAAGGCTCTTTCAATAATATAGCAAAAGGAAATCAAAGCCAGAGGCACTCAAAACAGGTTCATTTTTGGAGATTTTGTTTCTTTTGTTTTACAGAAAAATTCACTGAATGCTGTCTGGTTTTGCTGCAAGCCAAATTTCAAGCAGGACAGCAAGCATTGAACTGAAATGAGGTCTTGAATTAGTACATAGATCATTTTTTTTATAGCTTCAGTTCTTTTGATACTATAATCAAAGGATGTTGTATTATTTTAAACATTTAGTACTGAAAAAGTATTAAAGTAGTTATTTTG
The DNA here is from genome assembly GCF_056507025.1 of Lutjanus erythropterus. Lineage (NCBI taxonomy): Eukaryota > Metazoa > Chordata > Actinopteri > Lutjaniformes > Lutjanidae > Lutjanus > Lutjanus erythropterus. The sequence continues at coordinate 31,665,296 of NC_139325.1, read as the reverse complement.
ACAACCTTACCACCTCTGAATATCACAAACAAACACCTCCGCAGCCCCTCTTCCCCTCCTCCACCTCTTCCTTCCCAGCATGGAGGATTAATGTTCCCACTCCTGACTCCCCGGTCCCCCTGGCCCAGTTAAAGCAATAAGATCTCATTGTCAAACAGTGACCAGCCTCACCGGAGAGGTTAACCACCGCTGCTTAACCATTAACTAGATTAAAGTCAGGAGGAGAGAGGGGGGCTGCAGGAATGTTCTGTGACAGATGGAGACGGGAGATTGGACGTGAAAAGTGGTTTAAAAGAGAGAAAAGTAATTGTGGTGGTTTCGGCCGACCTTTGTGGCTGCAGTTTGAGTAAATTTGCTCACACACACACATGTGTGTACACATGTAAACACAGAGCAGTCTGTAGCCTAGTGAACTTTAAGTCACCCTCATCTCATGGTTATCATTATGTGATACAGATAAGGGAGGAAAAGAATCCCTTGAAGCTCCACCATCATATTTCTGAAACCACTCCTCAGGCAGCAAGAATTACTGGGTCAGAGGTGCGTTCAAACATCTGTCCACGGTCTTAAAATTGTTCCCCAGTACCATGTCAAGTGTACGGTGCAGTCTCTAGTTAACAGACCCATTTTTGGCCCTTTGCACTCACATAATACATCCTCAATTATGGTGTAATGCTTCTAAAAAAGAGGCAGGACCTTAAGTAAACTAATAGCAGTGTTTTAATTTGTTACATGACTCTCTGGAGGTCATGTTGAATACCTTTTTTGGGTTCTTCCTCACATGGTTCAGCTCCATAAATGGTCTGGAAATGTCTTTTTCTGTCAGTTTTCAGATGAGTAAAGTTTAGTTTTCAATTGTTTAAAGTGCTTGTAAATGTTGTGTTGAAGTAAGACCATACCAGTATGGATCCCCACAATGTTTTCATTTTCAGTGTTGTGTATTTAGGTTTGTATCCTGTTTGACTGATATAAGATAGGGTGTGAACTGCGTTGATAAATATCTTATTTTACGCACAGGCAGCGAGCCAAAGATGGCAGCAACACAACAAATGATTGCAACATACACTTTGTCAGGAAAGACACACAGGAGGAAAAAGAAAACGATCATTTAAATATTACACAAATGATCAAACATTAAAGTGTGACATTAAACATTAAAGTTTGTTTGGTTTAATGCATATATTCCTATAGTAGAGTTCAGCGCTGATGTATTTCTGCTCTATTTGCCCACAGCCAATTTTTTCTTCCCCCTTTTCTTTTTTTTCATTTATTAGCACTTATCAAATAGCAACATAGACTAAAGTTAATGCTTAATCTAGGTCCACAGCATCTAAAAAATAGTGGAAAATGTCCATCCAAAGCCAAAGGCGATGGCCATAAATGTCTTATTTTGTCTAAAATCCAACTATATTCAGATTAACCTGATAATAAATGAAGAAAACTGGGAGATATCCGTACTTGAGAGGCATGAAACTACATTTTCTGTCATTTTTGCATGATTACTAATCAATTATCAAAATAGTTTAATAGTTGAACCGCTTTTTATCACATTCCCAGTCAGACGAGTGAGTTGTCAGATGAAAGCTTATGAAATTAAATGTTTTTCAGTTTCATAAATGTTAAACTGGTGAGGTAATTGAATATTATATATTACTATTTTATTGAAATTTCAAACAGTAACTGTCTTCTTTCATTCCTCACTATTATGGTACAGTGTTGCTAAGGTAATGCACCTTATATTATACCCTAAAAAATAATTTAGAAAATATCTTCAAATTATTTTATAAGAAAAATCATTTATTAAATCAGAGTCATTTTCTGTCTTCTGTACGTCAAAGACTGAGGGACAAGTCAAGTTACAGTTTTACTCTCTCCTTCCCCCACACCGGCTTGAGCCAGTGGTGTGGAAAGACATGAGGTGGTAATGGAACCCAAGTGTGTGTGTGTGTGTGTGTGTGTGTGTGTGTGTGTGAAGGCAGGGGGTGGGTGGCAGGGCTTTTTTGGAGGGGTGCATTCAACAACTGCTGCTGAGGCAACTGTTGATGTCTGAAAAGCAACAGCTTGCGGGGCTCCCAGAGGACGCTCTGCCAGCCAACAGTCAGATGGAGGGTTTAGGGTTGGAGGGGCGCAGGGGTTAGGATTTCCTCTCTGCTGCCAGGAAAATGATCTCCTTGGCCACAGATCCAGGCTTTTCCATGACATTCCCTATTCTTAATTGGTATTCCTCAATCCTGACGTACTCCGCCTGTCTGATCCCCACTGCTGCTATCTCTTGCCTTTATTGCTTTTGTTCGTTTTATCTGCCTTCGCACGCGATTTGATTGATCAAAACAACTGGACACAAGAGAAGAAGTACTATGAGACATTCTCTGTGGCTGGCACAATACATGTAGGACATCATATTTTCATAGCAGTTTTTACGACACAGATTTGTACAGCGTGTGGCGATAAAGGCTGAAGCCAATCCTGCTCCTTTGTATATTCTTACAGAAGACACAGTGAGAAATAGAGGCTCTTATCCACATCTTACTACAGCGCTCTCCTGCTAAATGGATTGGCAGCACTTAACCTCATCTCCTGAAAGAGCTTTGAGTATTTTCAATTTTGCTCTCATCCTAAATCACCCCGTCCCCACCACCACCACCTCCATCATACATACACAGATGAAGAGACGATGCGGACCCTCTTTTCAAGGTTGCATTTGAAATTACCCATCACCATCATCTTCCTCCCCTGAGATGAGAACAGCAAGACTGCACAGTGGCAACACAATAGACATCTGTAATCATCTCTTATCCCATCCCTTGATCTGTCTCTGTCTCTGTCCGTCCCTTCCTCCCATCTGCTTCCTTCCTTCCCTCCCTACAACTCCCACTAATGACAAGACAGCATCATGAAAGCAACAGGCCACACCAAAACAAATTCAAGCCTACCTCTCTGTTCTTAAACTCTTAAGTTTACTGACAGTGTAATAATATTAGCAGGCTTGGCTAGTAATGAATTACATGTAATCAGGGTTATGTGATCAGATAATAAGAATAAGTAACTATAATCAGTCCAGATTACTTCATTACAGTTTTGATTATATCATTAAAATATAGCAATTTTTTGGCAAAATCAGCTATTAAATGAATTGGCGACTTTGTTAATAACTGATTAACTGTTGTGAGTCATTTTTTAAAGGAAAAAAAGGTCAAAATTCTCAGATTTAAGCATCTCAAATATAGATATTTTCTGGTTTCTTTACTCTTCTGTAACAATATACTGAATATCCTTAAAACAAGACATTCAAGAACGTCACGTTGGACTTTGTTGCAGCCCTGCTGCGGTGCTTCACGAAAGAGAAACCTATGAAAAATTCATTTTATTTGCATTGAAAATGTTTTGAGATGTTTAAAAAGAAAAAAGAATATTTGCACCTGTGTCTAATTTTATCCAGTGGATAAGTTACTAATTGCAAAATGTGCCGTGTAATTTGTAATCAGTAACTGACTATCCTTTAAAGTAATCTGAGCAAACCCTGACTATAAAAAACATTTCCAGTCTAGCTTTAAACACAGACAGTGGCAGAGACAGACACCATACTGGAATGTGGTTTTTGGAAGGTGAAATATAGCGAACACGCCAAGTGGGGGAGGACGGTCATTCTTATTTTAAAATCATCAATAGTGGCCATAAATCTGCCAAAGAACGGCTGTAGGGATGGGCGTAAAAGGCAAACAGAGCCGTCTCCCACTAAAACACAGCGGGCAATCTTCCTGATGTTATGCAGAGGGGTAATAACAGTGAACAAAAGCACAGTGGTCCACACAGGCAAAGACAACACGGTAAATCACAGCAAGTAAACACACGCGCACACACAAGTGGTCAGGAAAAACTCTAAAGTGTGATCGTGCAGAACAAAAGAGAGAAGTAGGGTAAAGAAGGAAAGCTGTGGGAGCAGAGACAAAGCTAATCTGGAGGAACACACCTTTTGTTTATGTATGAGTACCTGTGGAAGTGTGGGTAATCACAGCTCTTTTGAAGCCCTCGTGGGGATACGAGGATGAAAAAGCGCAAGGATAAACTTTTCCGTCTCCGCTGTGAACCACATCATCATTCTCTCTCACCGACTTCAAACCAGGATTAACCACACGCACGCAACCTGCCATCTGCGGATGCCCGACTGCCGGTGTTGACTGCCAGCTCACCAGGCAACATCAGTGTGCCATTAAGCTGCTGTAATTGACTTTGATGTGTCATTCGCTTGTAGAGCGGAGCAATTTTGAAAAATATCTAATTGTTATTATTTTGACTGATGCTGCAGCTGCGATATGACTTGTGGTACTGGAAGGAACGATCATTTATACATGAATTTTCTCATTTTCAAAGATATCAAAATGATTAAGGTGAGATTTTTGCAGGAGTCTGTCAAACAAAGATGCTTTCTTAAAGGGATAGTTCGGATTATTTGAAGTGGAGTTGTCAGTTACGTGTACAATATTGTTTTGAATATTTTCACTGCTTTTCTTTGCCATCTGTTTCCAACAGGAAACCACCTCCCACCCCAAACTGGTGGCATGTCGACCGCCACCTACTCTGACTATCAATAAGTGCCTCAGACAATCTCACATCATATAATCCTGACCACCCCTTTAAGTGCCCTCTCAGAGCTCACCGATGACTAAATGAACTTCCTAACACAAGTCAGCCTTTAACTGACTAATGTTTAACCGGTGCCCCCTGGTTGTTTGCCTGTTCCAGTGAAACCCTGTCAAACCACAAGAATGCACCCTGGCTGTGAACAGACTCCAGCTTTGCACCTTTAACACTGCCTCTCAATGGTGGCATGGAGGCCGCATTGTGGCTGCTTGTTTGTACGTGGATTACTGCCCGTTACTTGTGGTGAGAGGCTGTTTTAAAAGTGAGAAAGGAAGCCCTTCTCCATAGAATCTGAGGTGCTGACAAACAAACATACACATTACAGCGCGAGCTCCGACGTGCCCAGAGGAATGCCACTCATTCCATCCTAGTGCTTTACTCCGTCACTGTCACACACACACACACACACACACACAAAGAGGGGGGAATGAATCACCTCAATAATACGGCCCTACCATTCCAAGATCCACTCCCCCAGAGGCCTAAATGACAAGGGGGCAAACATGGACTTGTTCTCCCAAAGCAGCTACTATCAATCTGTCACTCATGTTATACGAGCTGAGGTTTCCAGTGTTGCGTAACGCCAGAATCCTGCAGTTGGGGGCACACATTATATGTGTGTCTGTGTGTTAATGTGTGGTTGTGTGAGTGTGCGTACCCTCATTCACTGAACGTACCTGTGCAATAGTTTTTCAAGAATGCACACGCGTACGTGCTTGCAAAAGACTAACACAAAGTGCCCTGGGACAGTTGTAAAAGAGGTCCCCTGGCTTTTATCTCCTCATGGCTAAATGGCTCTTTTTCTGGCCTAATACCATAATAATTACACACGGCTGCAGGGGGTGCACTTTTGATTCTGCGCTGGCGGGGGGGGGGACAGAAATTAAAAGTGAGGAAATGACTGTGGGAATTAAGGTGGCGATAGACAAAGAGGCTGACGCCGCGTGTTAGACTTTAACACCTTGAAGTCAGCTGATGCTTGTCACTGCGATTCTTTCCACCTGTCCATGACCACTTTGGAGTCTCTACAGTTTAGCTCAGACTCATCTGACCATTTCACTCTCCTTTTGTCTCTTTACCTTAATGTGACTTTGTTCTTTTTTAAGTTCTTCAAGATGAAGGAGAAAGTAAGGCTTTGCTAGAGTTCACGGGAAGTTATTGCTTCCATAAAATACTCCCAAAAACACTGGCTGTATGTAACGTTACCTGTAACCTTGTAACTACCCAAAGACTGTATAAAAGAAGTGTGGTCATAGCGCCTGGGTCTAAAAGGGAAGCAAATGCAAAATGCTTTGAATCTGCATTCTTCCTAATGACCATCAGGTACATTCACTGCAAAAAGAAGTCTGACTGTATCAAAGTCTATGAGAAAATTACCCTGCTTCTCATTTAATTTTTTATCACAGTAAACTGTTTCCTAATGAGTTTATGGCATCAATCACAAGTTTGAAGTCTTCTTGAACACATTTGTACATTAGAGTCCCATTTAGAGTAAAATAAATGATGAAGTAGGGTATGCTTTAGGGCAGCTTTTCCCAAAGTGGGTCACAGACCCGTTTTTATTGTGTCACTAATTGGCAGAGTAAAATGAATAACAATGCTATGACATGTGCATTCATTTTCCTAATTAAAATAGTGCCAACGTTTTGATAGCAAAAAGTAAATCATACGTGCTTGTTTGTGTAGCATTTTAATTCTTTGTTTCGTGCGTCTGTTAGCTGGTGAATAGTGATGCTAGCTAGTTAACATTACTTTTCAGTATTAGCCATGATTGTTGACATTATCTTGCTTGCCATGACTGACATTTTGTGGGCTTGTTTTGGTCCCAGAGAAAAAAAACACCAAATTTCTCTTGTGGGTCGTGGGCTGAAAAAGTTTGGGAACCTCTGCTTAAAGGGAGTAGTTACCATGATTGAGACGTCGCCAGATGGCAACAACCATAATACCAAACACAAAGCTTCAAAACGGCAGTCCTCAAACCAGTGGGTGGCTCTGTCCTTCAACATCTGCTTAGAAAATGAGTTTACAATTTTGGAGAGACCGCTATCACAAACTTAAGACATCTAAAATGAACTTAAGTATGTTTCCACCGCTGATGCCTGTGGTGTGATGGGAATGGCAGTGGCATCTCAGGAGCGCAGATCAGGAGCCATTTACCAACATGTCTGGGTGAGTGGGTCAAAGGGTCAGCTCTTGGGCACAGGCATGCCGAGCACCTCGGGGCGCCCCGGGCTGTCATGCCCCACATATTCATTAGTCACAACTACTTACACAAATGCAGCCATACATGCTTAGAAATATGTGTCCACACTTGTAGGAGATGACACACATCTGGGTGTTACGTGTCCCCTGCTTCTATTTAGTGCGCTTACATGCTGGGGACTCACATAGTTGGAAGTTGTGAGTGTGTGACCAGCAATTGTGAGAATGTGGGTCTGTGTGACGGAATCCCAAAGAGACCCGGCAAGAGCAACTATTATTAGATAAAACTATGTGAGAAAGAGAGATAGAGAGCAAAGGGCTCTAGTTATGGAGACATTTGGAAAACTTTTTCTCAGCAACATTTGAAAGAAAGGTTTTCGTTCCTTCAGACTGCAGAGCGGCATGGGAGGGGAACAGGGTGAGCTCAGCACCTGGAGCTGAGCCTTTAAATCAATGCACCACAGCTGTACAGAGGGGTGTGTGATCTACACTGCGTCTATCAATTACAAGGCACTTTTTAGTAGCAGGCACCTGTTAAAAGGCTCCGAGAAGGGCAGGCAGACAGCAAAGCGCAACAACTGTCTCTGAGGCTAAAGAGAGGAGAGAGGGAGAGGGCAGTCGTAAAAGCAGATCCAGGTAATCATGAGGCGCAAAGAGGTGAGAGGAGCTAAACCAGGTAAACTTGGAGGTGGATGCTGATCTATAAAGAGATACGATTGGATAAAATGAAAGAAACTGCTACACACTGAAGGTTGCCAAAATCGATGAATGCAATGATGTAGTGAGTAAAGTGAGAGGGGAGCAGCAGAGAGAGAGGAGCTGCCCAGCAGCCCAGCCCCGCCCTGCAGCTCATCATCCTGCTTCAAACCAAGGAAACTAAAAAAAAGGAAGGGACCTACATCATAGAAAGTTCAGTTCTCCAGACTTTGGTGCCAGTTGTATCGAAGCCAACTATTTTGACAATCAATTACTCATTCTGAGTCATCTTTTTCAATAAAAAATCTCTGATTTCAGCTTTTCAAAACGTGAATATTTTCTGGTTTCTTTCCTCCTCCATGACAGTAAACTGAATATACTTGGGTTGTCGACAAAACAAGACATTTAAGGGCATCATTTTGAGCTTTAAGAGATGGTGATCAACATTTTTCACCATTTTATCAACCAATCAGCTAATCGATTAATCAAGAAAATAATCAGTAATGAAAATAGCCATTAGTTGCAGCCCTACAGAGTGCTCTTTACAGAATGCTCTTCAGTGACGCAATATCCCTTCCTTCTTTTTTTACTTTCCTTGCCTCAAACCACCACAAGCTCCCTGCACATGCAAAGAATTTGAAATAACTTTCACAAAATGCCCACAGAACATTCTTCTAGCTAATTTGATCGCAAAACAATTGCACAGTCATATACAACCCACTGAAGGCTGTAACATATGAATCAAACACAAAAAGAGAGACACAGACAAATATCAGCATAATAGTAATAGTAATCCATTTTACATTTTATAAGGCTGTGAACTGAAATATTACAGTGACACTAAAAGAGGTTTTTAAATGCCATAAAGTACAATATAGAACTGTAATCTCACAGTAAATTCCTCTGGGACAGCTAAAGGGAAAGCATAGGAGATAAATCTCCCTGCTAAACATATGAGGCCACTGATACACTTGTGGAGCACTGCAGCAACTCCTTAAATGAAGATATACTTGGTTTGGGGCAGTAATCAAAAACTTTTCTTTGGAGAAGAAGATCATATAAGGCCAAAGTCAAGTTGGATTTAAATTGGCTTAGTCTCTTTGGCAGGCAGCACCCAGGGGTGCTGAGGGTGAGGCGCAATGCCAGCAAAAGGAGACGCAAATCCCGAAGATCAGACATCAAAGCGCTGGAAACTGCAGCCAGTCAGACAGACAGACAGACACAGCAGCATGGAGAGGGGCAACAAGGTCTTCAAAGTAAAAGCTTATAAAGGTTGAATCAGTCGGATTTTATCCGAGCTGTTCTTAAACGCACCAGAGAGATAGTTTGAGTCTCATTCCCAGGACGTCACATACAGACGTTTTGTGTTGGTGAAGCGTACCAAAAACAGCGAAATGACGAGAAAAAAAGAAAACACTTCTACACAACATTTCTCACATTTAAGGGACTGTTTGTAACATCCAATACATTTTAGAAGCTGTTTTGGTAGATTTATGATTAAATTTGCACTTTTTCTACATTAATATGATGATTTTTCATTTTGTTTCTTATTCTGTTGCACAAAACATTTTAGATTTTATCTTAATCCACATTTATATAAGATTTTTTTTCAATTCGTGTTTTATTTTGCCAGTTCAGTATGTTTAATTCTGCTGCATCATGGAGGTAATTACTCTATATTGGATTAGAAGAGGTGCCCAGAGAGTCATAACGGCGTGCCGCAGTCCTGTGCGCTAAGAAGTGCACTCAAGTGCGGCGCTGAGACTTGCCGCAGAACTACAAAGAGCCACGTTAACCCTTAAAACACCCCGTCAGAGTAGATAACACGTCGGTCCGGGCTGCACAACCTGACGGCTACTGCTGAGGGTGTCTTTTTTTTTTTTTTAAACCAGCTGATACAAACGGACTTCTTTGGTACATGTCGAAACCCGGTTTTGCACCTGCTACCGGCGTGTCCCGGCTCATCCGCACAGCCGGTAACGGATTTCTCAACAATGCAAAGCAAATAAAACCAAATCACTAAGTGCTTGGTTGAGCAGAACAACTTCATGAACCACGACATGTACAGACAGGTTTGTCCTGTACGCAGCCGGAGGACCTCTCAACTCGAAAAGTGCAAATCTGCAGCCTGAAGCCATGAAAAACTACCCAGCGCCGTGTCCGAAGCGTTATAAAGTTCCTAAGAGCGGTTATAATTTAAACATTGTAGCGGAAAGTATGAAAAAGACTCACCTTGAAATGCCCACAGAAGCAAGGTGCACAGGAGCGACGCGCGTCCAAATGTTATCCCGTCCATGGCCGCTTTTCTAACTTTTTCTCTCTTTTTGTGTTTGAAGGAAAAGTATTCACTTTGTTTTTGGTTGTGTAGTGTGAAAATCTGGCAGCAGCAGCAGCAGCAAGTCTTCTTTCTTCTTTCAATGCTCCAAAGCTTTCTGCACTTCTCTCTCTCTCTCTCTCTGTGGTAAAGGAGTGCCTCTCTCCCCTCACGCACACACATACACACAGAAATCTGATGCTGGTGGTAGTCTTCTTGGTTGATATATTTGCACAAAAGGTGACCCACCCCCCTCCTCCACCCAATACAACCCCCTCCTCTCCCTCAGTCTCTCTCTCTCTCTCCAGCTCACTTGCAGTGAAAAGACCTGCTTGACTAATCGCGGAGGTCTACAGGGGCCCGGAGGATTTCTTTTAAGGGAGTTAAAAGTGATTTTATCATGAGGCAGAGGCTCTCTGACTCATAGCGAGTCCTAAAACGCACCCTTTAGACAGAATAACTAAAGTTTTATGAGGATGAAATACAAAATTCACTAGGAAACTAAAGGCACAGGATTGTGGGCGATAAACTCACATTAAACTACAGTATATATTTGTCCCTGCACTATCCCAGAATAGATATTTTTGGACTTGTTTATAATAAGATCAACATGACACTCTTAACAGCCTTTAAATTTAATTTGTTTTATTACTTGGAAATTATGGAAATAGCATTAAAAACATATTAGCCTTAATAAAGCAGCCTGTAGAGCAGTTAACCCTCATCCTACCAACACATTTAAAGCTACTACAAGGAGTTTTTAACTGGTTATGAAACAGGCCTAAATTTATTGCTGATGCCTCTGACCTACATAAGCAAACAGACCATCTGCACCAGATCATATTCTTCTTGAAATCAAGATGCAATGAGCCTACGTTTACATTTTCACAGACAGTTACAGTGAGTCATGTGTTAGCCAGTAAAATAAAACTTTTTTTTAGGATAATTTTATTTTTTACATTATATTTTGTGGTTATTACAGTAGAAATACTTTTGTCAACAGAGGCTTCCGAAATCAACAAGATATGAAAATTCCTTACAGTAACTCTAACATACAAGGATTACTAACTGGTATAAACTATGGTATTTTTTCAATGTTTTTTTTTTAGGTAATCTTAATGGTAGTCTCACATAGCCAGACCATCTCCACAGCACTCAGTACAGGAGAAAGGTCTGGCTGCTCATGTTTGTTATCTGCTATAAAGGAAAAACCGCCCTGTCTTGTTTGTATTTCTCTAAACCAATCACAATTGTCTTGGGCGGAGCAAAGCCCAGGTTGCAGGAACAGGTTTGTTTCCTGACAAAATAGCATTGGGGGTGGACTTGTTTTGGTGGAACATTGGCAAATGGGGAGGCGAGCCCAGTTATGAAATTGTCAAAATCCCTGCAAAATAAAAGGTAAGAGGCTGTTTACATTTGTACCATTAGCGAACCATGTGGTAATTTGCCCCTTTCAGTGTGGAGGTATCTATTGTACATAGCGGATAACGTGACACCAAGCAATCAATGGCAGGCTATGATCTTGCTGCACACTACTACTGGCTTCTGTAAATGTCAATCACAATGTCTACAACAAGTCCCTCCCTAGCTGGCTATTTTACACGAAACCTATAAACAATAAGCACTCTGCTGTCTGTTTAATGGGAACTTTAAAATCAGACAAAAAAAAACAGATGATTATGACTTTAGATATAGAAAAGTTAATTTCATATTGTGTGAAATAAAAGGATCATGAAGAATTCTGCTACATCTCTGTCTCTCTAGTTCAAAATGACTGACAGAATGCCTCTACCCCTCTGATTGTGTTTAATACTTTAAATTAAGACTCATGGCAAACTAGAACTCAACCAATAAATACTTCAGTTCCATCTATTAAAATTGCATAGGTGGAACTGGATGCTTTGGACTGCAGTCCCCAAGAGCCCAAAAAAACACTAATTAAAACAGAAAGAGAAAACACTGAAATGAAGATATGATGAAGAAACTGATTGACAAAGTCATGAAAACTTGGAATGACAGACTAAAGCAACTGTGAGACACGACAGAGTATTCGTCTGGGGTCTGTGGGTACCCCAGTTGTTAGGATAAAGGTTGACTGTTGATTAAGTAGGAAATTGGAAAAGACATAATTTCGTAGACATGGGAAATCCATTTTCATCCACTATAGCTCAAGGCTAGTAAATTAAAATAGCAGGTTACTTATCATAATTCAGAGGTCCTGATCTCACCCAAAAACTAATTGGTTGGGAAACCATCTTTCTTTAAACACTTTGTTTCATAGACAAATTTCCTGCCCTGGTTAGACCTTTAACCTGAACCGTCCCCCAACATGCATGTGTCTCTATAATGATTTTCATTTTCAAAGCACCCAGAGGCCGTTTCATGGGAGTAGTAGGCTAAGCTGTCTGTCACTGACAGACATACCATTCATTCCTAGACATGTAATCCCTTCAGAATCGGTTTGGGTATTTACAGGGTATGGGGTACAGGCTATTTCGGTATTTACAGGTCAGATATACAGTTATCATGAGTGGTTGAGAGGCTTATTCACAAAGCTATAATACCAGTCTGAGTGCTTAGAGTAGGTATTACGTGATCTATGGAGTTGATTTAGTTAAAATCCTTTTAGCTAAGGAGTTGGAAAGCATAAACAGACACCAGTCCCCTATATGAGATGACTTAATGGTGCCACTGCCTATCTGAGTGCACAAAATGAACATTTATCTCTGTCATATCTTTCACTGATTAAAAACTCAGATGTATTGCAGTAGATTTCAATTTCACCTGAAAAACTAACTGTAGCTCACTTAATTCTGAACCAGTTTCCAAAAGATTTGGTTGTTGACGTGAAAATTCAACATGATAGTGGTTACTTGTTGAAAACTAAATGCAGTTACAGGGGGTTAATCTAATCAGCTGTATGCCAAAACATGAACCCTCAACCCCCAATAACCGCAACTTCCTCTGGGTGAAAGTTGCATGCATGCAGGCTCTGAGCTAATTTCAACCATTGAGTATGATCAAAAATTGTATTGTATGCATCATTGTCTAAAGTGAAAAAAGGCAGATGAAATTATAAAAAGCTATTTTAGATTTACAATAATTGTGACATTGTGTAATGGCAACCCTTCACTTGGTATGGGTGGTATCCGTTATTTCATACTTTTCTCACATTTTACTGGGGTCTCTGGTATTATGGTGGTATTTGTGTAAGACTTGTGAAATTCTGGGTCAACTCGACTCACTGCACTCCACTGCAGAGAGTAGACTATTCCTTCAACATAGGTAAAGCTGATTGTCATAGCAACACTATTCCCACAGTTAAAAACAACGCACAGGGCCTTTTTGCACCAAATAAGCTCTGGTTCTTGGACTGGTTCCATTCAGGATTCTTGAATCCTTGGTATTATCTAGTGAACCAGTCTGCATATACACCAGTTTTGAGTAGAACCATTGTAATCAAGGATTTCATCAACAGAGGGCGCTGCACAATGCACATCAACCAGTAGAACATGACACCAACTTTTCAGGTTCTGAACTAGTTTCTTTTCGGTGAAAATGTTCAAAATTAGGGGTCTGAACTGGAATGGGGGCCCGTTCCATGTTGGTGGAAAAGGGCCCTCAGGAGCTCTGATTCAGTTTTGAGAAGCTGCAGCTTTTATTCGCTGACCAACTGGGACCTAAACTGTACATTTACTGCCAGACTGACAACGTCACTGCTCAGATTTTCCTCTGTTCAGCACACAGTCAATGCATGCAGCATGCAGAAGTGGATCATATGTGTCTCGGGCTGTGTGGTTGAATTGTAGATGTGATCTTCTCTTAACTGGAGATTTTGTAGCGAATTCTGACATTGACCTCTCCAATATGGCAGCTGCACAGACACATACAGCAACGACCAAACAGGTATCTGTGTTTCTCCATCTATCTTATCTTTCTCCTGGAGGATTGTTGACAGCGGAGCAACAATAAATAGTTGGCACACCCTGCACGTAATAATAGTCCCTCACAGAGCAGTTGCATTCAAAGACACACATTCCAAACATAGTTGGTCCAAAACAGCTGGTTAATATTTTCTGAGCCCTGTCCAAGGAGGCGAGGTGATACTTGTGTGTGTTTCAATGCAGCAGAGTCACCGCTATGGATGTGATCTGATAGTTGAGCTGCCTGGAATACACACACAGCTGTTCCAGACATAAAGAAGACACTGGCAGGAGTTTGTAGAGGCCACTGAGAGTTTGATGGGACTGAGGCAGCTAGGTTACCCTCATACTGTTTCATTCTCTGAATCTCTCTCTTACACTCTGCCTATTCCCAGCTATGACAGCAGGAGGGGGAAAAAGCCTTCCTACTGACTATCTCACATCAATACAGCCACTCATCCCTTATATTGACCCAGTCATAATCATCTCTCCATGCTGTAGAGGCACCAGATCCACTAACAAGTCTACTGTCCTGTGGTGAAGGACTGAACGCGAGGGTAACCCTGGCACTGCCTTACATAAGACCTACAGTACATCATGCCGCATAGCTGTAGCTAATGCTGATTTAGCCAAGCGCAGGGTATTCTTACGTAAGGCCTTTAGTCATACAGTAGCTGTGGCTGTGATTTACTGTATTGGATCATTACCTAATGGAGCTGCAGGAGAGGAGAGGAGAGGAGAGGAGAGGGAGATGAGAATCGAAGAGGAGGATGAAAAGAGAGAAGAGTACTGTAAAAGTAAAAGAAAAGGAGAACTGAAGGGAATGCATGACGAGATGGGAAAAAGGAAAGGCAGGAAGGAAAGAAAAAGAAAAAGAAAAAGTGAAGATGAATCCAGCCATTTCTTGATATAAACATCACAGTGTTTTCTGAAGTCAGTCTTGGTGGCAGAAAGCTGCTTATTGTCTCAGAGTTCAGCTTGTTTAGTTGCTAAAGGTGGAGCAAAGATGGGCTTGAGCATCGTGGGGAGGTATCCCTGTACACGATTTGTTAAAGTGGTGTCAGACGAGAGCAGTTTTAAAATAGCAGGGCTGTCATCCATCTTCAGACAGACTGTGTTTTGTGTTAATCCACTGTGTTCAGAGCGCTGTTCAAATGCTATTATTTTAAAACCACGTTCCCCAAACTGGGCATAAAGATTATATGTCTTCAACTGTCTGCTCGCTGTGAGTAAACAAAAGTACTCATACTGTTATAATACTATGGTACATGTTGTACAAATTGGCATACAACACAAACAAGCCACACTCTCCTCATGAACCGATCAGTGCTGAATTTCCAGTCTCTTTTGAGCACCGACCTTTGCCTTTAAATATTGTCAATGTGCTGCTTTTTCTAAATTGCTGATGAAACAGTTGGAATGCAGTCATCCATAAAACCATTTTATGCAGCTCACTGGGGTCCGATTCGCAATTGGAGCCGACTAAGCAAGACCAAGCAAGGTAACCCACATGCCTGTGTCCCCAGCCATGTCCTCCAGCTCTGTCGCCTTGGTATATTCCCAGGGCAGGTGGGAATTAATTCCCCCAGTGTGTTCTGGGTCTGCCCCAGGATTTTCTCCCTAACAGACATGCCCAGGACACCTCCACAGGATGACATACGGATGCCCAAACCAAAGGGTCCAAAAGATCCCTCTAACCTTGAAGTAATCTGCTGGAATAATTTGTCGACAAAACAAATTCATCAAAACTTTATATAGCATTTGTGAGCCATATCACATTTTCCTAATTTCCCTTGGCACAGTAAAAACAATTTACCCCCCCTCCTCCTATAATGCAACAAATGGTCACATTACTGTGAGGTCAAAAGCAATCAAGGTGAGACATCCATTTAGCTAAGATTAGCTTAAACATCTGGCAAACACAGCTTCAAACAACTACCACCTAGCTTTAACTTTAACTGAGACCATGGCAGGCCTACAGCTAGCTCCTTTTAACTCAAAAGAGCACTGGTCCTACTTCAAGCACCATCTGAATGTCCAAGCTTCTGAACCTGCAAAGAAAACTAATTTCAGCCCCTCGACTCAGTGAGCTCACTCTGTCCGTGCCTCTCTAGATTTCATAAACACAGACGAGGTTTGGAATGCTGATTGACTGATAAATCAGAAGAATCGCCTTCAGGCTCATTTTTCTGTTTATTACCACAGCAGGCTGGCAGAATGCCTGCATCACTGCAGATGCCACACCAATTTGCCTGTTCATTCTACTTTACACGCACAGGGTTGTGCAGTGATATTTATTTGTGCTTTAGAACATTTAGAACTGTTAAATAAACAACTTAGAAATGGACATAAAGCAAAGGAAGCTTATTGCTATTGATATTTTGTATTATAGACTGTAAACCAGATGCAGATGAAGAAGCTGGGTACATTAAAAAAACCAAGTGAAGACTCAACTGGCAGAGTATCATCATTTGGTCCATAAACTCCACCTGGATAGTGCCCGGTTTCAGCAATATCTCATGCCGAAGCAGTCTGATCGCAGACTTATGTGATTTCCCTCCACAGCGTGACGTTGGGTTGCAATTCTCTTTCAACTTTTCACTGCAGGGCCGCTACAGTTTTTTCACCATCCCCTGCCATCACCACCACAGCAGCCTAACTGCACTACCCCGATTCAAATAAATGGCAGGACTGGTGTTTTTCATTGCAGCGCTTGATTTGGTCTGAATACTACATAAATCACGCAGAGACACTTCAACTTTTCCACGTAGGACAGCAACTGGCTCCCAATCAGAGGAAGGCGATCCACAACTTTCCAGCAGAGTACAGTGGGCCACGAAGGTTCTTACGCTCCTCGCAGTGGCTTTACATCAGACTGTAAACAACTTGTTTTCATCCTTAAGGCCGCTGTCCGATATAAACCGTCAGAACTGCATCACCAGCAAATACCAGAGAAGCAATGCTGAGATCACCAAACAGCACACTCTCTACTTCTCAGCTGCAAACTCAGCTAAAGATTTTTTTTCATTAACAGAATTGGTGCAGATCCCAAACACCACAGACTGTGCCCCTGACTCAGTGTGGACACAGCTCTTACTCTGGTTATATAAGGGCCACATGGCTCGTATCATCAGCCCTGTCACCCGACATTCCATATTCCCACAGCCCCCTCCCTCACAAGGAACCCAGGGGGACACATTCATGAACCTTCTCCAAGTCCCAAAAACACATGTAGACTGGATGGTTGACCTCCCATGAACCCTCGCTATCCTTGCAAGAACACAAAGCTGGTCCAGTCTCCCATAACCAGGATGGAATCTCTATTGAGGTTTGACAATCAGCTGAAGGCACCTTTCCAGCACCATGCAACAGTCTCTCCTGGGTAATTTGAACAGTGTGATACCCCGATAACTGATGCGTGCCTTCTGGTCCCCAGTTTTTAAAAACAGGAACCACAACCCAGATCTGCCAGTCCACAGGAACATTCCACAGCCCACAGACAACTGAACCTTGTATTTTGGTTGAAGACCACCAACCAAAACTACCTTAACTATGTTTTTGCTTCTGCAGCCACAGAAGATGCAGTCCCTCCTGTCCCACAATACATCTGCTGCTTCAAGAGTCAACTGTAGGACAATAAAGCCTGATATATACTAACATACAAAGCTTTTAGCCATCATAGTTTGGTGTGTTTGCCTGCTAACAACTAGATTTAGTACATTTACCCTAGTTTTTGACTTTTGGGGGCTTTGAGCTTACATGGATGTTGTTTAAGTGTTTTGATGGTGCTAAGATGAAGGTCAGACAGACTGAAGAGTTGTAATTAAATAATTTCAGCAGTAAGTGAAATTGGGTATGGGAGTTCTCACTGTTTCTAAGCTGCCAGACAAATTACAACTGACTCTGATGAGAATGGTCATTAGCTTTGCAGATATTTCCTCATAAATTATTGAAGATCGAAACTTTTACCTGGTAATGGTGTTAAATGAAAAGTTAAGAGTAGCATTTAGCACTCGTAAAACACTGACTCACAATGAGAAATGTGACAAAAACATTGACTGATTGAAAAAAATTGACTCTTTTAATGTATTATTTTTCATCGTCAAAACTTGGTGCCTGCATTTTCCACAGTCCAACTGACTGCTGCTGACAGTTTGGATGGAGATGTGGGTGTGTTATGGCAGCATGGGCTAAAGAAGCCTGGAGCTGCTAACCTCAAGCAGAGATGACGAGTGGGTCACAGAGGTCTGATTAGCTTGTTTCCCACCACATATGCTCGGATTGTTTTTCATTTTCAAACGTATACGATGACTTCCTCTGGAGCCACAAAGGGCTTCAAAACCTGTAAACAGACTTTGATGTGTAAAATCTGTGTAGTTCCACTTTAAGCTACAATTCATCCTGAGGGAGAAATTACTGTCTGTACCAAATTTCACGGCAATACATTTAATAGCTGTTGAGACAGCCACAAAACCTAACCTCTCAGTAGTGCTAGAGGAAGACGTCAGGGGATCACAAAGTCATTACAATACATTGTCTGGGAATATCTGTACAAAAACAAAATGTTTGTGCCAAGCCCTTCAGAAGATATTCAGAGTTATTTGATTAGATAATTGAAAACTTTGATCTGCTGGTGCTGTAAGAGGGAAAGGCACAGGGTTCACTAAAGTCAATAGGACTGATCCTTTGGGAACTGTAAATGTCTGTCCAACATATCATGTCAATCTATCTAGTAGTTGTTGAGACACTTCAGTCATGCAAACGGAGGACGAGAAGTAAACTGACCAACAGACTGAGAAACAGACACACAGAGCCACAATATGTTTTCAGGTTGTTTGTCCGTTCACTGTATTCCCGATATCTCAAGAATGCCTTCATGGAATTTCTTTAATCTTGGCACAAATGCCTCTTAGATTTTGGTAGACAAAGGTCAAAGTTCAAAGTTACTGTGACCTCATGTCCGCCCCATTGTTGTGAGCAAGATATCTCTGGAACGCCTTGAAGGAATTTCATTACATCTGGCACAAACGTCCATTTGGACCCATGGATGAACTGATTAGATGGTCAAAGTTCAAGGTCACTGTGACCTCATGTTTGTCCCGTTCTGGAGAACGCAAAATCTCATGAGTGCCTTGAGGGAATTTCCTTTCGTGTCGTACAAAATGTCCACTTGAACTCAAGGATAAACTGATTGGAATTCGGTTGTCAAAGGTCAAGGTCATTGTGACATCACAAAACACAATTCATACAAATGCTTAATAGGATAAAATGATTAAGTGATGACATTTTATATTCAAAAAGTCAAAGGTTAACTTCACTGTGTTTGGCTCTTTATCAGTCATCTGAACTCCTCCTGTAACAATTGTCTCCAAGTGAAGGCAGCATGCTCCTCTTTGGAAATAACACACTGGAAACACGTATGTCATTACAGTGATATAGACTTCCATTTGGCTAATATACACTTAATATCTTCAATTAAATGCCTTAAGAATCTTCACCACATATATGAGTCTGGACAGACATGAAAGTAAACTGCAATTTGACTCGTTGGCAAAGGCATGCAACTGTAAGATGGTAATTCTAGTTTTTTATATCAACCTTTCATGGTATGTCAAACAACTCCATGGCTGCAAAAATTATATAAAAGGTGATAACATGCAAGCAAAACCTATCTGCTAGCACTGAGACTTGTCAGCATTTTTACACTTCAAGAGAAATAAAATTATGCAGTTATATGACACTCGTTGCAGGTCCTTATAGGCAAATTGTCACACCTTGCAAAATATAAATCAGACAGCCCACTTTATAGTCCCTTGTTTTCTGTGATTTACCACCCCCACCCCATGTCAAAAATTAGGCTACCTGACAGGGAGAATATTTGACACGTCAGCCTAAAGCAAGGGGATAAAGAGAAACAGAGACATGGAGGCACTACAAAGGGAGCGGAGATGTGTAATGAAAGAATAATGAAGAGAACAGATTAGAAGTAGAGGAGGAGGAGGGGAGCACTTTAATTCCAAAGTCAGGGGATGGGTAACATATAGCCCCGGGGAATAATAGCAAAGTATTGGCAGAGAGAGAAAAAAGAGTGGGAGAGACAGAAAGTGAAGGTAGCTGTAATCTTGTATGAATTCTCATGTCTGGCCCCGGCGTTGCAGGGAAGAATGAATGAAAGATGCACTCAAGCTGCATCCATCACTTCCCCCCATGATGCTTTGATCTACCCCTTTGTTTCACTCTTTTTAGTCTCTCTTTCTATACGCACCCTCCATCTCTGTCCACTCTAATCTCGCCGTATATCTCTATTACCCCCACCCCTCCTTTCCACTCCACCTCCAGCTCTCATCCTGTCTCCTGCTCTTTCTTGGCCTCGTTCCTCCTGGCCGAGCTGCAGACGATCACGCAGCTGTTTTCCAGGCATTGATACATAAAGTAAAGCGTGAGTCAGGGTGCAGGGTTTGTGCAGTGATTTAGCCATTTTCTGGGAATTCAACACTACTGTAAGATATGTTGATAGCTGACATTAACTGCCAACTGGCTTTGATGATCAATTTACTACACATAGAGTCACTGAAATGAGCTAATGATTATGATTCATCCTAGCATAATTTTCTGTTCTCTGCATCATCAGTTGCACTTGCATGAGATGTAATACAGAATCACTCAGTGACATCAGTTCTCTACTTTGCACAATGTAGTGTGACGTATCTGCTTTATGAGCTGCACATCTCTTTACTTCCTGTCAACGCTACAGTAACATTAGTTTTGGTTCCAAACGTGGTGATCTTTCATCCTTAAGTGAGTTACATCACTTGTCACAGGCAGCTTGGTACATATTGTTAACAGTATTGCATTTTGATAATCACCTCAGTCTCTTAATAACCATTAGTGACAATCATTAGCTTACAGTGTTGTCATCTTCAGAGCTGTGGAAACATGAGCCACTGCTGGAGTTTCACAGAAAAACAGCGCTGCAGAATCTCCTACACAATGTAAGTGAATGGTGACCACTTTTCAAACATAGAAAAGAACTGGAAAGAAACCATAAAATGCCTCCATACTGCTCATCTGACATAATCCAAGTCTCCTAAAGTCTCGACATACCGTTTGTACACCGTCACACCACACGCACCCAGTTCAGACAATGTGAATGTGGCTCCAAGCTAAGGATCAACAGTGAAGATTCAGGCTAAAAACATGATGTAAACAGCTTTTTTTTTGGTCAACTTGGCATGTCAGGGCTTAAGGAGACTTGGATTACACCAGACGAGCAGTACGGAGGCATTTTATGTTTTTATTCTGCTGCATTTATATGTTTGAAAACTGGTCACCATTCACTTCCATTGTTTGGGAGATTTTGCAGCGCAGTTCTCCTGTGAAACTCCAGCAGTGTTTTGTGGAATAAAAAACTAAACCCGACCTTCAACTGGCATGCGGATGACTAGATAATGACTGAATTTTCATTTTTGGGCAAACTATCCCTTTAAGTTACCTGAAGGTGCTTCTTCAAATTAGACATGAAGTCTTTTGATGAGCTTTGTTGATGAAAAGCAGAGCTTGTATTGGACCGAAATGTAGCAACCGTCTTGACCTTAAGTGAGGGTAAAATGCTCTTTATACTTCCATGTCAAAAACAACTTCTGGACAGTGTCCTGGCTGTGCGTCTCCTCTCTACACCACCTATTTAAACTGCATCTGTAATGGAATACAGTCATATTTTGTATTTTAAATACTGTATTCTCTTAAATGTATTGTATTACTCCTGAACCCTCGTCACACTACATAGTGCAAGTAGAGAGTAGTTAGTATAAAACTTTGTCCTCTCCAGGCAGTGTGCACTGGAAGTGTTGGTTATAACAGGATCAAATGAGCTGCTGCTCCTTGTTTATGTCCCCTGAAGAGTTTCAGAGGGACCATGTCTTCTAATGTGTGTTTTTGTCTATCACAGTGGATTCTCCCTGACTGGGTGCCAGGCACAATACCACCCACTCTGACAGTAACTCTGTGGGAGGGAAATCTGTCATGCTCACTGCAGACGGGGCCAAGATACAGGAAATGGCGCTGAACAATATGGGTGTCACATGCCCGCCTCTGTGCCTATAGAGCGGGTCACTGACTGCATCATAAAGGTCATCTGCGTGGTCAGCCGCTGGCAGCGCAGTTTACGAGATCCGGGTCACAGTCAACCCAGTTCATACTCATCCTCGGGAAATAACTGTCATTCATCCACTTCAGTTTTTAGGCAGGGGAATTCCAGCCAAGAGAATATACTGTACATCAAGTCTTTTTGTGGCGTCCCACAGTTTTAATTTGTGGGTTTGAGCTAGTCTCCTCCAAACTGAAAAGGAGCAAGACGGATTGCAGTAATAATGAAGTGTGGCATCAATCAGGAGGATTTCTTTATGCTACATTCATTCATATTTCCTACTCTCTCTCTCTCTTCTTAATCATGCGACTATGGGCATTCCCTCTTTCAGTTATATTAACCAGATTTTACCATCTTCATTAACCAATCATATTGTATTGTTGCTGCTGTCAGCTTTCATTTCAGTGCAGAATCGTTAAAAAAAACGACTCCAGTATTTTCCTAACTGGTTACAATTAGACAAAAATTCAAGTCAGACACGAATGGAATTAAACAAAATTGACACCCGGTTTAAGGCAAACAAATTATCAACCAATACAAATAAAAGGTCACGCTTGACTTTACCGTCCAGAGATGTACAGACCAGTAAAACATTCCCTAATGTACATATTTCTAATAATATTTTAGCAATGGTTACAGTCTTTAAATTTCTTGGAATTCTTACAGATGAAAATCTAAAGTGAAAAAATCATATTTCTTACAAGATAGCAAAAAAAATACTGGAGTCATCAGAAGAATACAACATTAGTTATGGAGAAAACTCATTCTCAATCCATATTACATAATGATATAGCCATTTTTTTTTTAAACTTCCCAATCACTATGTACTGTATGTATCTTTCTTCTCTTTTACTGATTTTTTTAATAAAAAAAAAAAGAAAAAAAAAGAAAGAGAAGATAACTATGGTTAAACCCAATAAACTGAAAGCTGGGAAATGTGTGCAAGCTGCAACAAAACAAACAAAATGAACTCACAAAATGTGAAGAGAGGAAATATTCTCACAGATATTTTCCTCAATAAACAGAATAATACAAATGATCTTCGGAACTCATTGGGTTTTTTCCACAGGCACACAAACAAAATAAGATCAAGGCAGCAGTAGATCAGCAACTCCCGTCGTCCGAGAGGCAAAAGTATTGATTTTGCCAGTGGAGTCAGATTAAGAGAGTGAGAGCAATATTTGACAGTGGTTTCTCATCAGAAAAAGATGTCTGACCTGAAAATATTCTAAATATAGGATACACTCAATCTGATTTTAATTCTTTTAGATGGGCCTTTCTTTTAAGAAGCTAAAATATGTTTTGCAGGTGACCCGGTCTACTGCAGTACATCGTTTAGCTTCTTCAAACTGGGACCATGCTGACCCCAATCTGCTGTTGCCAATACACTGACTATCGATAAGTACCCAATACAACCACAATTCAAATAATTAGAACTATCCCTTTAAAATATGATGATTTAATGATGGGTCTAATTGTCGTTCTCCTTATTGCCACGTCAATGAAATATTTGTTCACTCAAGATGAAGTTTGTCCTGATTGAAATGTAATCTACAGTAAAATCCTAGAGCTGCTCTGGAGACAGTGAATAATGAAACCACTCCTGCAGCACTAGGACAAAAAGCTGTGGTGATTAAACTGGGATATGGGGACATTTTCTGATTCACAGCTGTAAGCCCTTTATTCAAATAAAACTTATGTAGCCTAATATCTCCTACCAAAAATGCCTGATCCCCTCAAGTCACTCACTAATTCAATGTCATAGAGATGTTCCCAAAGCCTCCCAGAATATAATTTTCAGCACAGCACAAATAATGCGCTTTATAATTCTGTTTGTTCTATTCCAATTTGTTCAGTATTATTTGTACTGTGAGGCCCAAGAGGAAAACCGTTATAATCCACTGAAATTTGTCTTGCTTTTCTTCAAAGACTAACCCAGTGTTGTGCATGATTTATTTCTACAAATGACTGTTTTTCTTACATCAGTGTCGAACGCTTTCCATTCCATTTTTATGCACTATGAAAATCAGTTTGCGCTACCGTTTTTCAGGTAGGTAATCCGTAACAGTAAATAGATCAACTTTAAAGGGACAGTGCACCCTAAAATCGAAATTACATATTTGTCCTCTTACCTTTAGTGTGGTATCCATCTAGCTGATTTTGGTGCGAGTCGCACAGTTTTGGAGAGACTTCTCTTCAATATAAAGGAAGTCGTCTTGTCATGCTAAAAGCGCCAAAACCAAAAGTGATGTTTCTTTGCAGAAAACATGACTACTACTCGGGATCAGGAGTTCTCAAAGTGTAGCCTGTGGACCGGTGACATCCTTCTGAAACATTTTGTCTGGTCCGCGACTGTGAAAAGAAATGCATGCATTATATTTTAATCATTCACGGGCCATTTGAAGACTTTCAATAGTGCACAACTCAGCTACTGCATCAAACTGTGCCCCCCTAAAAGCTTTTGTCAGGTTAGGAATGAATTGTTTTAGAAAGCTACTGGTTGCATGACAACTAATAGCACCTTGTGAATGTCTAGGGAGTTGCGTTCTGTCATCAACGCTAGAGCTGTATTTCAGCCGACAACTCGGCAGTTTAATGTCAAAATGAGATTGAAAAGCCACCATGGGGGGAAAAAAAGGATATGGTTGAGTATAAAATGAGATTTCAGGAAAAATGGATAATCTTTCACTTTGTCAAACCTCGAGTGACACATAAAGTGCCTTATCTGCCGACAGGATGGAGGATTCGGCGCTCACAGAATTTAATTTAAATGCCATTATGAGACCAATCATCCCAAATCCTACGACTAGTTCATGAGTTTTCCTGTGGGACTTTCAATCACATGCCGGGTCACTAAATCATCAAAACTTTGAGAACTCCTGCTCAAGAGAATCCTCAGACTTTGGGACCGTATCACTGTGCAGAAGGAGGCGTGCATCTACTCATGGACAAGAGGCTCATGCTTGTTACAACACAGGATGTATATGAGCTGTAACCTCTTGTCCATGAGTAGTAATAGGTAAAATGTACTTTTGGGGCTTTAAGCACCACAAGCCGAATGCCATGTAGTTCCAATATACTGGTGACAAGGCAGACACATCTCTGCAGCTGATATCTCCAACACACCACCAAAACAAGCTAGATGGATAGATACAGATAGCCAGAGGAAAAATACGTGTTTTTTGATTTTGGGATGTTCCCTTAAAAGTTCGGTTACAGTTATCATTGCATGATGACGGATTTGAATCAAGGGCATCACTTTGTGTTGAAAAATGGTGGCGGCATTAAGGACTCAGAAAAAAGGACGTACGAACTTTTAGGCAACTCAAGGGCAACAATCATCATCATCACATCCACAGCTACAACACCATGTCACTTCAACAACGACACACAGAAAGCATCAGTGCATGTCAGTCAGCCCAGACAATATCCAATATCACTGCACTAAAAAAAGATAAAACAGAGACAAGTGAAGGAATAACTTTAAAAATGTTAGCAGAACATGAGAAAGCAACTGCATCTTAAGATGTTGAGATAAACTGTCTTGTTGTTTCGATGCTGCATGCTTTAACATCAGAGTAACAGAGATTTCACAAGAGTTCATGAGTCAAGTTCACCGATCATGACTCTTTGTTTTCCTATCCTAGTTCACATTTCTTGGTACAGGCTATTTATCCACAACATTTTTAATAAATGATGCTTTAAAACAGTGTTGAGAAAACTGGCTATGTCAAAAAGTAGTGTGTAAATGTCAAGACAAACTACGGCATGCTGCCACCTGACTTCATAAATATCAGTTGTGCCTAATGAAAACAGATGAAACACTAACTTCATGTCAAAATCACTGAATGAACTCAACACAAAACTCAATTTGTAGGGAAGATTTTTCCTTTAAAGACATTTAAAAGAGAAAAGTGAATACCTGCAATAACTGACATTAAGAGGCATGAGCATGAATTTTAACTTTAATGGATTTTTTAAAATGAATCTTAACCCTGTGCTCATTATTACCTCATTTCACGCCGTATCAGGTAAAGAAATTAAATCTGATCTTCTTATTATGGAGTTCTCTAATTCTTACAGTGTATCTTTGCAGTCACGATCTGATATAAAATTACAAATGGTGCTTATCTACTTGAAAATATTAATATTAAACCAGGCTGTAAAAAGGAACAGGGTGAACAGTTTAATGAGTTTCAAGAGCAGGACCGTATAAAGACGACTTTCCTGCAAAACTCTAAATGAATATATTTTTATATTGTTACTCTTTTCATGCAGCTTACTCTTTCATACTCTTGAACCACAGTTGGCTTTTCCTCACACATCTTTTTTCTGTACTGCATGTAAATGTAGCTTTCAGAGGAAAATTAATTAGGAATCAGCTCTTTGCCTTCAAAGTCTCCAGCGGCTCTGCTCTGCACTTTCTGTTGCTTACAAACACACACATACACACACACACACACTCACAATCCTCACCCACAATCCTCCATGCCTGCTGGGCTGTGTGGACTTTATCATGCCTACACCAACTCAACGCCGGTGTCGTCTCTGCGCTCAAAGCCGCAGGCTTTGAATATGAATACATAAACCATTTTATAGAATATTAATCATCCTTCACCAGTGAATGAATTGCAGGCAATTGCATTTTTCTCTGTGTCTGCCCCAGGGTTACGATAGGAATATGAAAGTGTTACCACCTCTGTCAAACTTAAATGGTGTAGTTATGTGTGTGAGCACATTCTTATTTGCATGTTTACGCTATCCTGGTGGGTTTCCTGACGTGACCTAAAGCGAAGTTATCCAGTTATTTAAAGGCCCTTTTCTTGTGTACACTCTCAAATATAGACACATATGCTTGTGTAACCACTAACCACTTGGACATATTGTCATATTATGAGATGTTCAACATTAGAGAACACCTGCTCTGACAGAAATACAACATAGAGTTGAAATTATTTAAGAGAAATATTTTAAATATATATATATATATATATGTATATATATATATATTAAAAAGAATATTTTCCTTTTTATTACAGATCCAAGTTTTTTATCTTCTTAAAACATTGATGCTGAAATTCTAAATTAGTGAAATCAGATAAGATGAGTTTAAAAGTGAATTATGTATGAGCCTAGTGTTCGGAAATGGGTACTGCAGTCCAAATAGTGAACTGGAGCCACAGACAGTATGAATTTAAGATATAAGGAGATATGAGACAGTTGCTCCTCCTTCCCAGACCTGAAGCACAAGCAAGTCGCCTGCAGGTTGCACAGACACTGAAGCAAGAGGAATGCGTGACGAACCCAACATACTCTCTTTTGATGATGAGTCCTACACCTGTACACCTGTTGATTTCACTGGGCAAGAAACGTCTGCACCACAGTTTTGATCCATCCTCCACACGGCAGCGTTTTGTCTGGCTGTTTATGTTGACTTGCTCAGATTTTGATGATTTGATGCTCTCTTCTTGTTTTTTGTGCTTTTTTGTCTTGTTTTTTAGAATTGGTCTGCACAGGGTCTTTTATTTTGAAAACTGACTGCATTCCCCACAGTGTTTCTGTGTCTGACATCCTGCCTGTTTGAATGTAGTAACTACACTAATCAAACGAACTGGACTTTGGGGTGAAGTGTGCTCGGATCCAGGCTGTGGTCGCTGACATGAGAGCCCATTAACTCACTCTGCGAACATTCAGTATTTATTTTAGCTCCATGTGAAGTGAATAAACGTGAAATGGGCAAACAAAAATATTCTGCGCCGGAATGGAAATTGCATGAAAACCTTAATCTCTGATAACATATCATGGTCATTTTATGATTTAGGAGAGTAAATATATTATATTTCTCCTTTAACTAAGGCAGCCAGATAAAAATTATTTTGTACTTTTTAGCTTGTAGGTAGGTGGTTTATTAAAGCTTTTGAATCCAGAACTGACATTTGCAGAGATTTTCAATCACACTGAAGGCAACAGCTCATTATCTGAGTGTCTGAGCTCTGATTATATTTGTTTCCATGCCTCAATAGTGCTGCTGCCTGATCTGTTTTTCCACCTGTGTGTGCCGTCTGCTGTAGCCTAAGTGACGGACCCATCTGTGTGTGTCCAATGAAGCCTGAACCATTACATCTCTACTGATGTGGCCCCCCACGACAGAGGCCAAGAGCAGGCCGTCCCCTGAGACGCACGGTCGCAGGCTGTCTCCTTCTCACACACACAAACAAGAATGCACCAATCCGAGTGATCTATTTACCAGCATACTAATCCTCAAACATCTTTTCCTCACTCCAGCATCTTCTCCCTCACCATCCAACTCCATCTTCACCCTCATCCATCTCTCCTCACGTCCACTCCCCTCCCTCCTTGCCTCCGTCTCTTCTAAACTACCTCTCTGTCCCCCTCTCTTGCCCATAATGGGGGGTAATTATGGCATTACAGCCACAATGACTGTGCAGTGGGAGCTGGGGGACCGTGACACACGCTCACGCACCACGGCCAAGTGTTGCCATCAATACAAGCTTCTGTGGCTCCACAGGAGGGCATTAGGAGGCAGAGAGTGGGGGATAGAGGAGGAAGGGAAAATGAGGGATGGAGGGGTCAAAACAACAAGGGAGATCGAGAAGAAAGACAGCGGTAGGTGGCTGTCAGAGGTTGCTCAGATGTTTTAAGAGTACAGAGGGAATGAAAGACAGTAGGGAGAGCGTGCGCGAACCCAGGATCAAAAGAAAGGGACGGGAATGAGAGGGAAAGGCTGATTTGTTTCAGACTGCAGCAGATTGACCCGGGGCATGAGATGGAGAGAGGAAAAGGGGGATGGAGAACAGCCGAAAGAGAAGGTTTCTGCAAACCTGAGCACTTGCGAGCCGGTGGGCCCCCTCTGGCCGGTCCTGTAGTTTGTCTAGCTTGTCCTGCTGGGATAGGCAGACTGCTTGGGATGACCAGATTTATTGCATCTCTGCAGTGGGCTGCCAATGAGAGACAAGGCTGTTTATCATCATGCTGCTGTGGCAGAGCAAGAGGAGCAAGCCATGTGTCGAGGGAGTAGAAGAAGTTTGGGCCACACTTTATTATACAGTACACTACTAAGACGTAACAAGCCAATTAGACAAAAAATGGAACCACACTCCACGCATACACATTCTGGTATAGCAGAAAAAACATCCTGCCTTGTTTACATTTCTTTAAACCAATCACAAACTTCTTGGGTGGTGCTATAAACACGGGGTGCGGCAACGGTGCTACTGCAAAACAATGTCGAGGGGAACTTATTTTAGTGGAACATTTGCACATCAGGAGGTGAGCACTGGTATTAAAATGACTACATCACTGCAAAACAGGTAACAGCTGTTTCTGTTCGTACCATTAGCATCCCCGGTGCTAATTTGCTGTTTTTCAGCTGGGAGGTTGTTCTTGTTTCTCAGGGACGAGATAGGGGACGGTGCAATACTGCTGCCAGGCAGTAGCAGGACTTATATCTGCAGTGAGCATCCGGTGTGTCAGACGACTTGGTATATAAACAGGTTCTCGGCAGAAGCTCCAGGTGGGTTCTAGATGAAAGCGTAATAAGAGGTCTTGATATAACCTTCTGTAATCCTCATTCTAAGGTGGAAAGGTTCTGGATAGAAATCTGAGAGACTGTTCTGGTTTAGGCAGTCTCTGGGCTCTGGATGGAACCTTACATAGATGGTTCTAGATATCACCCTTTTTGTTGGGTTGTAGGAGGAACCTTTACAAAGGGTCCAGGGTGGACGCTTTATAAAAGGTTCAACCAAGAATCAAAAGGGTTGCCCTATGGGGACAAGCTGAAGAACCCTATATAGTTCTGGTTTGCACCTTTATTTCTAAGAGTGAACATCCAACAGTACACTGATAAGACATATCAAGATGTACTTTGTACTAACAAAGAGAAATGTGTAATATGTAAAGGCCAAAATTATATTTATATATTGTAAAACTGTGGGCAGATAATGTGATTTGATCAAAGTAGTAGGTGTCAGCCCTGAATACTCTGCAAATTGTTTGGGATCTCCCAAAGACAGTGTGTCAAAAGTCACAGACATGTGACTTCACTTTAGTTTACAGTTCACTTCTGTCATAATGCATCCCTAATTACCCTTGAATAAAGTCTAATAAGTGTCTAACACTGAGAAACAATACAATTTAGTTTACAGTATAGTTCTGTCACAGTGTGTCAGTAATCATCCTCTAATAAAGGTCTAAAAACGAAGAATAATTCAGTTTAGTTTATGGTACAGTTCCGTCATAATGTTCCCTAATCATCCTCTGAGAAGTAAAACATTGGGAAATATGTACTACAGTTTACAGCAGTGAGGTCCAATAAGTCAAATAAAGGGTCTAAAACTGTCTAATAAAGACCATATAATTTCTAGGTTTTTGTCTAAATAGATACAAAGTACAGCTTGGTATGTTTTATTAGTGTGTTGTTTGGTGTTATGTAATGTAATAATATAGCTGTGTTGTTTATTGCCTAATAAAGAATATATAATTACATCACATAAAAAACAAACTTGTTATGTGTTATTAGCATACTGCAAAAAGTGCAACACAACTTTGATTAACATTAATTTCCCTCTGATTAACTCTCACAGACAGGCAGCATGCCGTTTATCATCTGTGATTTGAAGAGAAAGACATTTGAAAACACTTTGTGCTCAAGGAGTGGACAATGACAATGGCATTAAAGATTAAATAGCCACATTAAGTGGTCAGCACATTTTGTCACACCCCATTGCCTCCTCATGAGTGACTCACTCTTGCCGCTGAGCCTGCCCGTTCAAATCGATATCTGTTTTTTTAATCAATTGGCAGCAGATGGTTTTTGCCATAAATGGGATTCGACTGAAACTCGAGTGGCCGGCTACACAGCACTCGAGCAGGGTGCATTAGGGGCTCCTGTCCCTCAACAATAACATCAATTAGTGTGTATGTTCGTGAGTGTGTTTCATCTGCATCCCTCATAATGGATGCTGCTGGGAGATCATATGACTGCTCAAAGTCCAGAACAATCCTCTGTATTCACTGGCCATCATCAGCCCAACGTGACTCAGCTTCTACCGCTAAACAGAGTGGTGATGTCATCAACATGGGCCTGGCCGTTGTGTCACGTGTTCACTGGTGACTTCGTGGTCATTTGTCATCACTGTCAGGATCTGAGGGAGGATGACGAAGCACTTGACCGCGGGCAGGGATGAACAGAGATAGTCTCTGATCATGAATGTGTCATAAGGCACACGAGCAGGAAGTCTATGAAACTGAATCTTTGTTTTTTGTTTTATTGACGCGGTTGTTCGGGGAGTGAATCTGCTTTGTGTAATTCTGTACAGCATTGATTATTCAAAAGAAAACATGTTGAAGGTTTCCAGCATTCAAGCACTTTGAATGGCAGAGAACACAAGGCATCCATGCTTTTTTACATTTTCTGTTCCTCTGATTTTAATCTAATTTACAAGTAGATTTTCAATTCACACAAGGTCACATTGAAATATTTTTTTAAGCACGAAAAGAGGAGGTTCACAAAGAGAGCAACATCAAAACTGTCCTTCAGCTTCGTGTTGTTAAGACATTTTTATGCAGATTTGTGTTATGTGTACCTCAAAAAACCTGCCGATAAATTCTGAGTCCATATTGCTGAAATGATCAGTGATACCTTTACCTCACACACACAGTTGACCATATCATGTAAAGGGTGTCTTTTCACAACCACCTTAATTAATCTTTCGTCCTCCCTATGGACTGCTATGATGAGGGGAAACAGAAACATCAAGGACGTCAGCGTTGATTTTGACCACATAAAATATGCTGGAAGTGAGGAAAGTGAACGGAACTTCACTAAAAGCCAAGGCGAGCGTTTTCTCAAAAAAACACACAAATTACTGCAACTGTTCGCAGACACACGGAGCAGGTTAGCACATCCTCACTGAGAAAAACTGAAGCAATTAGCTGTTCGCTCGCTTGCTCGCATTGCTTTCAGTTAGGAAGTGGTGTTGGAGCCCCATGCACACAGCTTCAACAATGACGAGAAATGCAAAGCCTGACAGCCTGCAGCGCCCTAGTTAACCTATGATTGTATAGTTGCTGTTCGCAGGAGGGGCTTAGCCAAGGGTCAATTCCGTCTTACTTTTGTTGCAGCAACACACTGCTTTGTTTTCTACTACTTTGTTTTACTTTGATCGTGCTATGACCTGCTGTTTGATTGATGGACTGCGCTCTCTTGTAATTTTGTCTTGTTTGGCAGGTGTTGTGACCCGCAAAACACATTTCATTTTCTTCTGTGCAATTGTATAGGCCTAACAATGAATGGCAATGAAGTTGAAATGAATCATTCCCCCTTTGTCAGCAACTGTTGCTTTGCTTCCTCACATAATCTTCATTCTCCTGCCAGTACCCCCCTCTCTCCATCCTCCTCCTCCTCTTCGTCCTCCCCTTCCCCTGCCCATCTCTTGTCTGAATGTGCGTTCTAGAAAAAGTCAACTCTTGCTCATCTGCATGCAGAGCGTCCTGGTTCCAGCTGTGAACAGAGGATTGAAATGGAAATGGGAAGGGGGAGAAAGAGCAGATTACGCTCCTCAAACGTATGCACTGCCTCCTGGCTGGCCCACCAGCTGAGTAGAGAGAGAGAAAAAGGAACATGGGTGGGTGGGCGGAAGAAAGAGGGAAAATGTAGGAAGCAGAGTAAGACAGCAACAAAGTGAGAAGTAAATGTAGGGAAGAAATGAGGAAGAGAGAGGTCGGTGAAATCATTTTGGGCGAACGTGGAAGATAGAGAGACCTTGTGGAATAATCTCCACTGGAAGGGATGAAAAATGGTGTGAAAGTAGATCAAGACCGTCTCAAAGACACCAAGTGTTCTCACTCAGACACAAAGGTGCCCACAGATACATGCAAGCTCTAATGGACCAGACAAGATTCACGTGAATGAACTCAGGACGACCTTTTAGGTGGTCAGACCTTGAACCTCAGCAGCTGCTTTGGAACAGCAGACAGGCAGCGGCTGAAAGAGATGATTGACTGTGTGTCTAACATTATACACTGTGTTACAAGAAGCACAAAGAACACACTTCTGATAAGCACTCAAAGTTTGTCTGGATGATGTTGGAAGTTAAAGCGCAATTGCTGGTTTGTACTGATGTTTAGGAAAGTGAACTGTACTGGACAAAAAAAAAAGTGTGGAGTCAAAAAAGACTTGACACCAGTGACTTATAACTTGACTTGAAAATGCTTGAAAAAAAACTGGCTAAAGGAATGTGACAAGTTGACACACGAGACCCGACCACATCAGCCAGTTGTCTGCTGAGGTTGACCGGGACAGCCTCCAAGACGGTGGAAGGGGCGTAACACAACCCATAAGATTAAAAGGGTTAGGAATCACAAATCAGTTTATTTCCTGATCCACTTAGTTTGAACTAATCTGATGCCATCCAATCGAGTTGCAGGAGAGAACTATTAAGAGCTAAGATTACATCACTGAGCTCCTGATGGACAAAATGATACCAGAGATATTTTCAGCTGCTTACAAAAACTATGGAGCTCTCAACAACAAATCAAATTGCAGTATGCAAAACCTGTGGGTCAAAAATTACAGAGAGAGATGCTACAATTTCCAACTACATTTGGCATTTGAAGTTGTACAGTCATGGCTCTGGTGTTAACATTGATCATATTTGGTGGACAGCAGATTATGACTCGTTTAGGTCTCAAAATTCAAAGTTTAGGACTTGGGACTTAACCTGGCACTTGTGTTCAAAGACTTGAGACTTCGGCCCTGTTTACACTGACTAATCTGGCTTTTGTTCTCAACGCAAAAGGGGTAAAATTGGCCTTGGTCTGTTACTTCTGTGACTTTTTCATACAGGTTTTCATCAGCTGTAACTTAACATGACTCTTATCCATTTCAAAGCGAACATGAAAGTAAAATAAAGCAGATACCTGAAAGCACAAACAGCAATGCAGGAGATAAACTAAATTTCAAACCACAGAGATTCAGATAGAGGCTACAAAAGTACTGAGAGCTGAACACACAGAGACTGCTCTCCACTCTCCTGCACATGCATGAGTTGAGTCTCAGCTCTGCGCATTATGCGTGGCAATGGAAATACAAATCAGTGCTGCACGGTTTGATTTGGCACAGCAAAAGTGTCGACGGAAAAGCCCCATAAAGCTCTGGTTTTGGTGAAGAGTGCACTATGACTTGCTTAGGACACAAAACTCCTTGGAACTCCTCAGTCTTGACTTGTAAGAAGGGACTTGTTACGTCTTGACTTGGCACATAAGCACAAAGACTTGAGAGTTACTTGAGACTAAACAAACGATTTGGTCCCAACTCTGGAGAAAAATTATCACAGAAGGAAAAACAAGCTGAAAAGTATTACAAAATGACCGGAGGGTAAAAATGAGAAATGATCCCATTTGAATAAAGCTCTTGATTTTATTGAAACTGATTGAAATAAACCGTCACAGGACGGAGCCTCTTTACATTACAATCAAAATATTGAAATTCAGTTTTACACACACTTTCCAAATGTCAGGGGGTGGCTTCCAGTTTGGCACATCGCTATTCATGAGATTCCTGTGTCCTGGTGCTGCAGCAGAGTGGTGAGTATTGACCTCAGCTGGAGCAACCAGATGGGAGAAAGAGGGGGAGAGAGAGAGTGGGTGGGAAAAACTGTATAATGGAAAATGAAAACAAAAAAAAAATGAAATAATGAGAAGAGAAAATGAGACAGAGAGAAACCAGGAGAACAATTTCTCTATCAGCACCCACAGAGGCGTGACCCTGTGCTTTGCTGCTTGCCCGTATTTGGCAGGCCCGGAGGCTAGTGCATAATGTTAGCCCTAATGTGCTACCAAACCTCTGCCACAGCAGGACCCGCTAGTCAAATTAAATGCTCTCTCAGAGGATGGGTCCCTGTGGTGTGCTTGGATTTCCACGGAGGAACAGTAGGATTTCTGTGACCGTTGTCAGCGGTCAAACACAGCGTTTGGTCTCAGCTTCTCTCACGCCCTGAAGTCACGAATCCAACAGGTCCCAAATGGTCACTAATCACGGCTCACAAACCAGCGCAATTTCAAAATACTGTATCTGGTGTCATTTTGTGAAATTGATATAATGATATTGATTTTGTGTGTGAAATGTTCTGGATAGAAGAAAACTGTCGCACTTTATTTTACAGTACACTAACGAGTCGTACTTTGTATAAATTGGACAAAAACTAGAAATATGTTCTGCCAGTACTGTAAACTAAAGTGTATTATTACCCACTATTAGACTTTTATTAGAAGGTAATTACAACAGACAAAACAGAACTGTAAACCAAAGTATTGAATCCTACTGTTACATCCTTATTAGAGGGTAATTTGGGTGACATTACAACAGAACTGAACTGTAAACTTAAGTGTATTATTCTGCACTGTTAGTCTTTTATTAGAGGGTAATTACAACAGACAAACCGTACTGTAAATTAAAGTATTATTTCCCTCTGTTAGACCCTTATTAGACATTCTTTGTGGGTAATTTGGGTGACATTACAACAGAACTGCCCTGTAAACTAAAGTGTATTATTTCCCCACTGTTAGACCTTTATTAGACTTTATTAGAGGGTAATTACAACAGACAAAACAGAACTGTAAACTAAAGGTATTACTTCCTACTGTTGGACCCTTATTAGACTTTATTAGAGAGCAATTAGGGACATATTGCAACAGAACTGTACTGTAAACTGAAGTCCATTATTTCTCACTGTTAGACTCTTATTAGACATTGTTAGATGGCAATTAGTGGCTCATAACAGCAGCACTTTATAATGTGATACAAACCATGGCTTGTCCTTTGTACTGTTTGGTGCATGGTGTCTCATTAGGGTACGAATACAGTCTAATGAAGACATATTTATAGTATTTGTCAAATCTAAGACAAAGTACAGCTTGTTATGTCTTATTAGCATACTGTAAAATAAAGTGCGACCGAGAAACACCATTTGCAGCAGGGACGAGGCAGAGCAAAGAGGTTGTTTTGACGGAGAACTGTGGGTAAAGAGAGCAGGAAGCTCTGAAAGCAGTTTAGCAGTTAATAAGATTTCTGCTAACACACCCTCACCTCTCTGTCACACTGTTTTCGCACACACATTTACACAGGCAGTGTCTGGGGTTTTCTTTCTCACATACACTTCCCGGTCTCTCCTCACTCACGCACACACAGACACGCACACAAGGAAGACAGTAGCCCATTGACAACAGTGAAGGATAGGCAAGTTTATCTACATCTCTTCAGGGAGGTAAGATACACAAACAAAAGCTCGTTGACAGACTGAGGGCTTTCTGAGTCCAAGGACACATAATTGTGTACTTGGAATGAGTGGCAATGATGATGAAAAACAGAAAGTGCAGAGACATGCTGGCAGCAAGGAAAAAACCCCAGGTGAGTGAAAGGACGAAGAATAACAAGTGTACAGAATAAATACAGAAATAGGTTGCAAACATGGAAAGGAAAACGAGGACGAAGGAGAAGAGACGAGAAGGAAAACGTGATAAGAAACAAGACAGCAGAGAGGTTGAGAGGAAAAATGGGCATGTTGGATTTTGTTCAGGGGGGAGGGGAGAGGACATCAGACTGAGCCAAGGAGGTCACCGTGTGTAAGAGACAAGCATAGCACCGAACAGAACAGCAGCAGCCTGGAAATGAGTTGCCTACCCTCTGCGACCCCGCACCGCAAACACACTCGCACGCACACAAACACAACATACCTGCGCTGGGCGTCATGAATGAAAGCCCAGCAAACAGGCACATGTACAGTAACCACAGCCAATTTTGTACAATGCGGCGGCGACACGGTGCTGAATCTGTGCAGCTCTACAGCTTCATCCAGTTACTCTCCAGAATTCAATTCTGAAAGACACTGAAGCTACACACACAGGCTGCATGTAGTCAAAGAACCCTGAGTTTAGCTAAAACATAAAAAGAAAAACTATCTATTTTAGAGCTCAAACAGTTTAAAGACTAGCTTTCTGGCACATTTTGACCCACTGCACTTGTCAAAGTTGTGCAGTTGTCATGTGTAGCGATTTAGATTTAGATAATCTGGGTAAACTGTTGAATAGTGGAAGAAATAATCATATCCTTTTGTAAAAGTAGCAACAATGGAAGGTAATATTTAATCATTATCTCTCTTTTGAGCTCGAGCTCATCTGAGATGGACCAACGGAAAGTGGAAAAAAAGTGCTGTGGTCTGAAGAGTCCACCTTTCAAACTGTTTTTTCTGGAAATCGTGGACATCATATCCTCTGGGCCAAATTATTACATTTAATTATCTCCACCAGCTGAAAGCCTGGAGGAGATCATTCGTTCGGTCATGTGTGTGCGTGACAAGTGTCCGTTTTGTCGGCAGCTACTCTCGCATATATCTTGACACATCAGCCTAATATGTTTTTTGTGCAAATGTATGACTATATGCTCAAAAAACTCACCTTCAGTTTATTTGAAAAATAAAAAAAATTGCTCAGTTTTTTTTCTGCCTGCTGACTCCTCAGTTAGTGACTCTGAAGAAAGATAGTTTGTTGTTGAGTCTCATTCTCATCATCAGATACTGATGCTTTGAGTGACTTTAGATTGAGAAGTTTAGACTTTTTGTTCCATTAATCATTTACTATATATATATTAGTCAGGTGAACCCAGGATGCTCAGTTACAATAACATTACACTATCCTATGCATCTTAAAGAAAACTGAAACTATACTACAGAACAGCGGTTCCCATACAGGGAACCTTTATTGCACTCAAATCCATCTTTAATGAATCAGTCGCTTCTACAATTAATGTTAATGACTGATAATAATTCTAAGGTGGCGTCGGTAATGGCAGAAAAAGCCAGAAAAGGTTTGGGAGCCACTGCTACAGAAAAGCACTAGCAAAAAACAACAGTACTGCATTACAGTATTGTATTTACCTTCCAACACCGTCGTCTTATTTCTAAACAGTTTGATCGTTTGGCTGTTTTCTGCTCAGCTGGATGACACTACTGTCAAGTTGTCAGAACTCAGCAGTTACTTTGGTAGTAATTATATCACAGCCGAGAGAAATTATGGCCAAAACTACAAAAATAAGACCTGAGTGGTAATAAAACTAATTTATCATTTGAACCAGATCCAACATTTTTAGCAAATTTGTCAGCCGATTACTCACACCTTCTTAATCTTTACCCTTTTAAAGAAAATGTCCTGTTAGCTATTAAACAGTGACCCACTGAGACACACTGACAAAGCTACAACTATGAAATGAATTAGCATCAAATTGATGACGAGGATTTGTCTGCATCCTTTGATTATCTTAAAAAAAGCTCCAATTAAGTTTTCAAAATAACTGAAGGTTTCATTTGATTCCATGTTTGATAGGATTTAAAGCGGTTCGGGGATTTGTCGACAGAACAGGACCTTTCTAGCAGAGGCACAAAGGCAAAGCAAGTGGCTGAGGGCTTTTAGTCCTGGTGAGGAATGGTAAGGCTGGGGGAAGGGGTAATAGGGTAGTAATGGTACTAAGGGATAAAGGATGAAGGGTAATAGGAGGAAGAAGATAGCAGGAAGAGGGGGAACACAGGCTCACAATAGAAAGGTTGAAAGAGAAAGATCATTAGAGCGATGAAGTGAGAGTCTGAGTGATTGTTTAGATTGGAGGGGGGAGGAGGGGAAAGCAGCATGGATCCAGTGGAAACAGAATGAGGGATGAGGGTGAGAAGTCAGAAAGTTTCCTTGTTAAACTGAAGCTTCTCTTAAGTCTAAAAAAACTTGAGTGTGCTGAATGACAGAACGAGCATACAGCCATTTTTGTAAATCTATACTTGAGGTAAATGTTCACATCAGCATACTAATTAGGCTGATGTTTATATCCAGACTGTTACCAGCACAAAGTTTTAAATCCTGCATCTGTGAGGGTACGGGGGGGTACGCTGAAAGGTAGATACAGATTTTGGATCCAGACAGCCTCTTTTTCAGACACGTCCCTGCTTATCTCAGCAAGACAATGCAAAGACACATTCTGCAAGTGTTGCAACAGCCTGGCTTCATAGTAAAAGACTGGCTACTGGACTGGCCTCCCTGCAGTCCAGACTCGTCTCCCACTGAAACTGTGTGGTGCATTATGAAGCCAAAATATGACAATGGAAACCCCAGACTGTTGAGCCCCTAAAGTCATACATCAAGCAAGCATAGGAGAGAGTTTCACTTACAAAACTTCACAACAATTAATATCCTCAGTTAACAAACGCTTACGTTTCAACTTTTTTGGAACATGTCACAGGCATCAAATCTGCATTTATGTTTCACACAGCGTCACAACTTTTTTGGAAGCGGAGTCAGACAAACCATCCTCTGGGAACTATGACTGTCTGTACTATATTTCACAGAGAAACATCCAATATTTGTCAAGATATTTCAGCACAGAACTTAAAATTCACCCTCATGGTCACTCTTGAGGGAGAGTCGGAGAATCACCAAAGTCAGCAGGATAGACTGACGAAGCACAATGGATACTCTACCGTCCATCCATAAAATAATGTTGAAATATTTAACAAGTGAAAACTTTGACATGCTCGTGGCTCTAGAGGAAAAGTCTGAAACCCATCACAGTTATTACAACGTGTCCTCTGGGGACCTTGAATATCTGTTGTAAATTTCACAGCGATCCGTCCAACAGCTGCTGAGATATTTGACTCACGAGAGGAAAAGTCCGGGGCTCAGCGGTGGATATTTCACTCTGGACAAAAGTGGTGGACTGACTGGCTGACACCACCATGAAAAATGCATGAAAAATGCAATTTATCTGGGTCAGTCATGACTAGTGTGTTTGTCATATCTGTGGAAGTAAAAGAATGAAAGGACATCTCACTGCTATGATGTGCAAATATTCAAGCCTTAACTAGTGTATGGCACAAGTATATCCTTTTAGTAAAAGTAGAAATATCATAAAGACACAAATACAAGTAAAAGTCATGAATTTAAAGTGTTACTTATGTAAATGTCCAGAGGTATTATCAGCAAAGTGTACTTCTAGTTTTATTTATTTAGTCTGCATTTTGCCAGGCAGTCTAATTAAGATTAACATCTATTTTTCAAAAGAGGCCTGAGAGCAAAAACACAATGAACAAACAGAACACCACAACTATGCAATAACAAGGAATTCATTACTAAAAACAACTTGCAAGAATTACAAAAACAATCAGATAATAAAACATCAAAATCTCCATGGGGAATGTAAGATTTAAGTTTGAGGGCAGCGTGAGAGGCTTCAAAAGTAAAAGTACCCAATTTTAGGTACGTTTCAAATTAATGTAATACAGTAAAAAATGCAATATTTCCCTCTGAAATTTAGTAGAGTAGAGTAGAGAAGTAGAAAGCATTAATACTCAAGTAAAATAAAAGTTATTGAAAACTGTACTTAAATACATCACTACCTCATATTTTTTTTAAGTTTAAACTTATGCAAAGGCTGCAGACATTACTTCATGTAGAATGATAGCGATGGCTGATCATTTTGTTTTTAATTATTGAATGCATACATTTCGTTTGATTTGATGGATCTTTAACAATTTGGAAATATCTCAGTCTAGAATCTTTCTTTCTTCAGCTTTTCACTTCCACAAGACGGATGTGAACTCTTTTCCAGTCGAGTGCATGTGTTAACGGTAAATTCAAAATGGCATGAAACTCTGCAAAAGACCACAGAGCGCAAGGTTAGCTCAACAAATCATTGTAAATGGAGCATGCTAAAGAGGATCTCAGCCATCTCCTCATGCATGCACTAAACCTTGAAAACATGCATTTCTGCAGTCTGACTCAGGAAAAAGACCAGACAGGGCTGTAGCTGAGGAGAACAGGTAGACTATGTTCCTACTGGAGGAACAAGTGGCCCAAATCTGGTCTGGAATTTGATCTTTTCGATTCTTATTTGGGACTTGAACACATCAGATACAGATCAGATTTTCACTACTTTACTACTATTACTTGTACCTCACAGAGGAGAAAATATTGAGTTAGATGAGATACTTAAGTAGAAGTAAAGTAAAAAGTGTGTGGTACTGCTGTAAAATTAGAGCCTTTTACTTAACTTAGTACTTTTACTCATCATGTGGGACTTAAAACACAGGATATTTACTTGTAATTAATGTTTTTACATTGTGGTATTAATGGTTTTACTCAAGTAAAGGATTTGAGTATTTTTTCCTATCACTGTAGGTCACAGAATCTGATGGGTCACTAACACTGTCACTAGTACTACAACTTATTTGCTGACTCACCAGTTAACATGGTCACTTATTAAACCAGAACACCAGTGGGTCTCGTCTCATTGTGTGTTCATTCCCCCCAAAAGAAAAAGAAACTCTTCAGACCTACATGATTCACATGAACGACATACTTTGATTCAAAATGGCGCATTTAGCTGAAAAGTAGTAGTAGTTTGCGGGTTGTAAAAGACGATGTGTGAATGTAGCCTGAGGAACTGGGCCTGGTAAGTGAGTGAGCTGAAGCTGCTTTTTGTTAGTTAAGTTCATCCATTGCTTGGTCAGTTTGTGACACCTCCGCTTGGCATTTCTTTGGAGATATTTCGTCCCTCCCGCAGGCAGACAGGCAGATAGGGGGGAGACTGCGAGAGAGATAGAGAGATGATGAAGAACAGGGCTACAAACACACACTTCCTCCTATCTCGGTCTGTCACTGTGTCAACTATCTCCACAGCTAGTCGGTGTCACAGTGGTGTCTGGCTGTCTCCCTTCGTCACTCTTTTGTTCTGTGCTGAAGAAAGCGCAGGGCCGCAGCATCAAAGTATGAATGACTTGAAAGCTCTGATCTGAATGTGCGTGCACACAAGAACGGGTCCAACGCAGAAATAATATGGCCTACGCACACACACACACACACAGAAGACACACTGTGCAATTCAGTCAGTTCGGCTGGCTTTGTAGACAGCATCTGTTCTGCACCCTGTCATCCTCCCTTTGCACCCCACCCTCTGTGACAGGTGGAGGGGATTCAGACCCACGATCTAAGGAGACACACAAAGCTCACAGAGACCCCAAAGTCACTGACACATGGTGAGTGTTTTGCCTACACACACACACACACACACCTGCTGTGGGGCAGCGCTACAGTGCCCTGTGGTGCCAGGCAGGCTGAGCGGCACGCTGCGTGTTTACACCACCTGCTCTCAGGCCAAACACAGCATGAGGGATTAGAGCTGACAGCACACAGAGGAACAGCAACACGCATACAGTAGACAGATGTATATAAAACCCTCAAACTATCCGGGAAGTCAGCGAGGTCGAACTTCATTCTCCACACAAACACACACACACACAAACTCTGTCCATCATTCAGCTTTTACACACCCTCGGGGACAGATAAG
This sequence comes from Lutjanus erythropterus, assembly GCF_056507025.1. Taxonomy (NCBI): domain Eukaryota; kingdom Metazoa; phylum Chordata; class Actinopteri; order Lutjaniformes; family Lutjanidae; genus Lutjanus; species Lutjanus erythropterus. The sequence continues at coordinate 31,622,973 of NC_139325.1, read as the reverse complement.
TGTGTAAACCAGGCTTCTTGTAGCGGGGGAGTTTTCTCACTTGCAGACTTGTAATGCAGAGGGCAGCGGCGCAGCTCGCTACTAAAACAACATCCACCTTTTGGCCTCAGACTAATTTCTATAAACACACTCTTGCACACGAGGGCTGACCCACGCCGCACAGCATCAACACACCGTATGTGGGCTCCACAAAGTGTTTGCTGTGTGGGTTCGACTCCTGGTTTGTATAAAACGACTTTAAGACTTCAGTTTTACAGATTATATTGACAAGGACAGAACTAAATACCTGAGCTTAATACACATGGACAGGATTTCTTCAAGCTGATGGAAATTCTAATTAGAACTAACAGTTTACGGACACTAAGCAAAGCAAGATTTGATTTATATAGCACATTTTACTCCAGGCGGATGCACAATGTGCTGCACAGAGAGTGAGCCACAAAAGTTGCAGCCACAAGAACAGATGCATAAAAATACTGGAATTTAAAACGATTGGGATACAAAATAAATTAAGCAGCAGCAATCAGCCAGTAAAATAATAAGTTGTGAGAAATAAAACTATTTAAAAAGAAGAAAAATAAGATAAGAGAGAAAAAATTAAAACCATAACAGCTGACTGATAAACAAAATGATCTGATAACAAATGTTTACACACACCAAACATTAATCGGAAGCACAAACCGGTTCTGCCCGCTGTGAAGCATCTCATCTACTGGAAATATAACAAATGAAGAGGTGGTTTTGGTTTTCCAACAGCCAATGAACAAAGAAGAATTTTAACATTATCATTATAACATCATATCAAGTTCACACCTTCTTCTACTGTACACTGTTAAGATGTAAGAAGCCATATTTCATATCAAACTGCACAAAAGAGAAATATGTTCTTTATAAGACAGAATTTGAAACGCTGAGGCTTGAGGACAGTTTCACAAGTATAAAAATTCCATGGATCAAAAATAGAAAGAGTCATAATCGACTTGTTTGCTGTTCAAGGTGTCAACAGTTTTACAGATGTCTCTTCTATAATGGTGGTCTATTGGGGGAAATGCTTTTCAGGCCAGTGGGGAATTTTTTGCTGCAATGCCGTGCGTGGAATTTTCACAGCAAGGCTGAATGGCAATGCCCTGCCTTGTTCTAAGTCTACAGTGGAAACACTTCTTATTCAGCAGTTGGCAAACTAGAACCTCTTCATCCTCTCCTGTTATATTTGGAAAAGATTAGACACTTCACAGCAGGTACAAACAGTCAACACATGTAAAAAAACAAAAAACAAACAGTCATATTCTGATGAATGCTTTGGGGCATGTTGACACACATTTCATCGTATCGCTTCGATCAGAGTCCACGTAAACAGTTAAGTTGGAATTTCTAAGAATAATTTCAATCAAATCAAAGAAATATTGTCCCTGTAAACACATCTTATCTGATCTCCTCTGACTGAGATGTTTATATAAGCCACTTTTACTGTCCAATCTATGACCTGAAAAAAAGTTAAGAACATAGGAAGCTGAAAAGACTTGAGGTTTTGACAAAAACTGAATGGAAGCAAAGTATCATGCTTTTGATAAGACAGCAATGGAGTTTATGAGAAAAGCATTGTGTTGTGCGACTGTGGGGTCTGATTTCATCTCTGCTAAGCCAGAAGCCGATTCTTCGGAATCTCTGTCAGCTTCCTCCCCCCCAAAAAAACAAACTCAATATAGCAGGCAGAGACTGGGAATGCTGGGAAACTTTCTTAGGCATGTCTTGTCTTTTTAGGAAAACATGCCATAGGGCATGAAGCTGTGGGTTGACAATGTGTGTATGTGTGTGTAGGAGCCCTCCTGATAGTGGTTCTATTTTAGAGACTTGTGCAGGGGAGACATTTCTTAGTTATCTGCTGTTTCCAGCCTCGAGGAGGTGAGAGGCAGGTCTGCATCCATTCTCAGTGTGATCAAGCTGAGCTGCCAGAGAATTGGGAGAATGAGTAGGTGCAGCCACCTCCCCACACACACACACACACACACACACACACACACACACACAAGGTACGACACACCACTTCGATGTGCATTTGTTAGAGTGGTAATTGTTCCGTAGCAGTAATTGCTATAGTGACGCCTGCTGATAATTACCTTGCACACATGACAAATCGGTGCCCAAACAAATTGACAAAGCGGAGCTGAAATCGCCTTGAAAAACGGCACAAATTAACACCAAATATGAGCACACAAAGGAAGCACACATACGTGAGCATGCACACACACGCAGTGGAACAGCAGCAGCAGTGAGTGAACAAACACGGTAGACCTCCTCCGGTGGATTCCACACATTTCTCTCCACCACTCAAGGACATGTTTATCCTTTTCTCTCTCCTCCAAATTACAGGGTAGAAGGAGGAGAGGGATCATGATGGCAGAAAGGGGGAGGGAGAGAGGGACGGGCCAGGGGAGGGAGATGATGGGTTCAGGTGTGCAGGAACAGCTGGTCTTCAAATGAAAAAAGGTGGGAGTGGGCGGAGGGAGGACAGAGAGATAGAGGGGATGAGTGAGGGAGAATGGGGTGGCGTATAAAAAGACAAAAGATGAATATTTCCTGAGAGATGTGCGGAATAATTGATGAACTGTTTTATGATGATTGACATTATAAAAGAAAAGATGAGACAGCCGCGTGCCCAGTTGGATGTGTAGTCCCACTGTACACACACAGACACAGGGGATGACAGCCTGGCAAACACAGCAGGCACACTGTCCAGGGATCTGCAGCACACAGTATCTTTCAAACACACAGACTCTAGGGATTACATGTGACGGGATTACGCAATAAGGATACAAAAAAGGTCACTATTCTATTAGTCACAAAAAATAAGATGGAATCAGACTAGTTATATTGCCTAAAATGAGGACTATAAACAGGATTAAAATTTTTAAAAATATTTTAAATGAAGAGCAATATGCTACAATGTGCAGTCTGCACAAGTTACAACACATCACAAGTCTCAAGACACCACTTGTCTCACTCAAACTAATTTAATTTAAAAAACAAAATGCTTGGTGTAAATTTCCTGACAATTTGTCCCAACATCTAATTTAAAGAAACAATTACAGGTAAGACCAACCACTGAAGCTAGCTACATAGACAAACTGCTAACATTAGCTACACAGGAGTCTGGTTAGCTAACCTGTCAATACTACAAATGAAATAAACTTAACAAGAAAAAACATTAGGCTAAACATCTCTGCCATATTTGGTATGGAGGTAATGCAAAAGTAATAATTACATGCTGTCATACTTGATTAGGTTACTGACAACATTCAACAGGTACATTTGATATGTAAAAATACATTTCAAAGTCACCCTCTCAACCCTGAAAACAGGACAACATATAAGCTCCCACATACACACACTCACAGCAGGCTGTGCACAACAGCTCAGCTCCGTCAGCAAACAATGCCCCGTGGTTCTTGTTCTTCAAATCTGGACACGAATTGAGTTAACATAAAAGCAATCTGCATCATCTCAAACGGGACACAGAGATTCGTGAACAGTGCGCCACACTCTTTCCCCTCCTCATTCGGTTGTGCTTGTACTTTCGTAGCCTCAAGGCTAGCTGCTGAGGAACAAGAAAAGCTGGCGCATAAAAAGCTCCAATGGCCCAAAATTGAACATGAGAGTGAAAACAGATTGGATGTTTTACAGTCGATTGGCCCAGCGTATTACATTTCTCTGTGGAAAGCTCCTGAAGCTGTTACAATAAAACTAAATTTGAGGATTGTTGTGTACTGAGCACAGAGTTACAGATAAACAAATTTTTGGGAAAGTTGCTGATATCAGGAAATCTAGTTAAATTTAAAAACTATCTGCACCTCAAATCTGTAATCACACAGCCTCTTATCGTGTTCCTTTGAAGCAGGCTGATGCCATTACATTAAAAGTGCTTCTGCTTCCAGAATGCACCTCAGTGGTAATCACTATAAAGTGCATGTATATCCATGATAGATATTCTATAGGCTTTGGCACCCTCTGCAGGATCTTGGAAGCACAGCCAAATTAAATCTGTCAAGTGCCCTCGCTGATTGGGCTTTGTGCATCACAACACGTGTGTATCTCCTTATAAAAGCACAAGAAATTAAACTAACTTGATTAACATGAATACCAAATATTGAGTAACCATACATTTAGAAAGATTGGGTTTACATTCAACCATAGACTCACATTCACCATGTAAGTTTCTTTAATAAGATGAATGACCCAAACCTCAAGTAGCACTGAATGGCTGATTTAAAAAAAATAAAACATGGACAAACAATTGACTACAGGATTAGTTTTCCTGACATCCAGTTGTGAGGTTTTATATTTCCCAGCTGATAATGTAAACTTGTAAATGTGCAGTATTTGCTCAGTGTTATACCACTGTCAAGTTGGTTTAAGAATATGCTGTTGGCAGTTTGAGTCTGTAGGTGGCACTGTGTCCCTGAATGAAACACCTAAATCATGACATCATCCCTTACCAGCTACTGATCTGCCAACTGTGTTGCTTATGGAAATGTAATTATCCTGCCCGTATTAACTGAACAATTTCCCCTGGTTGTCATGGTATCATGGACCAATCTGTACAAAACTACATCTGATACATGAACACATTAGCAAGAAAGTGGTTCATATGGAAGTGCGAGTGGTATTGTGACAGTAAAGCACATTGGCCACCAATGAGAAGCTGTATTGGCTCGCTGATAGAACGGCTCCCAGGAAGCCCTTTCAAACTGCTTAATGAAACAGCACCCTGTAGTGAGCTTTTGGCTGGTTAGAGGATATGAGATCTGAAAACACGACAACTAATGGTCATTTGCTGCCCTTTAGACTAAATGACATTTAAACCAGGCAAGCAGAAACCAGCGAGGGATATTTCATACCGGACCTTGGTTTCCTCTTGCTAGATTGACTCCAGTGTTCGTACTTTGGTGGAAAACGGCTCATCAGGTCAACCATCTTACCCTTTTGAATAATTATTGCTTAAAAACTCGAACACTGGTGAAGTATGACCCCACAGACCCAATTCAAGCAATTTCTTCAACAAGGATGCTGAGTGGACCATTAATGTCATCAAATGTTCACATAAATTAAAACAAAGAGCACACAGTGTTTGACTTTCTCCAAAAAGATTTATTAAACAGTTTTCTTGTTTGCAGCTGCAACCTGTGGAAAAACAAAGACAAAAAAAACATGAGGCATGTTCCAGTACTGCAGTGCACAAGGTGTTGTAGTGCCTTTGGAAACTTGTGTTGTCTTCAAATCAAAAATGCAATTACTTGCTAGAGGAGAAAAATTGTATTTTGATGGATTAATCATACTGCCATAGTTGGTGCAAATGACGAACTATTCAACTCATTTATATCAGTCGCAATCAAATGAAACCTCCCATTTGCATATGTTTTTTGTACATTTCTCACTACACTAAAGCACACGTCAATACTGCATTAGAACAGGAAATGTGCAACTTAAGGGAATAAGATCTTATCACAATGCAATTTCAGAGTGAACAGTTTAGAAAACAGATACAGCTGCAGCCAAAAACACCATGAATTGTCTGACGGTACACGGCAGAGACCTTGTCTGCAAAGGAAGACACATCAATCTCTTAAAAAGCTGTCAGAAACTACAACACACGAGTGGATCTGTGAGGAGGTAGCGGACAGCACACAAACATGCTTCCTGCCAGTTTTGTGCAGCAGGTAGACGGGGCTGGGCCCAGGTCTGCTCATCTGCATACTGCTCATTAGCATGGGTAAACAAGGAGAAAACTGGTGCCATACGGCAGACTTGCCAAGCATGAAATTCCCTCCTCATGTTTACCCCTTTTACCCTTGGATTATCACAACGCTACTGCCTCTCTTGATTTTTGACAAGGCCCCACTGTGATTTGTTTTTTAGTGAAAGCGAACAAACAATTCCAGTAGTGTGCCACACAAGACACAAAACACACTTGGCTGGCAGAGAAAAATTTGCCCAAGGACAAGTGCTTTAAAAAGCCTTGCATGCTGAAGTGACACTGGGGCCGTGTACTCACACAACAGACAAGGTGTCGCATCAAAGCTACGGGATGATATTTCTGTGATCACACACTTAGGGCACCACCCTGAGTGCATCTGAATGCCACATAAAATGCCAGAGAGCATCATACACAGTCACTGAAAACAACCTTTGCCTGGCCACTGTGAAGTTACAATGATATTCATTCAACAGCTGAAAACTACTGTGATACTGGAACATTTAAATTCTAGCAGTGGGTTACTCCAGGCTGTAGCATACATACTGAACTCGTCAGTAAAAAGTTACAACTTAAAGCGCTGGGACATCCACTACCCTTTGGGTTTTCATTATCAAAACAGTAGGGAACAAACAGAGGCACAGGTGAGAGATCTAGTGGGACTCAATCCTCACCTACCAGGACTGTTTTTGGCTGCCAGAGGGAAATGGTCTTCACCACTACAACAGACTTCAGCTGCATTTAAGAAATACTCTTATTGCAACCGTAATGTTGCCACATTAACAAAAGCCATAATAGTAAGACCAGAGCTGAAAATTAAGAACGTCCTGTTGTTCACGACAAATTTTATTTGTTACAGAATATACACAACTTTATTTGCTAGATGTTCACATTTGAAAAATTTGACCTGGCACAACCTCGATGTTATGTCAACACATACTTCCAAACAATCAATCTTAACCCTCTAGACCCCATAGCTCCAGTACCTTATTTCACTACAGTGCCCAAGAATGCCCATCATTTCAAAATCATGCCCAGTGTATTAAAATACACAAAAGTTTTGTGGTGTAGATACTTTAAGTTGTCATCAATAACTGGATATATAATTCATTATGTTCACATTGTGTTTTTTGCTGTTAAAACAGGACCTCCCCTCCTCCTCCTCACTGCCTGAGGTAGACGCTGTTGTCTCAGGGGGCAGTGCAACGTAGAGTCAGTATGGATGACTGACCGAGTGGTGATCTTTACATACAGAAAATCAGTAAATTTTTGTCACACAACTTGCCACAAAGACTACACTACCTACAACACCATTGTGGAAAATGACAAAGAAATTCAGAGTTTTTGCTAGCGTGTTAGCTAGGTTTAATTGTGAAATGTAGTACTGATGCTTGCTTGACTATAAATAATAATATTATACTCCAGCAAGTATGTGGCCCATAAGGTTTCACATTGTGTTTGATAATGCAGAGATCTAGGGAACAGTGCATGTATCATTCTGCAGGGAATGAACTTGTCGGGATACCATCCCTCATCTGCTTTATTATTGCAGCACATTCACCAGAGGCCAGAAGCATAAAACTGTACGCACAGAGACAGAAATACGCTGTTGCATTCTTTACCAAATGAATAAAGCCACACGTCTGCCTGATTCTATTTTATAAATCTCAATCATTTTGGAAACAACCACACCTGCACTAGCCTTATTTACTCTGCCACAGTCCCCCATAAATAATATACCAACACTCTTCAAGATCTGTTTGTATCAAAGAGTTATTCACTACATTACTTATACAGAATAGGAGGGGGGGGCTTCAATTTGGGACAATGGTGGTCACGTCTGAGACAGTTTAAAGTACAATTAAGGACTGTTGCTGGACTCTGAATAAGAAAACACATAACTCACTTGACAGACCTCATAATCTATTAAATGCACTGTACAAGGCTAAGTGTGGATCAATTTGTTATACATCTCTTGATCCTGTACATGGGTCACAAATGAGCCCAATGCAAAGCAATGTGAACATAAAATGAAGGCACAGAAACGGCGAGGGTCTGTGAAGGGGTTCAACAGGGGACAGCAACTCAGTTTCATGTAACTGCATCTATCACAAGTACAACTGTGTTCAGTTGTGGAGGGATTCGAGTCGGGATACAGATACAGCGTACAGCCTTCAGTATTGTGCAGATATCGCTCATTAGTATTCACATGCAACATCTGTAAATGGATATGTCTGTTTCAGATTAAAACAAACGCTTGTTGTCTGAATGACATGGCCCTTGTGTAATAACATCTTCCACTCAGTAAAAATGTCACTTACAACCTGTGTCTGCCCCCTCCCATTGTTTTCTGTCAACAATAATGATTTCAGTTTGTCAGGCTTGGCCCCTTGTGTACCACAGGCTACAAATGCACTATGTTGAAATGTTAAAGACACACTAATTTATCACACAACTGCACAGTGACACATTCATGGGTTTTTGGGTACACTGCAGACAAAAGCATTATTTACTGAAGCATCAGTACATAGGCATGAGCTGTTCCACTCAACAGTACATGGTACTCAAATTTCAATATAGTAAAGATGCACCATGGACATGTGCAATAACCCATATACTAAACAACTCTTATTTGGCACAGTTATGAATCTTTATGTATAAAAAAATGTATTAAAGTCCAAGGACTCAAATAATGAAATTGCGTATGAAAAAAAGTATTAGTGAAAATTAATTAGTTTCTCACCTGGCCAGCAATTCTATCCAGGTCTCTGGTTCCCTGGGCAGTTAGTCTGCGGCCACTGAGGGAAATGAGAACAGCAGAAGTTAAAACAGGTAAATGGAACAACATAATAGAATACACCAACCTACTGGGTCAAAAATCAATGCACAAAATGCTTTAGTCTTCAATAACTACTTCTTAACGCCACATCGACCACAGTATTACAGTGAGGGAAAGCCACACATCAATTCTCCATCCTACACATCAGCAAAAATCATTCATTATCAACCCTGAAACAAAGGCAGCTCTGGTGGAATTTCATTTTCCTGCCCACTTGAAATGAATAAAAACCAAGCCAATCAATTAGGCCTCTCGATAAAAGTGTGATTACGTATTTATTGCAGACTCGCAAACCAAAATTCAAGCTTATGCATTTAAAGATTTCAGCTGTCTTGAGTCACATTAATGGGTCTTTTCATCTCATGGTTCTGCAAAGATGAAAATGCAGAGGGGAAATTCGGGCCTACATGTGACAGTATTGCAAGACTAGGTGATAACATGTGTAGAGGAAGCTGTGAACAGTGCCTGCAGTAGCCCAATAATACACCACATCAAACCAACTAATAGATGCATGTGCAACGATTAAACACATCAAAACACAAGACCTGGATAAAAAAAAAAATAATAATAAAAAATCAAATTGTGAATACAGAAATTAAACAAAATTATCTAAAAGCAAGATCTTGGCTGGCACAACTGATTGTGGTACATACCCATTGGGATCCTTCTCAATCATCTTGAGCAACTCCAGGGCCTGCAGCACCTTACGAGCCACATTCTTGGATCCTACGCTGTAGTGGGCAGGGCACACGCCGTTCCTCTGGCGACTTCCATAGATCTTGGTCATGGAGCCAACACCAGCACCTCCGCGAAGGTACAGGTGGCGGACTGTGGACGCTGTGGGAGGAGAGATTAGGTTGTCATTATGCAGCATCAGCAGCAAAGAGATGCTTTGAGGGTTTTCTCTAAAGATGGTGAAATAGAGGTGCTGGTTTGTGGTCTCAGTAAGATATCAAGACATGGAAACAGAGAGGTGCGGTTTCATATTTCATGACCATGGCACAGAGTTTAGAGATCAAAAGAAAGAACCTGTACATCGTCAAGCAGTGAGTTTAACCCTAGTTTCAATTACACATTTAAGATATGGAATTAAATCCTCGAGTCTCAGTTTTGGAAAATACAAGAAATTATCCTCCATCATAACCTTCTTGGTTTTCAAGTACTATTTAAAGGTCTGATCAAACAAATATAGTGGGAATATTGGCCACAATACTCAGTCCACATCAATCATTCAAGTCTCAGTGGCAGACATCTAAAAAACCTCAATAAAACTAAAACAACTTGTATGACTACACATCACCAGTGGTAAATGTGGAAATAATGGAGTAAACCATTAAGCCAAGGTATGTTCTCTACACAGGTTGTCAATCTTTCTTGAAACTGAAACATTCTATAAGTCGCTTTAAGGCTAATTATGCATGAAGTCACAGCAGGCATTTGTGTTTGCATTTATGAAGCCAAGTAAGCCCACACTGCATTTATGACAGCATCCATTACCATGCGCAATCTACAAACTTCCTTTAGGGAGGCAGCCTCAGCCTCCAACGCCAGCATATGGTTGAGCAACATTGCTGATGTATAAATGCTAATCTCAAACATCTTGGGATTTGTAAAAAAAATGCCTTGTTTCAAACAAACACCATGGCCAGTGGGACACCAAAATGAACATAATTTTTGAATAATTTCACTTACCGGCTCTGATGTAGAACCAGTTCTCATCACTGGGGGCCAGCTCCTTGTGCTTACCCAGCTTGACAAGGTCCACCCAGTCAGGCACCTTCAGCTTTCCTGACCTGGGGACAAAGGAAAGTGTCAGCATCAACTTAACCACAACAAGTTTCTAGAATATAGCAGCATTCATTAGTGTGACATACAACTAAGGAGGCATATTGTGGTCAAACAAATATGGACCCACATCATTAAATTTATTCAGTTGACAGTTATCTAAACTCGGTATCTGCTCCATTTCAACACACCTGGTTAAATGTACTCTAATCTGTCAGCCAGCAGCAGACAAAAACAATACCAGCCTAGAGAACAAAAGCCATGGTAGTCTTCTTAGTTCGCCAATACCAGCCAGCAAGGACAGTAATGTTCACAACACGGTTTTATGTAAGCCTGAATGACACTGCATTCTGTTATAAATGCCCCCTAAAATATTTGTGTGAGCCATGAACTCGGGGTAGGTGCATATGCCACTTGAATAGAGTGTGGCATCCAGCATGTGCCCCTGCTGGAACCCCTTTAAAGTGGTGTGCAGCTATACAGTGGCATGGTAATTATGCTCATCCTGACTTAAAATGACTAAGTTTACATGCACACCAATTTTCCAAAGTACAGAACATTCTGAATTTGATACAGGTCATGTAAACAGCATATTCCATTTGCAATGTAACTGTCCGATTCAGACACATGGGATGCACCAATTACTCAAAATTCGCTGTATATATGTCCATAGAAGGCTCCTAAATTTTGTGTCTCCGATGGGCTTCCTAAGTGCAGTTTGTGACATACCATTAGCTCTGAGTTGTAAATAAACCAACAAAAATATTTGCAAAAAATGCACATCAAGTAAAGCCCACATTTCTGGTTAAGAGGAGAAACACACCAAGTTATATAAATGAAGAAAGGTTTGAATTGAGAAGCTTTTTGTGTGTGAAAATGTAATGCCAATCCTTTTCATTGTGGTTAAATGAAAAGGCAAGGCTGTTCTGGCACAATCAACCAAGGTCTCCATCAGTGAACTCAAATTTTGTATTGACTTAAAGCAAAGAGATTCAAGCTATTCCACTTTTCCAAAATCTGCATCTCAACAGTGATATTTGTGGAATGTTAGATCTCATTAGATGTGTACTAAGTTTAGTAAGAATATTATCACTTGCATACAGAAAAATTCAGAATCATTTAAGTATGCAAATGCACTCAATGAGTACATTCAAACATGCAGCTGCAACCCCAAAGTAAAGTCATACAAGAGCACCATCTTCATCCTTTACCGAAATGCTTCAAGTACTACAATTAACAGAAATATGTTTAAAACAATATAATTATATAAACACTAGAAGCGTAAGTTATTGATGTAGGAAACTACTTACTTCTTCAGGAAGGCAGCCAGGGCACGGACAAACTCCTGCTGGTTGACGTCTTTCACTGTGACACCCGGCATCTGATGATGATATGAAAAGCACACTCACGTTATATTAAATAAAACTACTGACAAGCATTGAGCGTAGACTGAACTCTATACGACTAAGAACAACTCTCAACATCTTTCGGAATGAAGATGGTCACTGTCCGGTAGATCTAACGTGATTAACAGTAGTATCGATCACCCACATCAGTTACTTCGGAGTTATTAAAACAGACAATGGTGTGTGGGCTTCACTGACCCACATCGGCTTTAATCGTGATGTGATGTTACTAACAACAAAGCGAATTTATTAACCCAAACAGCTAAAAAACAGTTTAGAGCTAATAATTCTGTAGGGGTCTTGCTCGCACGCTTTCCACCGGTATTAGCTTTCCATATTAAAGTTAGCCTAGCTAGCTAAAGGACCCGTTTGAAGATCAACCGCACTTAACAGTAAAACAAAACCATTTTTACAGTGAATTTGCCAAGGTCACAACGCTCTTCAACGATATTTGTCTTGGTAAAATGCACAGTAACTTAAACATTACACTTTAGCTAAATCGGCACAGTTAGCCACTAGCTAGCAGGCCTCAACGAGGTAGCATGGGGGCAGCCATTACTAGCAGACATATAGTATGAGCGCAACATTCAAGCAAATTCCTTTTAAAACACATAAACTCATCTAATAACTTTACTACAACTCAACCACTGTATTAACATGTACTTTATATCCAACCTGACCACGTTTCGTGGATAAATACTAAAGATTTCAAGCAATTTAGTAAAATATGAGCGAGATCAGAAAACAGCGCTTTACCTTGCTTGTGGACAGCAAAGGGAAGAGGGTGAAACGGGGTTTCCAACACATGTTAAAACGGGCAAATCTCGTTCTACATCGCGAGACTAGATCGTTGTTTTTTCCACCGATGTCTTTCATCGCATACAACCACCGCATGTCTGTGACAGAGGAACTAAGAATAAGCACCGACCAAACCTGTTGATAATTTAAGTTATTGAGTCTTTTAAGTCTCCGGATCTATCACATTTACCGAAATACAACCTTTATGGTGTTACTAACTTGAACAATTAAATTTTGGTGTGTATACAAAACAAAAGAGGCAATTTTCGTTTTCGTTTGTTTATTTATTTGCTAGGATCCCGATTATATTAGTCGTGCCCCACAGCAAAGTTTGTCTTTCTTAGGTTCACATTTAGAAATATATTCATCTAAAGCATATACATCTAAAATAAGAATATATAAAAAGACTAATTACATTCATCACAGATAGCAAACCTAAAATATATTAAAGAATAATATTAATATTTATGAGTAAAATATTACATAGGTGTCTCTCAGCAGAGTTCCCATCAAAAACTATTAATTCTATATGCAAGACATCCTCTGATTTTCCAAGGCGTTTTCTTATTTGCTTTTAAAATATTGATTCCTGTGTTAATTTAGTCAATAACAGTGGTGAATAATTGCTAATTTTCTTTGCTTTATAGTCATCTTTAAACTGAGTGCACACAGAAATGATTCATTTATTCTGATAGATTCAAGATTCAAAACTTTATCGTTCAGTAATGCAGGCAATAGCATGGAAATGTGTCTTTCATTGGTGAAGGGCACATGCAGTGTTTATTTATTATGACCCTATAGGGTAATCTTTATTCTGCTGTGAGTGTTTCCACTTCCACAATTAACCAAGAAATGTACTGTGGCTATATTTGAAATTACAGCAGGCAAAAGTAACTTTGTTAATCTCTGTTTTTGATTTGAATTGTGGGTGAATATTTGTGAGATGGAGCCCCCTCAATGGGGCTCAGTGTGCCCCTGCCTGGAGCTCTGCCCTTTTGGCAGACAGCGGGAGAATGATTTGTATAAACATCGATATGCTTGGGTGGTTTTTTGGAAATATAGGCACATTTTCCAGGCGTGACTGTAAGCCCTACAGTTCAATGAAGGTCATTTGCATGTAAAAACTAAAGTAAACATTTTGAGCTCACAAAAATCACTTTTTAGCCAGTTTTCAATGGTGGAGTTCCAAGCTTTGTCTCTTGGTTGTCAATAGAGCTTAATATGATTTCTCCATTAACTGGCATGTAGGCTATTATGTATTATTGAATGAACTGTCCAAGATCACAGGGATAACATGGATAATGTGAAGTATAAGCCTAAAGGTATATTCTTAATTGATGGCATGCATCCCCTCTGTGTAGGTAACTTAAAGCAGTAGTATAGCAGCTTTCTGCTTATTTATTTTTTTTTCATTGAACGATGCCTTTAAATAAGACTGTGTAAAATGTCTTCAATATCTCTGCTCATCTTTATCACCTCCAACTCATACCTCATACCTATACTTACCCACCATCAAAAAGCACATTCAGACTTAAGAGCTACCTATTACTGTCCTTTGTCTCTCTCCAATTAAGAGAAGATTGGAGGAAACAAAGAAAAGCTGAGTGAGACAATTTTTCCTGTAAGCGAGAACAAAGAAATAACCTTATGTCTGTGTAGGGCTGCGCAGTTTAATTGAAATGTTATCAAAATTGCAATGAGACCAAGTGCAATATCCAAATCTCAGCAGCTGCAAAAAAAGTGTGACAAAAAATCAGAAGGGTGAATATTTCATGTCATGGTTGATGGGAACAATAAAAATGTCCCAGCTGGGGGGTTTGGTGAGGTTCGCTCATGGCGAACGTGAACGAAATGAACCAGTTACCTCTATTCTCCTTCTTGCTAATCACTACAAAGTCTGATGCAACTACAGTTTGTTCTCTACTACTGTACCTTGTTCTCATTCTTTTTCTTCCTGCCTGTTCTCATGGCGCATGTTGTCACAAAGTTTCAGAGTGACAGAGACAGAGGGTCCCCGTAAGCCCAGTAAAAGTTGTCAGTCTCCTGCCAGCCTCCTGTGGATGGTGCGAGGGGAGATAGAGAGACGCTGTGCTGCTGCCAGAGGAGTGCTGACTGACATTACAGCATCCATGGGAATAAATTACAGCGTAATAGATAATACAATAATTTGTTATATTTCTCACTTTCCCCCTGATGGTCTGAATACCTTGCAAGATATGTCGCAAGTAGCTTCATTCTTATATTATATATTTTGGCAGTAAAAAGAGACCCATGGCTATAGATAGGCAGCAGAGCAAACCATTGCAAGGCATTTGAGGGGGAGTGACATAATATTTCAAAACTTCAAAACACACTGTTTTGTGTCTCTAATTGACGTGGTGCTTGTCACAATATTGAATCTCACTTACGATGACAAGACACTGACAGACAACAGTGGTTACATTTTAATTCTTTTCAATCAAAATTATTGCTAGGTACAATTTATTAGTCCCTGCATATTGGTAGGGACACCTGCCATCCCTTATACTATTCTACATCCTCGGAACAGCATTATAATGAAGTGGGCCAACAAATTTGAAAACATGCTTGTTTGGCACCGACTCCACCGAATGTCACTTCATCATGATTACCTTTTTTTAGTGAAAATGAAAAATGTGATGCAAACATCATCATTGTCACTATCACAACTGCAATATCTGTTGAAATCATTGCAACATTTTTTTCACCAAAAACCAATGTTCTCCACACAATTTCCAGTAAAATGCAGCATATTCAGGTGCTCCAGAGGCGGACCGAGCCTGCGGTGTCTGAAGAGGGATTTGATTTGCACATCTCATTGCTGCCAATACCATTGACTATATAAATTGTTAATCACTGATCATTGGCAAACCTACTGCAAATTTAACACAAACATTATCAGTTGTATTAGCTGTAGCTGTGTTGTTTACATCAGTCCTACATCACAATGTTAATTTGCACTTGAGTATTCAAAGTAATAGGCTTTCACCGTGTGCATGAATGTGACACCAGCTCTGACAAGGCAGGTGAAATCAATTTTTTTCTGAAAAACAGTAGTATTAGCTAGCCATCCAATTAACATAAGTGTGTTTTGTATGATTTATTTGATGTGTGTGAACCTTGTAAGCCCTTTTGGGCAAGATACTACACCGTTATCAGTACACAAACTCCACATTAGTATATTTTTGTTTTTGGACATAGTCTATCTTGGCACAGCAGTGTGTAAACCCAAGTAAATCCATATATTATAATATTTATCCACCTCTTTGAAATGAGGCTGCAAGCCTACTCAACTATTTTAGATCAACTGTATCAATCGGTGGGGGTAAACAAGTATTGTACTACTGTATTTACCACTACAAACCCTGAATAAGTTATAATTTCCAGTATAACATTATCGTGGTCGATTTACAGATGTCTCTTTTAAATATGAAGGTGGCCTACGTTAGGAAATGCTTTCTGGGCCAGTGGGGAATTTTCTGCTGCAATACCACGAGTGGCCACTGGGAAAAATTGGCAACAAGGCTGTGCAGCAATGCCCTGTATTATTCTATTATACGTACTGTAAACAAGCACTTAGTTCACGTATGCCTTGTGCCGGCTCTGTTCCTTCAGACATCAGATTTCCAGAGAATGGAAGGGAATTGAGCACTGATTGATTCACATTCTTTAATCGTGCAAACAGATTGTTTTTGTGCTACTGTATCTTCATTAGAAATTATTTTTATACCATATCATGCGGCTCTGTTTCTGAGTATGTGTCAGTGTCCATGTCCATATATGTGCCTATGTGTGCATACCTTATTTGCATATTCCCTTGGCCGGCCGTGGTAGTCTTGCCCTTTGCACATCTCAGATGGAAAGGGCAGCCATGCTCCAACATTGACACAATTGATATGTTTGCAGAGACAGGAGAGAGAGATAGACGGCAGGTGGATAAGCAGGGGTTTATGAATCAGGTAGTATATACTCTGTCAGCGGGGGCAGACAGTTTAGAGTGAGAGGTGAGAGGCAGATAGAGATCCTGGAGGGAAATAAAAAGGCAGGCAAGTCATACAGAGGATAGATTATAGAGCTTTGTATAAACTATCTGTGTCATCGCAGGGCTTCACAACAGGTAACTGCACCTTTTTCATCCTAATTTACTTCTCTGACATATCAACATCTAGCTGACTTTCCAGCTCTCTGAAAACCTCTGATCATGCTGATAGGTTTGACCCTATAGCTTCAATGTTGTTTCAAAGAGCTTAATTGATTAATTAAGGCAATTAATTACACTAGGAGTGACCAGCCACCAATTTGAATTGAAAACTCACACAAGGTGGATTAAACTGCATTAATTACTTCGCTAAATCAATTTTGCTGAAGCCCTTCAAGTGGTGAGGCAGGAGACAACTGTGTAAAGTGATTATGAAGCGGTATAAAGAGGTTATTTCAGCCAGTCATGATTATTATGGGAATGTGACGACTAACACCAAATGTTCAGAAAAGGTCAAACTAATTACGTGGAATGGACAGGTGTCACATTGGTGCCGCAAATCTGCTATTTCAATATTCACCCACTTTGCTTTATACTGGCTTATTGTTTGAAAATGCACTGAAATTAGCTGCCAATCATTTTTTCCAGCTTTCTCTGGAAATTACTCATAAGGGGAGTGTGCGTTCGTGTGATGGTTTGTCAGCGCTCATGTATTTACGCATAAATGTCTAAGCCTATTTGTGTTTCAGAGGATATGATTGTGCAAATGATGCATGGTGGGCCACAGGGAGCAGAGAGGCAAAACAAAGACGAGGAAAAAGAGGCAAGAGGAGAGTGTTAACAGTATGTTGCCACCCTGCTTGGTGCTTGTTGCTCCGTGTTTGCATGGTACTCACATCCTCAGTGGAGAAGTTCTGTCAAGTTTGGTCTGGCCTGACCTTTTCACTCTCCAGGCACGTTTACAGCTCTCCAATACCTATCAAAATATCTACTCTCTCCCTGCCCGTCTCTTTGCCCCTAGCACAAACTTGCATCACATTCTCTATCTGTACTTTCTCCCTCGCTCGCTGACTATTTTTATTATTCTGACCTACACCCCTATGCTTAACCTCAACATTTCCTCCACCCTTTGTCACTCAGCTCTCATTTGTATTCTCTCTATTCTTTGTCTTTCTCTATGTTCGACCATTCCTTTGACAATGCAAATTAACGCTGCAGGGGCAGTCTTTGCTGAAAGAGCCATGTGGGAACACAGGGCAGTGGTGGCAACTAGAGTGGGAGTGAACGAGGCTGTATTTACATAAGCATCAATACATTTTTCTTTAATTTTTTGCTCTTTCACATCATTATCGGTAATGACTTTTAAACTGCATTCAAATATATTCCTTTCTGTTTTTTTTTTATCTCTCCCAGACATGGAATTCATGTGGCTGTACTCCCTCTGCCAGTGCATCCTCTCTGTAGCTGTAATTGTGGTGAGCGTGAGGCTGTGCATGGCGGTCAGTAGCAGCAGTGCGGCGCATGAACCCCAGGAGAGGACCCAGGGTGCACGAACCCAACTGGGGAGCGTCTCATGCTGTCTGTGCCTGTGCCTGGGTTGGGTGGGGGCCGTAGGAGGAGCAGTCGAGGTCCCCGTGACCGTGTTAATCAACCTGCGGACCCCCCAGTGTCTATACACCTGCATAACCATGGTGTGCTGCCCCATGCTGGTCAGGCAGTTTACCATGTTCCTGTTAATGCTTCTTACACTGGACGCCCACCTGCAGCTTCACTTGGCTGACAAGTGAGTACAGAAGAAAAGTGCCAATTATATACCTTACATTACTTACATAAGGATTTTCTCTCTGGAAACATAATAAGGCATCACGTACTGTAAATTACAGTTGCGCAGTGCTTTAAAATCGTGTGTATGTGTGTGGGAGAGGGTGAATATGTGGGTGGCAAAAGTCAACCAACACTCTCAAGCAAGCTTTCAGCAGTAAAGGAAGAAAATCAATATCAGGAGGGGGGAAAAAAGAGCAGCAAACATGTCAAGATGCACCACTGTATGGCACTCTCCAAACCGGCTGTTTGTCCTGTGTTCATAAGGCTGGGGTTGTTTTTTTTTTATTACACACTGCTTACACTGCCATTCGAGAGACGGGCGCGAGTAAATATCAATAGAGTCTGGGGCTCTAACATATTTGATTGACAGTGACCTCCAAATCCAGCCGGTCAGTGGAGGAGACTCAGTTTTTTGTCTTTTTTTTTAAACAGTCTTCAATTGATTTGCACGAACCAGTTAACCAATTTGTTTAAGTAAAATGGGATTTTATTGCCCCTCATTCAGAACACTTTTCAAAAGCAGCTACTCACTAGCATCTAGTGGCTACATTTGCTAGCAAGGTTTATTGACTTGTTTCTTAACAATGGCTGAAAGAATATGAAAACTTGAAAAAGTTCACATTAAGCTGTACACACTCCATCAATAGAGACATGACAAAGGAGAAAAAGACAGCCTTTACAGCCAGACTGTTCTCACATCTAATGCAGTAATTGTTATAACAGTGACCAAGACAGTTTTGGTGAGTTTTATTTTCTATCTGTTAGTCGAATTTAAATGAAGAGTCATTCATGGACTCTTAGCACATTTAACCATACAACCATACAAAGGTAAACCACAGCCATTACATTTTTTTTTTGTCTAAACTGAGTTTTAACTAAAAATGAACTTCTTGATATTTGTTTCATCTTATTGAATTATTGATTTACATTTTGCTTTGTTTTAGGGAAAAGGTGGCTTAAAATTTGCATTAACATCTGGCCACTGAAAAAAAAAAAACGTTAAAGCCATTTTTCTCAGTTTTAGTAAAGTATTTACTGCAGTTAGGATTTGTAAGGGAGCATTGCTGTTTATGTTTCCTTTGACTGACAGTGGCAGGTGATGTGGATAAACCTTCAATTTTGAGCCATTACTATTTCAATGCTGGCACCCAACAACCCGGCAAGATGACATTTTTTCTCGATTATTTGGCCTACAACTCCGAGGTGATTCATGATCGCCTCCGGTTTTTCCTTTGTTCTGCCTCCAGCTAACACAGTGATGTAATCATGACTTAAAAGGGTCCGCTGGTGATATGTGACTCATGAATCATTTGCTCAAAACCCAAGACTCTTTTTACCCACTCAAGAGTGGCAAGTCTTCATCTCCATAAACCTGATCACTGACTCGCCCCTCCTGCCTACTAACAAAGTGCAAATACTTACTGTACTGTGCAGTATTTGTACTTTGAGTATTTGTTTTTCTAACAAGTTTTGACCCCCATTTCATAACAAATATCTGTACTTTTTACTCCTTACATTTTCAAAACAAACTTGTTACCTCAGTTTTAATGCATTTGAGGGGAATCATCGATTATTTTTATTTTGCATCATTGCACACCACCTTCCCAACATCAAGATCCATTTCAATCTAAATGGATGGGACAACAGCGTAGAGAAACAATCATTCCTCGGTGAAACCCTCAGTGCATATGATGCACAACAGACAACAGAGCAGAAATTATGTAAAAAGATGTAACAAAATGAAACAGACAGGGTAGAGGGAGTTGACTGCAGAGAAAAGGTGAGGTGAGGTTAGCTCTGCACAAAAACAGCCAGTAGAAATGTCCTTTAGAGCACTACTTTTTTATTTTAATACTTTGAATACATTTCAGAACCTGAACTTTTTCACTTTAACACAAGTAAAGAAGATGAATCAGTATTTCTACTTTTACAAGTCTTTTTTATACAAATATCTGTACTTCTGCTTGAATAAACCGTGTTTACTTTTGCTAATTCTGAATTCAAATCTGTCCACATCCACATGTTTGTGAATGTCAGGTACTCCTCATTGATAACCCGTCAGCGAGCTCTGTGTGTGGTTCTGCTGTGCTGGGTGGCCTCTGTTCTGTCCTCCTTCGCCCAGTTCATCGGCTCGGATGCCCTCGACGCCTGGAGAAGAGGTGTGACTGATTCGGGCACAGCTGGCCTCGGGCTGAATGGCAACTGGACAACCTCTCTACCCCATCTTACCCCCTCCCCGCCCCCTAAGTACCACCATGACCGCAAGGTCATTGGAAAGTACCTTCCATATGGAGGCTTCCTGTCAAAGTTTTATGTTGAAGACATGAGCAACTTTACCTACGCTGAGATTCACAGCAGCCACTGGGGAGTGTGCGCCCCGGACCTCATTCTCAGTCCCCAGTTCCTCGTCTATGTCTATGGGATGACAGTGTTCATGCTCCCCTTGCTTTGCCTGCTGGCCATTTACCTCGACCTGCTATGCCTCAGGCCCAGGAAGACTTCTTTCAGTCATGCAGAACCTCCAAAACATGACTCCAGCAGGGTCCGTTCCCTGGCTCTGTCCCTTTCCCTCTTGGTTTTGCTGTGTCTGCCGCTCCACATTATCCATGCTCTCTTGCTTTTCACCCCTAGTACCAATCTTCCTGCCTGGGCTCATGCGGTTGCCTTGGTCCTGTTCCAGCTGTACAGTCTTGTTCCCCAGATCCTCTTCACTCCCCCGAAGAAACAAGCGGTGGAAGAGCGGGCATCTTTTCCTCTCTCTGTTCCCCACCTTCCGCCTGCAGTAGCCCCGTCCAGAGGAAAATCTGTCCGCATGGCCCTGCGTGAGGCGGTGCAGGCAGCTCCATGGTCTTCAGCCAAACATTCCCTTAAAGCCAAAGTGTGCCCGGAGGTCTGAGTTCTTAACAAAATAGCAAATCTGGCCTGTTGTTTTCAACCTAAATAGATAGTTTGGATACTTATACTCATCAATAGTCAGTGTATTACCTACAGCAGAGGCCGGTCGAGGGCTAAGCAAGCACTGCTGTGGACGGGATCAGCATTAGATTTTAGCCACTTGAAAAACTTCTCTTAAAAAGAAATCAATATAAGTTGATGTGTATACCCTATTTATAATGTTTTCACAGCTTTGCCCTGCCGCCAGACAACCTTTTCTGATGGAAACCGCCATTATATAAGCCATATATTGCTCTCTACAAAGCCACCAAACTCCATGGGTGAAGCCAGTAAGTTTACCTCACACAATAAAGGAGTTTCAGGCCCACTGCTGCCTTGATCAGCAAATTTGTTTGTGTTTTTATGTGACTTTGGTGTATTAATAGGTTAGTTTGGATTCTTAAAGAAGGCTGACCTTCTTTAAGTGGATAAAATACCTGTTGATGTTGACCCTGTCCACAGCAGTTCATTGTTTAGCTTCTATGCTGCTGCCCCCCTCTGCTTCTCCTAAATGGGGACATACTGACCACCATCTACTGTAGTTAATACCAGGGCTGGAAGTAGTAATTAGAAATTCTCAAATCACTGTAGTTAAGTAGTTTTTTTTTTTTGTTTTTTTTTTTTTGGATACTTGTACTTTTGAGCAGATTTTTAAGTCTGTACTTTTACTTGTACTAAAGCATGTGTTACACCAGAGGTTTCAAACATATGGTCCACAGGCCAGAACTGGCCCACCGATAGCTCCAGTCCAGCCCACTGGATGGTTTTGCAAAGTATGAAAATTGTATAATCATTCATTTCAGTTTTTCAATAAAAGGCACTACTATTCGTGATTTATACTGTTGAAAAGGCACTCATTTTTCTTAAGACATGTCAGGCTGTTCATCATCTGTTTTGTAAATCCTAACCCTGAAATTGTTTTCAGAATATTTTACTTCTTTATGCATAAAAAACATGGAGTATCCAAACCTTTCATCTTCATTTTTGTTGTAATTTAGACCGAAGAGCAGCTTTTACTTGCAATTGAGAAATATTTTAGTAATGTAACAGTACTTGTACTGCTACTACCCCTGTATATATTTGTCATCATCTTTAGGCAGTTAAATTATTTTCTTACAACAAAGTTCCTTCAGTGTTTTCTGTGCATGAGAAGAAGATAATATTTGGAAAAAAATCAGATTGTGGACTACAGAAGAATAAATATGGCACATTCCTGTTTGTTGTTGGCTTTTTCACTAATCAGCAACCTCGTGCACAGACGTTATGAATAACCCGCAAATGAAAAGGCCAGTTAATTATCAGGTCCCACACCAAATGTCAGTTAGAAAATTAAGTCTCCAGATGATGACGACTATCCTGATCACAGATGTCTGTTTTCTTTGACTGCTCTTCCTATGGGTCTTATTCTAAGCCTGCTCTAAGTCTCCGCTAAGCCAACCACCAGTAATGTAGATATATGAGTGACAGCGTTTAATTAAACATTCAGTAATAGCATAGTGGTCCGGAGAGGATGCAGCGTTGTAGGGAAAACATCATTAACCTGGTTATGACACAATCTTCATGGCTGTTTTGATTAAACTTGTAAATACAATGTGATGCGCTCTTGTAATAAAAAGGGCCTTGCTCACTCTAATTGGATTGTTCATCTTGAACCGTGTTGATGTAAGAAATCACTGATGGATGAATCCATTTCTATCTGCATGGAACATGTCATGACATTCAACACACACTCTTCTTACTTTTGTTTTTTTTTTTTTCTATTACTCAGCAGCTCTTTCTCCTCTTTCCTCCCTGACTTTAGATTTGTTCTTTGCTCTTATAACAGTGACAAATTCCTGGACTTCAACTTAAACAGTACCATTTGGATTTGTCACAAAGATGTCATTAAATGTTATAGAGCCAGTTTGACAACAGGTACAGAACCATGGTCATAAAGCTTATATAGAGTTACCTGATGAGCAGCAGGTGGATAGCTACTTTACCGGCTGCTTAAGTAGGCTAACTGCTATCTGCTAGCTAATGCAGCTATCTGTAGCTGGCATTAGATAGTTGGCTCGGTTAGCCGTGGAGCTAGCTGCCTAATTAGCTAACTCAGCTCCGACGGGCCGGGAGGCGAACCCAGCAAGAAAATACACCTCAGTACTGTACTCCCTGTTGTCAACAGTGTTGGACAAGTTACTCAAGAAGGGTAATAAGTTACTTAACTTATTACTTGGTATAAAAAGTAATTAGTTGGATTACTCATCATATTAATATTTTACTTTACTCTGTACCTTGTTGGTGGCTCCAAAGTTGAACTGTTGATCCAGTGAACAGTTAACACCCAGAAGGCTTTTCTTGTCAGCTGTCCAGATGTTGGCTGTGGTGGACACAAACTCTGTCCCTCTGAGCATGGCCTTCAGGTTAGATTCCATCCCTGCATATTCTCTCTCAAGGAGCCAAACAAACTCAAAATAATGACAACATGTACACTTGTGGAAAGTATGCCTCCCTCCCTCTCCCTCCATCCTTCATTAAGCTTTTTGGCTGATAGCTGAGGCTGACAGCTGCCCTGACCTTAGGGTTGCCACCTGTCCTGTACAATACACTATTATCCTGTGCTGAAAAATAAAATGCACTGTCCCTTAATGAATCAAAACAGGATGCGACGTGTCCCTTATTTTCATGCACACTCTGCTTTAATGCATAACACTACATTTTCACATACTTAGAATGGCACGAGAAATAATAAAACCAAAACGGTTTTCTCAGACATAGTGGAGAAGTATTAAATCAGAATGACAGGAAAGTTGTCTGGCAGTCAGTGTCATTGTTGCCTTGGTTACAGACACTCAGACAGGTTTTTTTTTTTTTTTTTTTCGGTTTGTTTATTTCGTTTCAGTGCTGACAAATACCTTTAGCTCAAGTTCACCTGTAGAAGGAGAGAAAGTGTCCAAGTACAGATCTAAATGGCAGACAGACAGTGAGTAGATCAGCTGTCAGTCCGGGTGCATACAAGGCACACTGTACAGTTTGCCACAGAGTATTTTCTGTTGCTTGTGGTGGACTGTCAAACCTCTATCAAGCACAAGGGCAGAGGCCCAGAGTGAAGTTATTTTGACCGACCAAACATTTTGCCCAATGTTTATGATCTGATGTTTGATATAACTGATGCAACTGTGCTTTACTCTAATCGACTCTCATTTCTTTTACATTGATGTTGAGAGTAACAGAGGACTTTGAACTTTATACATGAGCTGTATGCAAGGGCTCATACTTGATTTGCATCCCTGCGCCTGGGGTCACTGGCAAGGTCACGACCCTACCAGACCTGCAGCACTTACATGTCACCATAAGGTAGCCTATAGGTCAGTAACTCAGAGTTACTTGGATTAGTAACTATAATATAATTACTGTTTTGGAAATTGTAATCCCTTGCGCTAATTGTTACTGGGTAAAGTAATAATATTATGGTGATAAGTCACTGAGTAATGCATTACTGCCCAACACTGGGTCATCAAACTGGTCACCATCGGTCACAGGAACATTGTCAGCTTTGCATAACAATGATTTCTCCCTCTTCCTCTGTGGCTTTAGATCTGTTGTTTACTTTTTTCACTCTCATTTTCCAACTTTTTCTGCAGATCCTTTGTCAATTTATTTCCCCCCTCATCATGTCTGTCCCTGCTTTCCATTTCCTTTTTATATGCTCAAAAAGTACGCAGTATGTCTTCCATCATGGCAAAACAATCCCTGGCTGGAACAGATTATTGATAGAGAAATCTGGTAAACGGAAAAAAAAAAAAAATCCCCCAGCTTCCCTGGCGCGGTTGCCCATTCAATTGTTCTGTCTGCCTCTCTGCTTCCTGATTATACTCGGTCTCAACACACTCAGGCACCTCAATCAATGCCTCATGCTATGCTGCCACTGTGTACACACCTCCTTGCCTCACTAGGGTCACGCTGCCAAGACCAGTGAACATAAGCTGCGTTCACCATCCAAAGGTTATCAGGGTCAGCTTTACAGATGGATAAAACTGTGTCTAATCCACCATGTAGCCACTAGAAATATAAAGAGTTTGTGTTTGGATGGACTGTGATATCTACTGCAACTCGTAGAAATGAAATATGGCAGTCATAAATGGGTCATAAACGGGAAATTCTCAGATGTGAACCTGTTCCAGGACGTTAATCGCTGAAACTAGCGTTGGGGAGAATCTGCGTGAGTTATTCATAGACTTCTTGCTGTCGTTACTGGCCACATTATGCTACATTCACTGCATGTCATAAACAATACAACTGGCTATTATCTGGCTTGTCCCAGTCTCATTTTAGCCTTTGCCTATTGATCTGATAATCACCCTCTGTGATCACAGTGGTCGTCTGATTGTCATCAGGTCTTGCAGCAGAACTGTTATGGTCAGGCAGTAACAGTTCCCAGGATGCAACAGAGCAGTGACAGCATTAGTAACAAGTCCTGTCCAACATACTTTTACATTGGCTGGAAAACTGGGTTGGTTTTAATGGAACAATATTAAAATCATACTTGGAGGGCAGGGATTATTTTTTTGCTATTGGGAACCATTATAAAAAACGCATGCCCTTCACCTGCGGTGTCCCTCAAGGGACAATTCTTAGTCCACTTCTGTTTAGTCCAGGGGTGACTGGGGGCGATTGTAACATCTTTTACATTTTTACGTTTTCGATATGCATCTCGATACATGTTCAACAATACAATACATCTTAGAAAATTTTAAATAACCACAATTCCGCATAATACGATTCAGCCCTTTCACGATACAATATAATATGATGCATATTTTATGAGTTTTTGATTTCTCTGGGGGAACAATGATTCTAAGTGTTACCTGCTCTCCCAGTGCCTTGATGTCTCGTGGTTCTATACCCTGCTGTCCGATATGCTGTTTTGCATTAATGATTTGCAGCAGTTTTTTTTTTCATCTTTCTTATAAAACCCAAACTTATTCGACACTTGTGCGTCATGAAAGTTTGGTGGTGCAACGCAGTGCGACGTCAGTTCTATCACTGGTTCATTGATGCAAACATGTGAGTCCTAATGAGATGCATTGATACGCTAATGCTGCATCAGTTTTCTGCGATTCACGTTCAGCTTTTTACCAATACAGGCCCTCTGAAGTGATGCACTTGTATCTTACACGTTAAAGCTTGATGCATGTGATCCATGGGTGAATCGTTACACTCCCACAATTGATATATTTTCACTGATAAGGACAAGACTGTAATATTGCTAAAACATTAAACCCCATTCTCTGGAACAAGTGGTCACTGCGCTAAACCCATTCATCAAATCATTCACTCTTTTGGTGTTGCAAACCAATAAACCAACTGACTAGAATGAAATGTGTGCGGTTCGACACAGAGCAGCAATTCATACAGAAAATGCTTCTTCCAGCATAGTTTTTCTCAACATGGTGGTGGAACTTCTAATGATGAGTTTCGAGATACATGCCCTGAAAACAGTGTTTTGAATTTTGGGATATAGTGTGTAGTAACTGTTATTCTGACTGTCTGTGTGCAGGATCTGAAAGAATTGTTTAATTTTGCCACAGAGATTTTGTGAATGTATTTCAAGGATCTGGCTTTGTGTTTAGAGTTCTGAGAAAAGGGTGGAAAGTTTCAAGAAGTGTGTCTTCAGCAGTTGTTAAAAACTGTTTTGGTGGGAGAAATTATATTAATCATGTCAGTCATATTAACCCACTGTCTCTCAAGTAAAGGCACACCTCAGAATAATCACATTACTGCTGTTGTATCTAAACATGTCACGTAATAGTAAAAAGAAAAATACTGTACATCCAAAAAGTAACTTACATACCTCAAAATAATTTTTTTTTGTTGAAAACTTCTGCCAAGATAAAATGATGCTGCTCCTGTTCCACAGGCAAAGAGAGAATCTGAACATGTGCAGAGGAAATGCCATTACATTAGCTTGTTTCCCATTGGAGGAATTGAGTGTGTTATTAATTGCCCCCGGTCTCCACTTTGATGCTCCCACTTGCCAACATCATTCAGATCAAGAACCTCATTTATCCTAGTTAAGCTGATGACACCCAAATTTACTTAGCTCTCACATCAAATGACTACGGTCGTATTGAGTTATTATGCAAATGCCCTGTGCAAATATGTCCCAAAATTTCATGAATTTAATTTTATTTGGCAGCAAAGGTGTGAGGCTCGGGGTTGCTGTACACCTCAAAGGACAGGGCAGTATCAACAAAGGTGTTTCGACTCCAACCTAGAACAAAATTTTATCACCTTAAAACATAGCCACAGTCATGGAGTTTATGACAAAACAATGTCTGGAAAAACTGATTCAAGCTTTTATCAGGTTTTCCTGAAAAGACCATCAAAATTCAGCTGCAAGAGTCCTGTCCTAAACAAAAAGGACAGGCTACATCACCCCAGTTCTAAATCCTGGTTACCAGTAAAGCCACAGAATCGATTTTGAAGTTTTATTACTTATTTATAAATCCCTACACGGAGTTGGCCCTAAATATATAACTGATATGCTTCAGCAATATAACCCTGAGAGACCTTTCAAATCACTGGGGAGTGGACTGCTAGTGGTGCCTGGAGCAAAAACTAAACAAGGAGAAGCAGTCATTATGCAGCACAGTGCTGGAACTACCTGCCTCATAGTCTTAGGAATAGCAGTTACACTTGAGGGTGTGTGCATAAGACTGTCAATGCACTGTCATAATCATGCCATGACACTTGTCATGAACATGACAGAGTCCTTATTAATGTTGTTATTTACTGTCATTTAGTCAATTAAATTGTTTTTCAACACAGAGTTGACAGTTTGTTTCAGAGACAGACAACGGCCTGACTGACATCAGAGAATACAGTCCTGAGGTGGTTAGATAACAGCAGACAGCAGTTAGCCAACTTTAGCAACAAGGAAACTTGTTAGTGTCATTCCATTAATGATATCATTTTAAATGCTAAGGTGACATTGTTTGAGATGTCTTTGTCACAACAGCTTCACATTAATCAGGCCAGTAATTGCTTTATTATGACAACTTGACATTGTCACACTGAAACAAACTGTTTAGCTTTATTTTTTAACATTACATTACTGTCATATGCAGCGTTGGGTGTGATAATTACTTTTTACATATTACTCATTTAAAAAGTAGTAATATTGCTTATTACTTGGTATCAAAAGTAATTAGTTACATTACTAGTTAAATTACCATATTACTTTTGGACCTTGTTGGTGGCCTTGTTGTGTCCCCTGTTGAGACCATTACAAGTCTGTCATGAATAACCTTGACCTCAAGTAAAATTATATATTTTGGTCTTTAAGTTTTATTGTACTGTCAAATATTTCTGTAACAATGTCATAAATAATTTCCTGGACTAAACTAAAGTGGTATCATTTGGACTTAGACAGTGATACTGTGTTTACTTGATGCTAAAGTAAGCTAACTGCTGTCTGCTCTTATCTCTACTTGGCGTTAGGTAGTTAGTTTGGCTAACCATGGAGCTAGCTGCCTAATTAACTGTCTCCTTGGAGACAAACAATATCAACTTTGCATTAAAATTATATAACTGACACAAATGACAACAATCATAAACATTCAAGACTCTTTTATGTTCATGACAGGTGTCATGACATAGTTATGACAGTGTTATGACACATAGTAAATGGGCTGCAGGTGGGAGTAGAACTGGCGGTCGCTGCAGAGATGCTCCTGTTTTAACTTTTTTTTTTTTGAAAACATGAATTGTGTTGTTTCTCCTTCTCTGTGCTGCACCTTCAATTTACCTCTGTGTATGAAACATGCTTTATAAATAAAATTGCCTTGCCTCACCGAACAGTTCCTTTGAATTTGAATGTGATTGAAATATTTCTTTACGGAAAACATACAAAATACTAAACTTGGAAGTAAAAAGTTTACTTTTTGTTGAATTTTTTTTTTTTCCTGTGAAGAGGAGAAACAGAAATAACTGTGTCAAACAACCGACAAACCCGACCAGACTGAGCGCCGTGAATCCCACAGGAACACAGCAGATGAAACCTTTGTTTGAAGGACACACTGTACGCTTGTCTTTTGAAGACATATAAAGGGACAATATTCTCAACTTTATTACTCATCGACCACGGCGGGTCTGATAGCAGGAGCTACCTGCGCTACCTTTGCTTCATCATAAACCAAAGATATGTCTGGCATCGACTTGTGTAGGCCTGTGTGTGTGTGTGTGTGTCTGTGTGAATTGTTTGTTGGCCGGAGTGTCAACTCATGCTGGTGCCGCCTGGCAAGTCCATTACTTTGATTGCCGTTTGACAATCTGTCTTTATGACAGGCGACCGTGGAGCCTTGCCATCGATGGAAGAGAAACACATCGATCTATCACCCGGCGACCTCCGGCGGCTTTCAAATCTAGCCCTGCGCACAGATGGACATGTTGAGTGCTTCTCGACAGAATCGGGTATTGATTGCGTAGAAGTTAATGGCAGAGTCATATTTTTCTGTGTGCATCTGACTCAACCCTCCTGTCACCCTTTTCTCCCCCACTATCTGTTCTTATGATTCATTAGCGGCGTCGCAGAGCCGGCTGTTTTGTTTATTCTATTTATTCTGAATGAGCTGCCAGTTATAAGCAGCTCCATCGCCTTCATCTTCATCTCCCCACCTACAACTCCACCGTTCCCCATTGATCTAATCATACGCTCCTGTTCTCCTGTTCTCTTTTCGCAGGATTTCAAAAACACCACCTGATAATTACACTGTAAACACATTCAAAAACCAGTCTGATCCCGCAGGTTATTTTTGGACTCTTTTTTATTTTGTCGTGCTTTGTATCTTTCCCCTATAAAGAAATAGTTAGCTATATATCAACAATGACACATGGACTCTAAAATAAACAAGAGTGAAAGACAGGAGAAGAGACGACTAGGCACAGGAGACGAAGAGATAGAGAGAAAGACTGGGAGGAAAGAGAGGAAAGGTAAGAGTGAAAAAAGACAGCAATTTCTCTACAGTAGAACCAAAAACAAACCATGGGAAGTGTACATTTCTTTAACATTTACAATTATAATAATAACAACGGCAATAATAATAACATTAACAACAATCATAATTGTTCAAATAATAATAATAATTAATAAAAAATCAATAAGACCTCTGGTTTCTCATAAAGACAAATGATTTTTTTTATTCTTTTCTTTATTTTTCTTTAAAGATCACTGGACAGTAGTTTGTTCGGCTTTGCGCCTCTATAGGCTAATATTCTGTGTTAGTATAGTTGCTTCATAATGCGTTTCAATAGTAAACTGTTTTCTTATTTCTTTAAAAGTTTCCTTTAATTTATGTTGCTGTTCATTTTTTTTTATACAAATAAGAATTCAGAGATATGTGTACTTGTTCTGTCAACATGTTTACTGTACGTATGAATGTGTGCATGTATCTGCATATGTGTGGTAGCATTCAGAAAAAATATCCATCCATTTTATTTTCTCATTCACTCCTTTTTGCTATCACTCCCCTTGCCCTTCTTATAAAGACTTTTAAACCTTTTTATCCTCTTAATGACATTCTAAAATAATTAAGCTTTTCTTTAATGCCTTAGCAAGTCATATTCATTTCTTCTTTGTCGGGAACGCAGCCCAACACTAATCCTTTCATTATTAGGAGCCAACAAAGGAGGAGCGATAGAGGGGAGGGGGGGACAGACAGAGAGAAAGGGAGATATAAAGGGAGAGGGGAGAGGATGGTAACAGGTGAACGGAGAGGGAGGAGGAGATGAGAACAACCTTTTCTCTCGCTGACTACGTCTACAAGCAAAAAAATATTCCCTTTTTTTGCCCTTATTCTGAAAAAGACAGTATTCCTACTAAGCTGTTTACACAGCTCATTAAAATTAATATTCTTCTAATATTCATTTTTACATGCAGCGATTATGGCCAGTTCTTTGCATCAAAAAAGGAATTTTAGAAAGTTTTCCACGGGTGGTGGACTCGTTTAAGCCTCCCACTTTCATTTGTTCAACCACTTTCTTGAAAAGGTCGGCACTGCGATATTTGCGTGTATCCAAAAACCTGTTTATATCCAAGTCTTTCATAATGGTTAAAAATAGGTGTGTGTCTCTCCTTTCCGACCAGAGATGTGGGCTTTTCTTTTGTGCATGTGTCTTTACCCGGCCTTGCAAACTGTTGGCTAGTTGATCTGTTTACACTGCACAGAGTTCACTGTGTATCATAAACTGCAGTAAAAACCCCAATGGAGACACACAGGACCTGCTCAGACCTGCTATTAACAAGGCATCCTGGGTGATCCAGTCACAACTGGACGCATTATAATGCGTCTCCAGAAACGTCCGGAGTGACCACCTGTGATTGGGTCTCACTTCCCCACTTTGTATGCAAATAAACACTTGGGCTATTTTGTCAGTTTAAGGTCCATTACTGTCTGTTTGGCCGTTTATTTGTGGTCCAAAACGCCGTGGTCTGCTGGGATGCTCACTTTTACTTTTTCTGATCTGATGTTCTCACATCACAGAGGACGCAGAAAAGCATTAATGTCAGAGAAAAAGTCAAAGAAAATAAAGTGTGCGTCCAGGCGTTTTTTTTTTTAAACAAAAGAAACAACTTAATATATTGCACCTAATGCCGAATTTACAAGAGGGCACAGCTGATTAAGAATTCACCATAGGCTTTTTACTTCCCTGCTATATATGCAAATAGACACGTTTTCAAAATGCACTGTTGTTTTTAACCGGCAGCCCCCTAAGACAAATGGACACAATGTTTTTTCCCACAAACAAAGACATAAATTAAAGTATAACACTGGCCCAAACCACCTCTGAATGTGGTCTGAGCAACTGGATCTCAAATGCGTCCTGTGTGCTTTCACACCTGTACTTGGAGCTGTCCACTCGTGATCGGATCACTCAGGATGCCTTTCAATTCCAGGTCTGAACAGGGTACATATTCTGAATGCACTGTATAAAGACTGCTCCTAAAATCTGAATAATACTGGCGTATTACACATCTTCATCAGAAAATGGTCCAGATTCAGAATAACTAGATGGAATATGCTGTTTTCATGACCTGTATTAAACTCAGAATATGACAATATTCTGAATAATAGTGAAAAAAAAATAGTGTGCATGTAAACGTAGCCACTGTTGCAGCAAGAGGAAGTATTAAAAATCACAAATAATTGGCAGGCCACCCAGCAGCGATAGCAAAAAGGATGGTTAGCTTGTTCATAAATTCTGGATACTTCTCGGGACTCTGGACTCATGCGCTCCACTGTTGTTATGGAATTATACATGAGTTACGTTCAATAGGCGAGATGCTTTGCCGATTTAAAAAAAAATTCAATTTTCTACCATCTGGCGCTCAATAGCTCCTGGTCAACTTCAGCTCCCACCCCCCCCACTCTTCTCCTCACACACACAGTGCTTCCACTGTCTTCGCCAGTTAAAGATTGAGCTTTGAAATGGATGGTTTTCTCCAGGCATAGAATTATAGAAGTCATCTGCCTCTAATTCCCCTTCCACTTTGGCGGCTGCATGGGCACACTGCCTGTTTTCTTTGTGCTCCGCGCTTCCCTCTCGATCAATATAATTATGGCATAATTTCGTTTTTGTCTACATTCACCTCACCCTCTCCTTTTTTCTCTCGCATTCTCCCCGTTCTCCCCAGTTTCCCCCGACTTATAGAATATGGCACAGTCGTTAATGGCTGGTGGGTCTATAGGCTCTCTTTTTCTCAGTCTGTCTCTGTGTGTGTGTGTGTGTGTGTGTGTGTGTGTGTGTGTGTGTGTGTGTGTGTGGAGGATATGGAGTGGAATGGAGTGGGATGGATTGGCTGTGTGCAAGATCTGTATACAGTCGTTTTCAGAAGGCCGCCTGTTATGGCGCATTGTATAGAAGTGTGTGTGTGTGTGTGTGTGTGTGTGTGTGTGTGTGTGTGTACTGTATATAAGGTGGGAGACAGGGAGGGGAAGAGATAAGAGGGATGAGGTCAGAAGAGAAGGGGGATAGGGAAGGAGAAGGGCTACAGTAGGTACTCCTTCTTGCCCTGGCTGGCGTCGTTCCCGTTGAGGAAGGCCTCCTGCACCTCGCCGTGTTCATCCAACCCACTGGCCTCATGGGTAAGATAGGAACCTGCGTGAAAAGAGACAGAGAGAGACAGAGAGGGAGAGACCAAGGGGGAGATTGTAGGGGGAAGGTTAGGTGGCAAAGCGTCATGATCATTGCAGCGCCATGCAGCATTATCAAACCACTCAGCCCTAATATTATTGAGTACCATACCTGTGACTGATTAATTCATTAGTGAACTGATTGTTAGGTCAATACCAAGCAAGAATAGGCTCTCGGGTACGGTACGAGCCTAACGGCGGAAATTAAAGATAGGGGATGGATGTGTGAATAGAAGAGGAAGAAGAGGAGGAGAAGATAATAGATAGGGAGGGAGGAGAGATTGGCAGAAAAGGGTGGAGGGAAGGTTAGGACACGTTTGCGTCACTCAGAAAACCCATTAAACACATTTTAACACCCCTCAGGTCTGTATGATTAATGATTCGGACCAGTACAGGTTACAGAGAGCAAGAACCGCTCGAGTCATCTTCCTGCTCGAGTGTCCCGTCACTCCAGGGGTGAGTGACACTCTCATTCTCCTCACCGCAGAGGTTGACTGGCACGCTGACAGTCACGGCGGGCCAAAGACAAAGCCCTAATGGCCCTGTCTCAACATAGTTTGGTTGTAATGGTCCTGTCTCTGCGCTGATTGGCGGTCAAGCCATAGTGAGTGTTGACTGACGGCTTGTCTAGCCATAGGCTAAGTAATGGCCGCTCGCTGCCCGGTTGCTACACGCTTCCCGGATCATTTCTTGGCAGCTGCAGCACAACCTCAACGGCTGCCAACAAGGGGGCACTTAAAAAGATAGGGAATGCAGCGAGGCTGCTTTTAATAGATGAGCCTTGATACACTAACATATAGTCATAAAACATGGGGACCACACCTACATTTCCCACCCCGCCCTATTTCTTCCGCTACCCCGGCCAAGGTCGTCCATCATGGATGGTGCCCGCCTGGAGAGAAGCATCCCATCCTGTCTGTTCTGCGCTGACAAGTTCACACCTCAGTTTAAAAGATTATTATCAAAGAATCTGATTGTTAACTGGCCTGCAATTATCTTTTTCACAGTATTTTACACCAGAAAGTGGAGAAACGTGTCTTTGAAAAATGTGATAAAATGCGTCCCCCTCTTTGTGAAAGAAGCTTTTGTGTTACTTGCAGAGATAGGCAGAAATAACAAAAGGCATCTTGCCACAAATTACAAATACTTGCTCATTAAATGTATTTAAATAAAATAGAAAATACTTCCATGCTCGAGTGAGTGAGTGTATGATCACTGGATCTGAAACTTGTCTGCAGCTGTTCTTGAATCATACTGGACTGATCAGCCTAATGTTTTGTACGGACATTCATGACTGTACGTTGAAGGACCAATTTTTTTTTTTTAAAAAAAACCTTGAAAAACCTTTTTTGTGAATTTTAAGCTTTTTGTGGTTTTATGACCGGAGCCGCTACATTTTCAGGTCATCTAATTCTTGTGAATGCAACATCTCAAGAATGCCTTGAGGGAATTCCTCCAAGCTTAGCTCAAATGACCACTTGGACTCAAAGATGAAGTGCACATTTTTGGCCTACCCCTCTCTCCTTCGCTACCCCGGCCAAGGTCGTCCATCATGGACTGTGCCCGCCTGGAGAGGAGCATCCCATCCTATCTGCTCTGTGCTGACAAGCTCACACCTCAGTTTAAAAGATTATTTTCAAAGAATCTGCTTGTTAACTGGCCCGCAATTATTTTTTTTCACAGCATTTTACACTAGAAAGTGGAGAAACGTGTCTCTGAAAAATGTGATAAAACGCTCCGACTGCCAAAATGTGTCCCCCTGCTTGTGAAAGAAACTTTTGTGTTACGTGCAGAGATGGGGACAAATATATCAAAAAGTATCAAACTACAAGAAACTCATCTTAATCAAAGAGAAAATACTTTTATGGAAAATGTATTAAACTAGTAACACTTTCCAAAACTGTTCCATTAATAAGCACTTATTAATGCACAGATCATCATGAGTAAAAGGGAAAGTTCACCCAAAAATGAAAATTCAGTCACTATCTACTCATCCTCATGCTGTTGGGTTTAGTTTTTCAGTCCACAAAACACTGCGGCAGAATCTCCCAAACAGTTAAAATGAATGGTGACCAGTTTTCAAATGTAATAGAACAACAGAATAAAAACATAAAATGCCTCCATGCTGCTC
The DNA here is from genome assembly GCF_056507025.1 of Lutjanus erythropterus. Classification (NCBI taxonomy): domain Eukaryota; kingdom Metazoa; phylum Chordata; class Actinopteri; order Lutjaniformes; family Lutjanidae; genus Lutjanus; species Lutjanus erythropterus. Next base: position 31,587,337 of record NC_139325.1, on the reverse strand, counting down.
ATCTGGTGCAATCCAAGTCTCCTAAAGCCCCAAAACATGCCAAGTTGACTTAAAAAATGTTATTTACACCATGTTTTTAGCCTGAATCTTCACTGCAGATCCTTAGCTTGGAGCCACGTTCATGTGCATGTGCACACTGTCTGAGCTGGGTGTGTGTGGTGTGACGGCGAGATTTGGATTATGCCAGACGAGCAGTATGAAGGTATTTGTTTTGTTTTGTTTTTTTCAGTTGTTTTTCACATTTGAAAACTAGTCAGTGTTCACTTCAATTGTTTGTGAGATTCTACAAGACTGTTTTTTCTTTGACACTCCAGCAGAGTTTTGTGGACTAAAAAAAATAAACCCATCCTTCAGTCCACATGAGGGCGAGTAGATCATGACTGACTAAGACATGCATGAACAAATAATAATAATAACGTCTAAAGGATTAACAGACTGAGTCATATACGAATTACTATTAGCTCAGTCTGCCATAAGTGAATAATTCCCTATCAACATCAATTATTATTAATAATTAGCATTAATTAATAGCGTTAAGTCATGTTAATTACCACAGTGAGTCCAGGCCATATTTTTGCTGCTGCTGGATACAATCTAAATCCTGATCAGCATCTGTGTTAAAGAATCATTAACTAATGATTTGTGAAGACATCATCATTATGCTATGACTGTACTTGCTGAGGCACATGACTGTTAACTAATGATTAAGTACAAATGTGGTTGTGAGGATGTGTTGGCGGTGTGTGACTGGTAAGTATATTTGCCAGTTCCAGAGCAAGTGTGTTTGTTAACTGCGCTTCTGTTCTTTTCTATTTTAGTGTCTTTCAGTAAGCTTGCCTTATCTGATCATATTTTGATTATATAGCTTTATCTGGGGAGGAAATCTGCACCAAATACTAATGCAGCTTCTTTCCTCTAGCTGCTGATCAGAAGGAACATACATGAAATACTGTAGTTCACAATCATGTCATAGATTCACTTATATTTAGTCCAAAACTGTGATTAGACTATTTTTTTAAGTTTCTTTTTCTACAGTCTCAACCAGTGGATAAAAATGTGTCTTATTTGAGACTAAAATGACATATGCAGTAGTGCAAAGTAGTTTTTTTCTGCCCAGGAAAATATAAATGACAAAATACTCAAATGTAATTAATTACATACTACATAACTACATTTTAAATACATTTAGTTGAAATGCTGCCCATCTCTCATAACTTGGTGTGTGTGTGTGTTTATGAGTGTGTATGTGCGTGTGTGCGTTACCTTTCTGTCGGACGGAGCACCAGATGGTGACAATGAGGACACAGATGACGGTGAAAACCAGCAGTGCCAGAACGCCACCTATCACTGCATACGGTACTGCGCTGTGAGTCTCTACCACTGCACCGGGATCTGAGGAAGAACAAAAGAGATAAATAGTGTGTGTGGGTGGAGTGTGTGAGGTATATAAAAGGAAATATGGAGAGAGAAATGCAGGCAAAGAAAGTGAGACAAAGAGAGAGAAAGATCAAAAATGAAAGCAGGAGAGATGTAGGGAAGAAAAATATATAAAAGTGAGAGAAAGAGAGCGCGTTAAAACACCAGTGTGTGTGTGGGGGGGGGTTGCGGCACAGGGAGCGAGACCGGAGAAAAAAGAAGTCGATATCTTCCACCCAACTTCCATTATCACCTTTCATCACCCCCCACTGCACAGAACGCCCGACAGTCAGGATGAGTGAGAAAAAGGCACAGAAATGAGGAGAGTGAATAAAGAAATAAGTATCTTAAAACCCACTTCAGCCGAGCACCTGTCAAGACCACAATGCATTTTGAATGGGTGGAAACTTGTGTGAGTTTACACCGTGAGCACTGCAGCCCTGGGAAACGAAATCAAACACTTCACCACAAGATGAGTGAGGGGAGATAAAAAAAGATAAAAAGGGCGAGTTAAATTCTGTGACATTTTGTTGTAAAAATTGCAGCAGTGCTGAGGAATTATTCATGTCAGCTTCACCTTTCACTGACATTACACTGCTTTAAAGCAAAGGACAAAACAAAAACAGAGGAATAATGAATGACAGCGTAGGTTATTGCTGGAATAATTTGTCGAGTAAGCAATTATTCTCCTGACATGAAAATTTTAACAATTGATGAATTGTTTAAGTCCCTTTTTAGAGCGAAAATGCTAAACACGCACTGGTTCCAGTCTCTCAAATGTGAGGATTTAATCTTTTTTCTTTGTTTTATATCATTTTAAACTGAATCATTTGAGCATTGGGACTGCTGGGCAAACGAAACAACCACTGACAACTTAATTTATGAGCACTGGTAAATTATGATCAAGTCTTTCAGGATTTCTTGACATTTGGTGGATTAAATAATTAATCAATTAATCAAAAATAGCAACAGATTAAATATCAGTTGCAGGCATAATAGAAACCATAAAGCCAATGGAAGGATAATTCAGATTATTTAATGTAGGGCTGTAGAAGGTAATGATCGATAGTTGGTATATTGCCAAAAAATATTTTAGCCACTTAAAAAAAGGGTGCAGAATATTTTCACTGCTTTACTTTGCCATCAAACGGCCAAATCCGACTGGAAAGCACTATAATAAGCATAATATGGGTCTCTCCAAACCAACCAAACTTCATGGGTGTTATCAGTAATTTTACCACGCAGAGTACAGAGGCTGCTCGCCCGATCTGTTCATTTGATTGTCTTATTTTGGCTTTGGTGTTTTCAAATGATAGTTCAGACTCACCGAAGTCACGCAATAACACAAACAAACAAAGAGATTGAGGCCGCTGTAGACCAGCAACTACCATGTTCTGCGAGGTAAAATTACTGATTTCACTCATGGAGTTTGGCTGGTTTGGAGCGAGTATCATTTGACCTGTATAACGGCAGTTTCCTATGGGAAAAGACTGTCTGATGGCAAGGTAAAGTGGTGAAAATATTCTAAGTATGGCGTACACTTAAAGTGATATTGTTTTTTTTGTTGTTTTTTTTTTTTTTAGGAGAATCTCTTCTTAATTCTTCTTCATACTGGGGACACGCCGACTGGCATCTACTGGAGGTACAGTGACTATTGATAAGTAGAGGTACCACATACACCTCAACATTTGAACTATTCCTTTAAAACCAAGCACACACTGTATATGAATAGTTTCACCAGCAGTTTCTGGCTGAAGAAAGAAAGAATTGATAAAGTAAAAATCAAGGTAATTTGTGCTGGAAAAACACAGTTCTTTAAGCTTGGAGTTAAATACTGAGACAGTGCCGGAGCTGCTGACGATAACAAAAAGCGCTTTTTTTTTTTTTTTTTTGATGAGGCTGAGGGGGTGTAGTGGAAGAGCTGGTAAGGCCAATAGGAGGCAAGGACGCAGAGTTATTGATGCAGCTCTTGGACCTTGACAGAGCGGAATTAAAACATGAATCATTAATACAGTGCTAACACATAGAGATCAGCAGAGGAGGAGAGTGACGGAGGAGGTGAAGGAAAGGAAGAAGAGGAGCGGGAGCAGGGATTGACATACGAAGACAAGAAGGAGCGTTTTTATGCATATATTTGTCGGACAAGTTTTTCATTGAGCGCTGAGACAAAGTGCATTACATTCCTGTCCGTGTGATTGAGTATTAGCATGTGTGTTTGATTAAGCAAATATGGGTACATCTGCAGGCACACGGGACGTGTGATTAACTGTGACAGGACTGAACAAGCAATATTTCATGAAAAAGCAAGGACTTAAGCGCTATACCTTTACCTCAAGTCACCCTGTTCTTAAAGGGACAGTTCAGATTATCTGATGTCAGGCTGTATGAGGTACTTATCGATAGTCAAGTGTATTAGTTACAGTACTTATGCCCACAGTTAGAAGAAGCACAGAGGGGCGCCACCATGGAAGCTGAGCAATGAACTGCTGTGGACAGGGTCAGCAAAAAATGTATTTTAGCCACTTAAAAAGGTCCATCTAAATTAAAATAAATATCAGTTGAAGTGTGAGCTATATTTAGAATATTTTTTACTGCTTTACTTCTTGAGAGACAGCCGTTTGCAACGAGAAACTGCCGCTATGTCAGCCAAGTATCACTCTCTCTAAACCAACCAAACTCCACAGGTCAAATCAGTAATTTTACCTTGCACAATACAGGATAAAAGTATAGATAGAGTATAAAGTATAGATCAGATTCACCAAAGTCACACAAACAAACTAACAGACAGAGGCTTCAACAGAACAGCAACTAGAGCCAGACTGATAATACTGGCCTATCACGGACTGGTGAATTAAAAAAAGAAGACCATAATGGAGATTGTTTTTATTTATTTATTTATTTTAGTTTTATAGAATATTAGTATGTATATAAATCTGATTTTTAGAGCACCTTTCAAAACATAATTTATAATACTTCACGGCAGCAAAACATAAACAGAATATAAAATAACAATAAAATAACATGAACTATAGAATATCTGCAGATATACTGATATCGGATTAGTTTTACTCTCCAATATAGATTTTAGTATCCACCCCAAAAGTCCAGTATTAGTTTGGCTGATGTATGGTTTCACTTACAGAGGAGTGTAATATTTGGCTTCTGTAATGGCAGTGTCCTGTCAGAAAACGCCGTCTGACTGCAAAGTAAAGCAGTGAAAATACTAAAAAATATAGTGTACACTCGAACTGACAGTGATTTGTTTTAGGTGGACCTTTTTTAAGTGGCTAAAATACTCTTTATTGCTGACTCTGTCCATAGCAATTAAATGTTTAGCTTCCGTGCAGGTGCCCGTCTCTGCTTCTCCAGCCTGGAGGCACTCAGACCACCATCTACTGCAGCAAATACTCGGACTATTGATAGGTACCTCATATTTTCCCACATTAAAAACCATTACTATCTCTTAAATCCACCGCAGCCCAAAGCTCCACAGGAAATGACTGACAGTATTGAAAAGTGCGTTGTTGCTCCGAGGGGCCCTCAGATGATACATCGCATCGACTAAATGTTCTCCAAACTGTTCAGGCCGCGGCTTTTCTTTATGACTCTTTATGACACCTCCACACATGCCCAGCAGGTAAACAACTTCCACCTGGCACAGACGGCGGCAGCAACAACAGAAGAACAAGAAGGACGTTCCCGCTCCCTTCACTTCATCTCTCCTTTTAAGTAACGGAGGAGGCAGAGAGCAGCCGAAGGTGTGGAAAGAAAGGAGAACAAGACGTACCAGAGAGCAGGTGTTTGTGTAAGAGTACGTATGAGATAAATACATTCTGTAGATAAAAGAAAGGGAAACTAGTGAAAGAGTGTGTTTACACACAAGCTCAGGGTACACTCTTAGAAATGAAGGTGCTAACTAGAACCATGAAGGGTTCTTCAGCTTGTCCCCATAGAAGAAACCTTCTTGGATTCCTGGTAGAAACATTTACAAAGGTTCCACTTGGAAATCTGTCAGAGAGTTCTGCCTAGAACCCAACACAAAGGGTTACACCTAGAAGCATCTGTGAAAGGTTTCAGCCAGAACAGAGAACCCCTCTATGATGTAAAAGTTACACCCAGACCCTCTGTGGGGGTTCTAGCCAGAACCTTTCTATCTTCTAAAGGTGCTAACAAGAACATTGTCAGTTTCCAAGCGTTTTATCAAGAACACATCCAGAATCTATTTTTTGTATTCCATGAGTTTTGTGAAGAACGCACCCAGGAGGTTCTATCAAGACCCTTTTTTATATTCCAAGGATTTTATCTAGAACACGCTCAGGAGGTTCTACCAAGAACCTTTTAATATTCCAAGGGTTTTATCTAGAACATACTCAGGAGGTTCTACCAAGAACCTTTTAATATTCCAAGGGTTTTATCTAGAATCTTCCCAGTGGGTTTTACTGAGAACCTTCTCTATATTCCAAGGGCTTTATCTAGAACACGCCCAGGGTGTTCTACCGAGAAACTTTCTTTGTCATTGTACAAAGAACCCTTGCCGTAAGAGTTCTTCAAAGATCTCAACAATCATTGAAGAACTCTTTCTTGCAAAAGCTGTTCTCTGGATGAAACGGATTCTCTTTTGGAACCCTCATTTCTAAGAGTGTAGCAGAGTAGTGCCAAGCAGCCTTTCTTTCTCCTGCTGTGTAACATTCATCTGGGAGAATATGATTAGACAACCACCTGGATCCCTGATCTTTCTTTCTTTCTCTCTTTCACCCTCCTTCCGTGTGTGTGTGTGTGTGTGTGTGTGTGTGTGTGTGTTTGTGAACGTGTTTGTATGCAGATAAAAATGTTTGTGTAGCATCTCCCCAGCACTCCGGAGGCCAGCGTCAGTCAGTTGCCAGTACTTTAAACTCTTAGCGCAGATTCATCAACAGTACCCACCAAGCACCAAGAGACACAACCCAGACCATGCGCACAAACACACACACACACACACACACACATACACAAATGCTGAGTGGGCAATGTGTGTGTGGGGAGCATCAAACAGCCGGTGATAAGACAGAGGCTGAGAGTGGGTGGTTGCAGGCACGTACACTCATGTAGATGCAGGGCAGAGGAAGGTTGCAGCAGAAAAAGTGTGTGTGTGTGTGTGTGTGTGTGTGTGTGTGTGTGTGTAGGTACGTGTGTGTGTGTTGGTGTGGGCCACCTGAGAGTCATCAAATGAGTTGGGGAGTGAAAGACACCAAAGGAGAGCAGGGAAGGACGTGGAGAGAGATGGAGGGTAGCAGTTGCAGAATAATAAAGGAGTGTGTGTGTGTTACCTTCTGGGTCCGGAGCGAGGCTGGGTGTTAGGAGGGTTGGGGTGGCGGGATGGGAGGTGATTGGTTGGGTGGTAGGAGTGGGAGGGACCGTGGTAGTGACTGACACATTATCTACAGACAGACAGACAGGGAATGGGATAACAACACACACATACACAGATGCTATTATCTACAGCATGCAGTGACATTTCAATCAAGGCGTTGCAGGGTTTTATTAGCAAAGTTACTACAGCCCATAAAACATAACACATGCTTTATTAGTGTTGAATATTAATTGCACCTCCTGCCTCCACCGCAGCATCCTCACTGGAAAGGAGTATCAAGTCCTGCACCAGGTTGGGTACCAGATGGGTAACCCACAATAAAGTTGTGTAATGGGTAAAAAAAAAAAAAATTACAGGTGCAGGCATGAATACTGGTATGAGTAAATGACTTTCAAAAATAATGCATCCACAGAGGTTTTAGAATGGTGTGGAATGAAAGTGACGTAATAAGTAATAGTAATATTAGTAGTAATAATAAGTGTACTCAGATGCTTGGGTGTTTTGTAGTGGAATGTAGTCACACAACAGTGGGTTTTGCTCGTTCTTTTGCTTCCAGGCTGGATAAAACACTTCAGCTACGATAACACAACAAGGGACAGTGATGTTTGTGTTGGTGATGTATATTTTGTGAGATGAGCGATGTACGTCGCAGTTCACCGGCCAGTTTCACACAAAACTAAACTATGAGAAACCCACTACAAATTGAGACTTTCTTGACTTGTAAAATTAAGATTTTGCAGGTCCCATGGGGCACACTGGCCTTTCTACAGGCTAACATTAAGGTAAAAGCCAGTGCTGAATACACACTTGTGGACGATACATTGCTGAGTTGGACGTTGATAGAAATTTGGTGTGACTGGAGACTGTGAGAATAACATTTGTGAGAACTGTCTGCAGAGGTACAACAGACCGATACTCTTCCAAGAACTCAAGCAACTGACAAATGAGCGACTGTATCGATGTCTTTAATCAAAATTTTCACATGATATAAGATTTTCACAATATGATTACTGTGGCCAAAAGAATATATATATAAAATATTGGGTAAAAAAATACTGCTATCAGTCAAATTCATCTTTAACTTTGTTTATTGTACATTTGGATCTTTTTCTGGCAAATGACTTACACTCAAAATAGTGTAGGGAGGTACAGAGAGACTCTGTTTAAGATATGTATATTATTAGCATGTTATCAATACTTTATACCATTTTCAGAATATCACAGTCATTGCCAATACCCGTATATCACGACACCCCTCATTGTAAGACTTCATATATTTATGGTTCCAGGCAGGTCTGGATTTGACTTGGAGATATTTGCAGGTAACAGGTTGGTTCTGGTACTCAGATTCACAGGTGCTTGTCACTTCCAATGACTTTTGAGAGGGAGGAGGAGATGTAAAACACAAAAAAAGATAAAAAGGAAGAAAGACTTTTTTTCAAACACGCTGATCAGCAATTGAGGCCAATGCCGTTTCGCTACGAGAGACAAATGTTACTAATTATTTTCCCAAATTGAGTGCGTGTGTGCGAAATGGAATCGATCTCGACCCCTGACAAGAGATAAAGACAAGGACAAACGATGTTCCCTTGCAGGCGTCTATGCCAGCTGAGGGGGTTAAAGAAGAGGTTTACAATGGGAGAGACATGCTTTAAAGCGGCTGAAGAGAATTACACCTGGCAGATTGACATTCATCTACGAGGGCGATTGGAATATATAGGAACACATTCTCTATCAGTGACACATTTTCTATGGTACAATGGCAGGGCAGACAGAGACATTGTCTGTGACAGATGCATTCCCAATGGAACAGTGCCATGCAGGGACTGTCTCATTCAATGGAGAACAATAGCTTGGATCTTGACACATTCTCCAAATCAATGGCTGAGACACAACGGTAGGTAGAGAGGTAGAGGGAGACATGTTCATATCGCCGGTAAAGACAAAAATAATGGCTGACAAGAACTAAAAGGGAGAAGACAGCGGGATGTGTGTGTGCGCGTGTGTGTGTGTCTGCGCATCAGCACTTTAAGAGTGAATAACATGCCACTTCATCAAACAATCTCCATGAAACCGCAAAGTGCGAGGTCTGTACTCAAAGTCTCAGGACACACACACCCACATCTGTAGACACACACACACACACACACACACACACACACACACACACACACACACACACACACACACACACAGAGGCAGCTTGTTTTGAAATACATGCAGGCTTGTGCACACACATACACACACCCATACTCATGCACACTTACACACAAATGCATAATTGGCCATGCACATACACATAGAACACACCCACTACAACACACACACACACACACACACACACACACACACACACACACACACACACACACACACACACACACACACACACACACACACACACTGCCCTTTCTGCTCAGGAGTAATTTATTGGTAAGTATTCCTCTGTCTCTTCTCTCCCTTTCTCCCACTGGCCCTGAGATCATCAATCTCTTTTTGCACTCCTCTTATGTCAGCACTATACCTCCCCCGTCCTGTTATTTTTTTTTTCTTTCTTTCTCCGAGCCCAGCACGCGCTTCTTCTCCCTCTCTGTAAAGAAATGTACATGATGCATAGTGTATTTTGTGATGAGCAGAGTTTTCTGTGAGGTAAAGTGAGAGAAAAAGGAAATGAGGACTAGATCAGATAGAGAGAAAGAGAAATTACCCCACAATTATCTCAGTGTGTGTGTCTGGCTGCTCTCCCGTGCACTATTAGAAATAAAGAGGATAACTAGAACCATTTATAAAGGTTCCCCTTGAACCCTTTCCAAGGGTTCTATCTACAACGCAACATAAAAGGCTATACCTGTGAACAGTTTCATCCCAAGCCCTCTGAGTGATTCTACAAGAACCTGCCTTTTATATATGAAGGGTTTTATCTAGAATTCACTCTGGGAGTTTCTATTGAGAACCCTTTCATATTCTACAAGTTTCATTCACAATCCACCCAGGGAACCTTTTATATTCCAAGGGTTTCATCTAGAATACAGTCAATGACTTCACTGAGAACCTGTTTACATGATGGCACAAAGAGCCTTTGATCAAAGAGTGGAAGCAAATTGTTGAAATCCTTGTATCTACCCTGTAGGTTCTACTAAGAACCCTTTTTGTATGCCAAGGGTTTCATCTACAACCCAAGGGTGTTCTACCAAGAACCCTTTTACATTCTAAGGGATTCATCTATAACCCACCCAGGAGGGGTGACATGGATCCCTCTTGTCCTCTCAGGGTTCTATGAAGAACCACATGGATGAGGCAAAAAAAGGTACTGAATTCCATATATCCCAATGATGGATAAGCTCTTTCTTCAAAAAAAAAGGGTTCTTCAGAGGCAAATGGTTCTGTGTAGAACCTCAGCCTTTAAGGAAGAAATCTCCTGAAACCCTTATCTCTGAGTGTGTATGAGTGCAGCAGTTATATGTTGCGTCTGTGTGTGGATACATGTGGTTGTCACTAGAGCCTGAGGATTAATGGCCGGGGTCGCTGCACTAATTAACTGGACGCTGATTAATTTCTCTTGACAATCACAAATGACCCAAAAATAGGTATTTCTCACTGTTTCCAACTTATTCTTATCTTCCCGCCAACATCTCTCACTTATTTTTCCTTGTTCGTCTTCAACAAAACTCTCCTGTCTCCTCATTCGCGCCCCCCCCTCCCTGTTTCACTTTCCTTAATTCAGCCGCGTCTCTGGTTTCATTCCTCGGTGACTACGTTCCCTCACTGCCTCTCTTCAACTTAATTAAGGAGAATGCCATACAGCTGTCGTTCTCTTGGCCGATAGCGTCCCTTTTTTTCCCCCCCCCTCACATCATATTGTTATTCATTAACACTATATGGCTGCCAATCAGGCACACAGCCCATGTTATTTCCAGGGATGGATGTGGTGGCACTTGTGATAATGACGTTTTCTCCTCGTATCTCATACTCGCAGGAGTGCGCCTGAGGATACTGCAGCGCCATTTTGGAAGAGCCCCGTCATTCTTTCATGTTCAATGTTCCTGATTATAAGGGGCCTTGCCCAGAGCAGCGGTGGCTCCAGCTGTCAATCGGTGCACTGAATGTTCGACATTGGTTAGAGGGCAACTGTTGAGCCCATAAAGGCCAACACTGATTGGCTGGAGAGTCATTCAAGATTTACTCAGACGCCGACACAGGTGCATTGTCATGAGTGGAGGAAAACAACACTTAAGACACTTTTTTTTCCCAAACAAAATTGACTCGGCATTATCTCCGTCTGGCTTCCTCTGCCTCTCGCCCCCAACCTTTTCCCACTTTCATTCTTATTCCGTATTTTTTGAAAGTCTCACTTCATTAAATGGAGGTCTGTGTTTTTCATTCCAATTATCCTGACAGCTCATTACAACAGTCGAGGAGACACAGACTAATCCCTGGTCACCTAGTATCTCTCGCCACTTCACTATCCATCCTTTCATCTTTCTATCACCCCCCTCTGCTTTCCATGAAGCTTTCTATAAAACCATTAGTCCCTCTATTGTTCCCCTTTGCTAACTTCCATCTCCATTTTTCAGAAGCACTCTCACACACAGGCATATAAGTGTGTTACATATATGCAAACTACCAATTCTTATCTCCCGATCTCTACCTCACCCTCGCTCTCACTTTCTCTCTCCATCTCCCACACTCTCTCATGCAATTCAATTCTAATGGGTTTTATTGGCTTGGCGATTCATCTGAGTGCAGCAGCTCAGTTCAATTACATAAGGGAGCCCTCTGGGCTTTCACCAGACAATCTGCAACATTCTCCTCCCAGTCGCATGCACACACACATTCACGTGCACCTTTGCGTATACACACACACACAAAAAAAATCCAATTTCTCCTTAACAATGGTGGCGCACAGATGAAACAACCAACACAGGCCACATCCTCCATACTGTGTGTGTGTGTGTCTGTGTCTGTGTGTGTAATGTGCATGAGCGTGTGTGATTCATTGAAAACCATTTCTCACATTTATATCATTAGTGACTTTCAGAAAGTTGCAGAAAGTTAATTTCATCGTATTAAGTGGTGCACACACTTATTTGCACACTAATGAGAAATATCTCACTCTCTTTCTCTGAATCATAAACACATCAAAGCACACACACACACACACACACACACACACACTTAGAATCATAATCACACTCTTTGAAATGAAGCGCCACCTAGAACTATAAAGGATTCTTTGGCTTGTCCCCATGGAAGAACCCTTTTTGGTTCCTGGTAGAACTTTACATAAAGGTTGCACTTGCACTTAGAGTTCTACCAAGTACACAACATAAAGGGTTACACTTAGACGCATCTGTGAAAAGTTTCAGCCAGAAACCCCTATGAGAAGTTTAACAGAGAACCCTCCTATGATGTAATGGTTCAACTCAGAACCCTGTCTGGAGGTTCTGCCCAAGATCTTTCAACCTTTTAAGGGGACTAACAAAAACCCACCCAGGAGGTTCTACCTAGTTCCTTTTTATATTCCAAGGATTTATCTCGAACCCACCAAAGATTGTTTACTGAAAACGTTTGTACAGTCCGAGGGTTTTAGCAAGAACATCCAGGAGATTCTAATGAGAACCTTTTTAGATTCTGAGGATTTTATCTAGAATACACTCAGGTTGTTCTACCAAGAATCTTTTTATATCCCAAGATTTTTATCTAGAACTTACCAAGGGAGTTCTACCGATAACCTTTCTTTGTTTCACAGGTTTTATACTAAACACACTTAGGGGAACATTTTTAGACTCCAAGGGCCCTACAGAGAATGTTTCTATACCTCAAGGGTTTTATCTGAACCCATCCAGGGGGTTCCACAAAGAACGATTTTATATTATGGTACAAAAAAGCCTTGACGAGAGAATTCTTCAAAAGTGAATCTTTGGATGAAAAGGGTTCTTACAAAGAACACTTGACAAACCCTTTCTTCAAAAAAGAGTTCCTCAGAGGCAAATGGTCCTGGGTAGAACACAGTCCTTTAGGAAGAACCCTAATTTCTCAATGTGCAGAGCTGCATGTACACACAAGTGTGACCAGTCAAATAAAGCTCAGCCTGAATGCATCACGTCTTTGCCACGGCCCAAGAGAGTTCTCCACCTCTCGCTCTCCATTCTTCGCCAGCATTAAGCCCGTCTCCCTTCATAAAGTGGCAGCGCCTAAAGCACCTGCGACAAATTGGCAGCCACTTTTGCCTGAGTTTGTACCCAGTGTACAGACCCCGATGGCAGATAACTCTCACAGAGGGAAAGCTGACATGAAATGAGGAGCGGAGAGACGAGGGAGATAGCACTGGTAGTTTTTCTGCACCTGCAATAAAATGGTTTCTTTTTTTTTTGCTGACTCATCCTTTACAACACACATCCTCCTCCAGCATCCCCCCCGTTTCTCCCCCCAAGTGCACTCTGGGATTCCCTCTGGGAAGGCTGGGAGCCAACTCCACTGACATCCCGTTTATCTGACAGGCTGTGGTACTGAATGTTAACCTGCGTCCGACCTCCGTCGTCCTTCTTCTCTCCGTTTTTCATCCCTCCATCACTTCCTCCCTTCCACACCGTCCTCCCACTCCAACTCCTCACTTAGTTATACTCACTTCTCGCTGTGTCACCTAGGCCTTCTTTGAGTAAAGAGACTGAACTGCAGCTGAACCAAGAACGGAGGGCAAACCGGTGGCAAGGTGAAAAACTGTTGAAAGGGGTGTGGGAGGAGGAGTGGAGAGAGGAAATGGGCAGGTGGTGTAAAAGAGGTGAGAACAGCGGGCAGAGGAAGAGGGATGACGAGGAAAGTAACGTGGAGAGACAGAAAGAAAAAGAAGGGTCACACTTCATTTTACAGTACACTAATAGGACGTAACAAACTGCACAAAAACTAGAAACACTATGCTCTGTATTATACCCTTCATAGACAATCTTAGAGGTTACTTAGTGACATACTACAACAGAACTGTACTGTAAACTTAAGTGTATTATTTCTGAAACTTAAGACTCTTCTTAGACTTTATTAGAGGGTATGCACAACAGACAAAACTGTACTGTAAACTAAAGTATTATTTCCTATTGTTAGACCTTTGTTCAACTGTATTAGAGGGTAATTAGGGACACATTACAACATAACTGTACTGTAAATTTAAGTGAAGTCACAAATCGTCTATTTGAGACACACCAATTTGCAGAGTAGTCACGGCCGATGCCTACTTCACGGTATCTGGTTACAGTATTACAATCTGTGTAGTCATCCATAGACAAAATATTCCTCTAACTCTATAATTTTAGCTTTCACTTGATAGATCTGGTTCACATTGTACAGATCTGTTGCAATATATCTCAAATTACCCCTAAGAAAGTCTAATAAGGGTCTAATAAAGGGTCTAATACTGTCTAATAAAGAACATTTCAAGTATTAATTGGATACAAATTGCGAATTGGATATAAAGTGCGACCAAAAAGAGAAGCAAAGGAGGGGAGAGAGTAAGAGCTGAGAGGGGAAAGACGGAGAGATGTAGAGGCTGAATTTGTTCTGACTGAAACAAACAAAAAGAAAGCTCACAGAGAATGAAAATGTGAGGCACTGGAAAAGGAGCGAGTCTCTTTTTCTATCTCCAAAGTCTTTAGGAATGAGTGAAGAGCTTTGTTACAAAACGGTATTCACAATTTGAAAAAAAAAGAAAAAAAAAACACCTACTAGAACAACGTGGGTGCTGGGAAGAAAAAAAGCACACTCTGGATAAGTGTTATGAGTCATCTTAACATATTTTTCAGAGCGGAATCATCTTTATTTTCAATATTGACTAGTGATCTGCGTATTTAATCATCAGAATGTAGTTCACTAGCACCATATTAAATCATCCACAGTGCACTGGCAGTGATGTATAGCAAATACGCTGGTTCATAGTTATAATATTTACAAAGACGCACATATCACTGAAAACATTACAGCCTGAACACGAGGCGTTGAACTGACATTTCTTGAGAAAGAATTAACACCACGTTGGCCAGATTATTGGTTGTGACATACGGGAAAATCAAGAGTGACTTTCAGTCGTCTGCAGATTAATATGATGGCTGAATCAACAACTCTGAGCTCTTTGAGATAAGGTTTGAAACAATCTGCCCAGTGGGCGAGTACATATTTCTTTTTTTTTTTTTTTTGAAGTACAGCAAACCACCACTGATGTGGGGCTACAGCGGGAGGATTTAAGAGGCTGATTGCTGGAAATCCGTGGTGCAGAACAGAGGAGCCGCAGCCTGGCTTATGTTTGTTATATGGATTTCTGCTCTTTTTCATGGATTTTGGTCGAGGCAAAATTCCTTACTTTAAATGTGCACTCTTAGAAATAAATGTGCTAACTAGAACTAAAAAGTGTTCTCCAGCTTGTCCCCATAGGAGAACCCTTTTTGGCTTGTGGTAAGGGTTCCACTTGTAACCCTTTTAGACAGTTCTGCCTAGAAGTCAACGTAAAGGGTTACACCTGGAACCATTTGTGAAAGTTTTCACCCGGAACCCACTATGAGAAGTTCTACGGAGAACCCATCTACACCTTTCCACCTTTTAAGCACACTAACAAGAACCATGGTGTGTTATTTGGCTTTTCCCTATAGAAAAACATTTTTTGGTTCCTGGTGAAGGTTCCAACTGGAACCCTTTCAGAGAGTTCTACATAGAACCCAACATAAAAGGTTACACCTTGAACCATCTGTGAAAGGTTTCACACCCAGAACCCCGTATGGGAGGAGGTTCTATAGAGAACCTGTGTCTGGGGATTTTATACAGAACCTTTCCACCTTCTAAGGGTGCTAACAAGTTCTACCAAGAGCCTTGCTTATATTCCAAGGGTTTTATCTAGAACCCACCCCGTTTTTATTGAGAACCTTTTTATATTGCGAAGGTTTTCATCTGGAACATACACAGGGGGTTCTACTGAGAACCTTTTTATATGATGGTACAAAGAACCCTTGACAAAAGGGTTCTTCAAGTATTTCCACAATCCTTGAAGAACTGCAGTTGTTTGGATGAAAAGGGTTCTTAATGGAAGCCTTAGTCTTACAAAGAACCACTGACAAACCCTTTCCTCAAAAAAGGGTTCTTCAGAGGCACAAGGTTCTGGGTAGAACCCTTTTGGAACCCTTGTTTCTAAGAGTGTACCCTTTTTGTACAATGAGAGGATAAATTAAAAAAAAAAAAGCGGGATAAATCAAATTAATGACCAGCACAGAGCAACAGCATGAAATAAAGAAGATAAATGATGAAACGTAGGCACAGAGAAAAACAAATGAAGAAGACAGCTAAAAAATGGCGAGGGAGGAAGCTGAGGAGGAGGAGGAGGGAGAAAAACAGAACATTTTTCTACAGAGGTGGCAACGCACATCAAAGCTCGACATGTCTAACCTTCTAGGATAGAGAGGGAGACGACGAGAGGGAGGGAAGTAGGTGGGGATGTCACCTTTCATCTTGCCACCGTTGCCACCCATGATGCTCGTGGAAAGCTACCATTACGGGTGCCGTTTGATGCTCGACATGCTTGTACATGAGTGTTCGATTGTTGATTGCCGGTGTGTGTGTGCGTGTGAGAAAAGAGAGCGTCTTAGTGTGATGGATTGATGAGGGGGCGCCAACCAAAAGCAGCCTAAAAGTGTTACATAAGATATCACGTCTCTATTCCTGCGATCCGTTCCTCCACTTCTGATCTCCGATTCAGGGCATTTGGCTGCAGAGACAGGGGCAGCCAGCAGGGGGAGGTGTAGATCAGAAGGGCAAACCTGCTGAGTGACAGTGCATGTAATTAGGCCAAACCGCAAACGTATTGGATGTGAAAACGTAGAAACCTCTAATGATGAGCTAGCTGTGCAATTTAACTTTGCTGCTGTCCCATTAAAATTTCAGTTTTGTCCGTCTGACTGACAGTTTACTCTGCCGTTTCCTGTGTGTAATTACACAGCATTAACACTCATCAGAACCTCACTTTCAAACATGTGAGGAAAAAGTTGGACAATTTGTCACATTTTCTGAAAAATAACTTTATGGTGGTAGATGTTGCGAGCTCCGCCATCATCCTCTTTGAGCCACGGCGGCGTGCAGTTTATCTGGGTCAACCTTCATTAAGAATTTAGCAACCGCCAGTGAATCTAGGTGCAACATCTTGGAAAAGTTGTAAAACCCAACAACAAAAGCCCCCTTACCCACATCTCCCTCCACCACCACCCCCACCCACCTCAGAAACCTCTACTCGAATAACAAGCAGAGTCGACTCGCCTGAATTTTAAATGCAACAGATGTTCTGCTTTTGTTTTTTGCCAAATGTTACCATGTAAAATTCAGACTTTCAACAGCTCCAGCACCGAGTTAATACTCTGAATGTGTGTTAACGTCTGTTGTCTTAGTCTCCTACGCTTTTAGAAATGAGGGTTCCACTGGGTTCTTCCTGAGGAGCTGGAGTTCTACCCAGAGCCACTTGCTTCTGAAGAGGGGCTCTTTGTAAGAATAAGGGTTCGGTTAAGAACCCTTATTCTTACAAAGAACCCTTTTTAGAAGAAAGGGTTATTCATGCATTGTTGAAATTCTTGAAGAACTCTTTCTTCTTTCTTGAAGAACTTCATCAAGGATTTATCAAGAGTTTTTTGTACCCCCTGGGCCGGTTCTAGATAACACCCTAGGAACATAAAAATGTCCTACAAGATTCTACATAAAGTCCATTCTACTGTTCTAAATAAAAGCCTTAGAATACAGAAGGATTCTTGGTAGAAATTCCTGGGTGGGTTCTAAATAAAACCCTTGGAATATAAAATGGTTTTCAATAGAACCCCCTTGGTGGGTACTAAATAAAACCCTTGGAATATAAAAAGGTTCACAGTAGAATCACGTGTGTTCTAGATAAAACCCCTGGAAAATAAAATGGTTTTTTTTTGTAGAACTCCCTGGGTGGGTCTTGATGACACCCTTACAAAGTGGTAAGGTTCTGGACAGAACTTCTAGAGAGGGTTCTGGGTGGAACCCTTGCAACGCAGAAGGGTTATCCGTAGAACCTCTCATAGGGGGTTTTGGGTGGAACCTTTCACAGATGGTTGTAGGTATACCACTTCATATCGGATCGCATGTAGAACTCTCTGAAAGGGTTCCAAGTGGAACATTTCTGAATCGTTCTAACAGAATGGGGACAAGCTAGTTTTTTTTTAAGCGTGCACGTGCCAGCTTATGTTGTGAAATTCATGCAGCTGTCACAATCTGAATCTTTATTTATTGCGCTTGAAGATGTAAGTTACTCTGAAGAGCTTAAAGAGAGGACTGGGTCACGGGGGACCTGATAAATTGGTTCTTTACAAGATATAGCCTGAATAATGATGTTGGTGACTAGTATCTGAGCACGGCAGTCTATGTCTGTTTCTTGTGGAATCAATATCTCTGTTGAATCAATTGCACAGGAGGTTTAGCAGAGGTTTCCTGCTGTGTACCGAATCAGGAAAACAAATAAAGCTGAAAGACAGATGAGACAAGCATCACGATTTAATGGCTCTATTGGCCAGAGCCAGAATAGCCAGACTCCAAAGACACTGTGGAGATAAAAGGATCAATAATTCCTCACAAAAAAAAATCACCATCATCAAAACACAAGAACAAGCAGTGTAACAAACAAAAGATCTGTTGAACATGAAATTATTCTGAACAGTTAACAAGAATCACCATGAATGCTGAGACTGGAAACGAAAACAATAGATAAAAAGACTCAACGGAGAAAACTTTTCAATCACTTTAGGAAAACTTGCGGCGTATATAATTGATGCCGTCACAGTTACTCACCATACACCAATAGGGTGTAATGATCGGCGGCGCGTCCGTAGTCGTTCTGGGCCTGGCACAGGTACGTCCCGTTGTGTGATTGGCTGAGACGGGAAATCTGAAAGGTGGGGCCAGAAATCTCCGCCCTCTCAGGTAAGGTGTCGTTAATCTTGGACCACTGAATTTTCGTGGGCCTAAAGGGAAAGAGACAGAAAGTGCAGAGATGTTATGTCAATTAGTTGACTAGTCAGTTGGCAGAATATTATCTTTTTTGATAATCAATTATTCAAAGCAGTGGTTCTCAGTTTTTTCAAGTTCAAAGAATATTGCTTTGACTTTCACAATCTACTATATAAAATATATTCTAAGACAAACACTAGCACAGGCAATATAATGTAAAAAAAAAACATTCCTCAATCAGAAATACACCCCTCATTTCCCATCATACCTAGTGCTGGACTGAGTAGTTTGTTAAGTTTGCTAATTTATGTCACAAAATGCAAATGTTACTTTTTGTTAGTGTTTGTGTCTGATCAAAACATAGTGATTAATGTTGGTAATTGTTATTTTCGTGCTTGTTTATACTTTTAATTAGGAGTGAGGTGACCCCCTCGGGGTTGCGACCCCCCGGTTGAGAACCACTGATTAAAAGAAAGATGGCAAACATTTGTTTGTACCAGCTTCTCAAACATGAGGCTTTATTGTTTTTCTCTGTTTTTATGTCACAGTAATCTCTGTTTTTTAAAAAACTATTTTTGACACTTTATGGCTACTAGTTAAATCAAAAAGAAAAGAAATCAATAGTTTAATTCATTATTAGAATATCTGTTACTTGCAGCCTTAAATTTAAAACTTCTACCTCAAATACTTGACCCTGAGTCAGCTTCACATGCATCTACACTCATACTGTGTATATAAAAATATCCAAGGATAAGGAAGACTCTTGTCATAGATTTAACACTTCATTACAACAGATGGAAATATATTTATCCTTGCCACTGATGGCTCTGCTCTTAAGATGCTCCCTGGATTAGTCAAGCAGCATGCTAAGCCAGAACAGGGAGTGCAATGCAGAGAGAAACGCCATGGGTATACAAGAGCGGGCCCAAGTAAGACATGAGTCCCAGTTAACCTTTGAGCAATGTTAGGAGTCTGAACTAGAAAGGTGGAGGAGGCAGAGCTTTGCCAGCAGCAGCAGGAGCAGCTGCAGGTGTGACACCATTAGTGAGAAGGGATCAGAAGGAGGGAATCAAATGGACCGCCTAGCTGTGATTGGTGTGTGACTGATTAGAAATGATGCAATCATCTGGCTGATAACTGGGGCGTTACTTCTGTTTCCTGCGTGAGCTAACATGATTCATTTATTCATTTTTTTTTAGTTACCTCTGCAACCACAAGAACAGGACAGTAATGCAGAACTTACGGACCTTTCGAAATTTATAGTAGGAATCCACTGGAGGAAAAAAGGGGAGGATCTTTTATAATTTTAGCCCAAGGGAGGGACTGCTTGTAATTTATTTATATATGTAGTTCCTGCGATGACTCCCCTCCTGACCCAACATATCTTTTCTCTTTGGCTGCCATACCTGTCAATCATTATGCTTGGCCTATGCAGACAGAGGGCGTGTACAGTATCTGGTGAATCAGCGGCGCTCTGCGGGTGATGACGGAGAAGATTTCCAGCACGTAGAATGTAACAGCAACAGACATAACCATCTCTCATAATCCTCCCATCCAGAGCAGGTCAGGCACCTAACCATCGTTGCACCACGCCTGTGCTTCATTATAATACCGCTTTGTTGCTACTGCTGCTCTGGTGCCAGAACGAAAACTGCCGCGAACCAAACTTGGATGGACATGGCGGTGTGGTGCCATCTAGTGGATAAAATTATGTCTGTATAAATATATATGCGTTTGTGTATGTGTGTTAATTACTAATTAATTTATTCATTTTAATTTTGCAACAACATTTTGGCTGTCGGTTCAATATCCAGTTCGGATCCGTCCCAACTCTAATTTTCCAGTTTCTATATCTGTTGAATACAAGATATGGCTGAACAATTAATTGAAATTTTATCAAAATCCAAATTTGGTCGACTGCAATTTGCAAATCACAGGATGCGCAATATAAGGAGAAATGCATAACAAAATACAATTTTAAATTAAATATTGTGGTGCTGCAGAGGTGTCCCAGCCAGCACATCTTTCTCTAGCCTTCAGAAAACATGTACTGGTTAGTACAGTTTTTCAATGAAAATGAGAATAATGAATAATGATGTAAAAATGTTCCTTTCCTTTAATATCACACATCATATCGTAATTGCAAAATCAGTCAGAATAAGTAGATGAGTTGTTTGAAGTCACCTGGAGCTGGACTGAATATCAAGTAGTGTAACTCATTACTTTTGCTGTTTATGAATTAGCATGATGATGGAATTACTTTTTCAACAGATTAATAAGTAGCAAATAATAGGTAACCTGCACGGCACGGACAGCCAGACAAGAACTAGCTCTCTAACTAAGACCACTAGTAGGCTGCTCGTCTTTAACACATTTAGTAAAAACTAAAGAAGTGCTAAAGGGTATTAAGAATGAGAAAGTGGAAAGAGACAAGGGATCAAAGCACAGGCACTTGGGGCTGCTATAAAAAGAGAGGTGAAGAAGGAGGGTAAAGAAGCCCACAGGGAAGCCATGACATGAGAAGAAAGTATAAAAGGGGCTTGGAGAAACGATCCAATGGCAACAGAGGGCTGCATCCTGACAAATAATGAGGAGATGGATGGTCAGAGGGCGCAGATCGTGTGAAAGGGTTGGCGGCAGAGAGTGGAGGACAGATGAGAGAGAAATGGAGTGTCAGATGTGCAGAGTGAAAAAAGTAAGACAGGGATTAAAAAAAAAAAAAGTGTTACTACAGGTAGAGGAAAGACAGAGAAGAAGACGAGATGGCGTGGTGGGAGATGAAGAGAAGGAAAAAGCAGAAAAAATGAATTGGTCATGAAAGACGGGCAGAGCAGAGCAGACAGGAGGTGCGAGGATTACAGAGACATCCTGGCGAACATAACTGTGTGTGTGTGTGTGTGTGTGTGTGTGTGTGTGTGTGTGTGTGTGTGTGTGTCTGGCTGAGTGTCATGGCTCATGCCACCCTGGCCAGATTACAATCCTGACTCATCTGAGTTCTAATCCCTCAGGACGTCTAATTAAACCTTTTTTTTTGCTTAGTCACACACACACTTCACTTATCCTACACACAGAAAACGTGCACAAATATAATCTCCCGCAGTTCGTCCCTCTACAACACACACAAACACACACACACATACATACTAGTACTCCCACACACAGCAGGGGAGACCGGGGGCAATTGTAACTTTTTTTGTTTTCACATTTTCCTTCATAATTCACATTCATATAAGAAACATATTTATCGATCCCTCTACGATTTCATGGTCTTTTATTGGACATTGTTGCAGCCTAAAAGTCCTGATTTCACGGCAGCTTTTCTAAAAATGTTATGTATGTTGCAATGTTTTTAGGCATTTTTTTTTTTGCCTTTTTTCATAATTTGATAATTGCAAAAAATCACACTTTAGATGTCAGGCTTCATTAAATGCATCTCAGTTTTTGCAGAGGACTAGGCAACTATTCTGGTAGTTAATTTGAATTATTTGAATTGAGTTAAAAGTACATTTACATTTAAATTTAGTAAATATGTCCATTTTCTAATAGAAAAGTATCTCATCACAGTTAAATAGGTGCTTATATTTGGCCAGTTTTGCAGCCGTGATAAAATCTTGCATGCTGGCTAGCCATCCTTACATTAGCATTAAACAAAACACGGCCAGTACAGATATGGAATGCACTACATGTGAAAAAGGCTCGCCTGTTATTGTTGCTTGTGCCACATACCCCATTCCAAATATCTCTCATAATGCCCTCAGTAATAATTAACTTCAACTCAAAAGTATTAACTGAGTGACCTTTTGGCCAGTCACGCCAGATGAACTCCCGTCTACAAAATGTTGGAACAAACAACAGAGTTGTGGTGGTTTGCACGTCACACTGTGGTTTCTGCACACGGACTGAAAATGTGCACACAGCAGCAACTGCCCCCTGCGGTTTTCCAACCACAAGCATCCTGTCCAAGTGATCTCACCTTTGTGCTGATAGATGTTCTGCGAATCTCTCAAAGCCCTCTTCACCTTCGAGCATGTGCTTTAGTGTCATCTCTAGCTTGTTTCTGACTGGAGGAAATGAGTGTTTTACAATTGCCCCATGGTGCCACCGCCCCCGGTCTCCCCTAATTCCTTCAAACGCTAACGCACAAATAAGCAGGCAATTAGGAAAAATGACAAAAAGTCATTTTCATCTCTCCTCCTAATAACAGACCAACAATGAGTGCATCCCTCAACCAAGAGGAAGTGGCATATAATTGGTCATTAATACTAAACAGGCAGTTAACTGGCCAGGGAGCAATCGGGAGGACGACAAGGGGATTGTAATGTGTGTGTGTGTGCATGTGTGTGCAGTCCAGCGTGAGATGAGGGTCAGGGTCCAGTGTGGCCTGCTGTCCCATCTCTCACTGTCACACACGCGTGCATGCACACAAACACAAACACACACACAGCATCCCCAACCAGCCGCTACACAGCTTTAGTGGGGCTATAGCCAATACGCTTCTCAGCCAGTCCTCACTGTGGGATTTCACTTAAGTCATCACACACACACACACACACACACACACACACACATTTTGGCTGCATCAAGGTTTACTGGGGAGCTTTAGTGGACTTGATGCCCACAGACAGACGGACCATCTAGAGGAGGGTTTAAGAGCTTAGGACCCAATACCCTTCTGGAAAGTGCACAAAGGGCTGTGAACACACTAGAAAAAGGCTTTGTTTCAAAGCTGGCTCTTAAAAGTGATCGGTTTTACCATCATACACAGTTGAGTCGTATACAAGTTTATGGCATGTCCACACCTACACTCAATTTCTAGTATACTTTTACACTGTTCTAGTAACCCATCTGCCCCAATCTGAGCTGTTTTTCTCTTTTTCCTTCATGCAATAAAATATGGATCAGGTGGATTTATTTGTCTGTCAAGCGTTAAATGTCAGGTGATATCACATATACTGAACAACTCTTCTGGTTTTCATTAAACTTGGAAGCACAGTGTGTCTTTGGCATGACCAAGTGAGCATTTTTCCACGTTTAAAAACTTTTCACCTTGGGCTTCAGGAAACATTTTTAACCATTTTTCAGACCAAACATCTGATCGAATAATTGAGCCCTAAACTGAATGTTCACATTTAGACCATATTTCACTGGGATTTGCAGCAGTGACATTTTTCACTCTCTACAATGTGCAAATAACTGCCTATTGTTGCTTTCGACCCTTACTAACTGAATAAAAAAAAAAAAAATAGTGGCAAAGGCTGCTGAACGTGCATGACGTGCATGGCTGCACACGGTTTGGGCACCCACCTTTAGATTGCCCTGCACTTAAGTGAAAAAAAAAAGAAAGAAAAAGAAAAATCACAGTTTCAATTTGGCTCATAACTGGAGGGCAGACAAAAGGAACTGGAGAGAAAAAGAACAAAAGGCCACAGAGCCTGATATTGAAATAAGACATGAATTTTTCATAAATATATTGATATAAAAAGAAAAGCACCAAAATCCAACTTTAAAAAAAGGTGCGTCTTCTTTGTGCAGTGTAGTAATTCAATTCGTTATTTTAAGGTCACCTTGAAACTACAATACTACATCATGTAAACTTTGTTGGTGCAGAACTGAGAGGATGAGATGGTGACTGTTCACTGTTAGAATCATGTACATCAGGTTTATGATGCTGCATACAAGTGCTATAACCTGATTATGATCAATGATTGGCCTCACAACCAGCATACATGTGCACCTGTAAATGCAGTCCTCACGCTTTCACACCTGTAGTTTTGTTCATTTGGTCTAGAAAAAAAAAAAAAGTCATCAGTCCATCATCCAGACCGACGTGGAGAAATCGAAGCAGTGACTGACAGAAATTTATGCAGCGCTTGTTGCATCTGAACAGGTGGAGACAGGATGAAAAAGAGGCTTCTTGTACAGTAATGATTCAGCGCTTAATACTGTGGGATCGCTGACCTATTAATCAGGGAAAATATCCACAATAATATCCACAGTGACGTGCAAATGCGATTTTAAATGATCTGTCAAGTATGAGCGCTCAGAAAGTGGCTAATGACCTTTGATATCCAGCCTGTAACTTAAGCTAACCTAGCTTTTATTATCGTCTGCCTCCGGCACATCAAAGCGGTTGCTGATAAAAGGCACAATAGTTTTGAAATGAAAAAAAAAAAAAAAGCTTTTGAGCCGACATTTTTGTCAGAATTAAAAAAACACAAAAACAAAAATGTGGTCGCCTTTGAGTTAGATGGGCAGGGAAAACCCCGACTGAAGAAAATCCAAATCTCTAAGTTGAATAGAGAAAATGTCAAACAGAGGACTTAAACCTCAGTTGGATGAACGTTCTGTGTTTAACCAGTCATCCACCACGTCTTCCTGATCACGTGAAGTTCTTTGTCACTCTTTAAACTACATACCGGTGCACATAACACAGATAAGAACTTGTGGATGTGCGTTAGGCTACAGCATGAACAGCATTTTTTTTTTAGAACTTCTCACATTGCAATGTCACAGAAGCTTCTTGCTGGCAGCACACAGCTTGTATAGTTCCTTATTTATGATATATATATATATTTTTTTACATTTATAGACCACATTTCATCTACCAGTGAAATGTGACTTTGGAGAAATTCCTTCACACTAATCAATATCATCTCTCTTTCAAGCCACAACAGAACAAATTCTCAAAAACATTAAACAAATTTGTGTTTTGTGACAAACTGGTGGTGTAACTGCAGTTTAGCTTTTTTGAAGAGGATGAAAAGAGTCTTGGATGTTCAAACCAAATATCAACCAGATCTCAACTGGAAATCAGTGTTGAAATCCCGGCTGGCGCTCGCTGGGTGTGCTCTCATGATTACAAAAATATCATGACTGATTTGACGGCAGTGTTAATATTGTAATTTTACTCCTGAAGCATTAGACACCTGTGGTTTAACTTCGATTACAGTTCAAAGGATTGCCGCATTTAGGGATAAATTGGCACAAAGGGAGTCGGCATCATTTGTGGAGGACAGCATGTGGTCGCGTTAACTTTTGAGTTTATTTCCTAATAATTTCCTAGAAGTGATTTGATACGAGGTTGCTGTTCCTTTGAAAGGATAGTTCCTAGAGAGAACCAAGAGATCTTGTAGTAATTATAGGGAATATATTGAAGTCGGTGAAGATTACTAGTACTCGGTAATTACATGAAGTTTCCAAGAAAGAGCCGTGGAATTATGTGTGATTGTAATTATATAGAAAGAGGTCAACTCAGTGTTCATGTCGACAGAACGTAATAAAAAGACATGGGGCGAGATCTCTTGTAGCTGGCTATTTTAAGCTACTTAGGGGAGAAGCTCTCACCCATTTGTATTTATTTATTCTTTTGAAACCTGCGTTCAGGGCTGATAAATTGCACATGTTCTCCTTTCAGCGGTGCCCTGATTTACACTCACACATTTGGTAGCTGTCCAAGAAAACCACAGTTTTCTGCTGCGGCCGGAGAAAAGCTCCGGTGCAGCAGGTAGAAGTTACTCAAGGGCATTTGCACAATAGCGCTAAGAAGGACAAGATTTGTTTTCGTGCAAGATGGAGAGTAATTACTTTGAAAAGAAACAGTATATATAGTAAAGCTGTCTATGTCACAGATTACCTATCTGATCCATCTCTGCAGCCCATAAATCACACTCATGATAGCACAACTTACCAAGTCACTCCTATTATTTTATCAAAGTATAGAGACACCCTGCTACACCGCTCAAAAATAATAAACTATTGGAAAGAAACTGACGTGGAGATTAAACTGATTCTGGATATAGACCTCCATTTAGACCGATTTAGTTTTATTTTGGGTATTTTCCAAGAGAACTGTGGCCTAAATAAGAAACATTTAATAGAAGACCTAGTCCTTATTGCAAAAAACAAACCCTTAACCATCGAAAAGTATTAAAAAGAGCTATTAACTTTTACTAAGCAACATTCAATTGGTTTAAAAACGCAGGGTCTTTTTTTCATTTCCCAAAAAGTTTTGTACACACAAGGTTTCTGCCTGAGCAGTGATGAAACTGCATGGCTATAACCACAGCCACCTACATTAAATCAATGCAGAGAACTTCACAGAAAAATGAAGGCCTCTGACAACTCTGTAAAATAATAGTGACAATAAAATAAAATGTTCTATTCATACTAGAATCTAAGTGTGGATATATGGATTAAAGACTATAATTCCTTATTTGCCACATTTTTACTTTCTTGAACTTTACTTTCTTGTTAATACTTGGAGTTTAATCAGTGTGATTTTATTGATTTGTATTATAATTCACTGCTTGCTCTTTGTTAAATAGTATTCCTTTTTCAAATATTTTGTTTTGTCAAATTGCTTGACTTGGTTTATTAGTTGTTGTTTGTGGAAAGTATTTTTTTCTTACATTTTTGTTTTTTATATGTATTGAAAAAAAAGCAATAAATACATTGTGCAAAAAAAAAAGCAATTTATCAGCTCATTGCTGTTTTTGTGTTCATCTGTTTAGACATATTAGGGCTTAGACTCTAATAACTGTTTAAAATCATCCAAACTGACTTGCTGCAGTTTCTTTACATTATCGTTAGTACTATCTTTATGTATTTTCAATGTTTTTTAAAATTGCTCTGAGAAAATCCAGAGAAACATTATCAGATACTTATCAGTCTCATCAGTTCAACTTCTCTCTGTGGTCACAGCGATGAAAAGCTGTGGGTCTGACTTTTTGAGTTCCATTTTATTCTACACTCACACCTAGAAAAGGTGCTCGGGGTAAATGTGTGAACCGAAGCCTCCAGATTGCCAAAATGAAAGCAGAGCCCCGTAGGCTTGTTGCTGCTACCTGCAGCTACCAGCTGTTTGGTGATATTACGACCTAAATGTCATTCTCACAGCAGCTCAGAACAATTTCCCCAAACAGTTTTAATGTGTGTACCCGCTGCCCCGCATTAGCATTTGATGAAATTCTGTGTTTGTATGGGGGCTGTCGCTGAACCTGGCAACCTCCTGCATGTCGTCGTCAATCAAATGCTTTCTGTGTGTCCTTAAGCCGATTTGTCAAGACTCATTGCAGCTTTTCAAGCGCAAATGCTTTGTTGAGACAAACCTTTTATACTTTCTCAGTATTTTGTCAGGGATTCATTATGGAATGAGAAGAAATGCACAAACACACAGCTATAACAACCAAAAAAAAGCCTCACAAGCAGCTTTTTGTGCCAGCTCATAAATGTGCCAGTTTCATGTGGAAGGTGAAGCTGAATTGATACGTGATTCAGTTTCTTTTTCAAACAACTTTTTGAAGTCATCATAGCAGCTTAAACCATAACCTCAAATATCCTTTTGAAGGAAGAGTTCTTATTATTTGAAGTAGTTTTAAGTGTGAATCACTTATCCATAGTCGGCGTCTTACCTACAGTAGACACTCAGTTTGTCAGAATTCAATGTTTTTGTTCTTTTTACTTTCCCATTCAGGCAAACGGTTCAGAAATCAAAGTGAATTTTTAGTCGCCCCTTGACAAATTGTTTTACTTCTTAGCGGTTATCAAATAACAACAAAGATGAAAGTTAATTGTCATGTGTAATCTAGGGCTGCAACATTTACAAAAAGTCAAGAAATAGTGAAAAATGTCCAAGACCAAGGCGGTGTCTTTAAATGTCTCCTTTTGTCAGTCCAAAACCAAAGATATTCAGTATAATATGATAACAAACAAAGAAAAGCTGAAAATCTCCATATTGTAGAGGTTGAAAACAGCATTTTCTGCAACTTTTGCATGGAAAATTACTTTAGCAATTAATCGACTACCAACATAGTTTAAAAGTTTAATTCATTTTCACTAGATTTAGTAGCCTGACATGGCGTCTCACTTGGCTGAGGCAAGCAGGCACTTCTTATTGTTGAGCCCTGCAATGTACTGAAAGTGAACAGGATCAGCAGCAAGAGGCATTTTAGCAACATGAAAAATCCTCCCCCCAAACCAAAGTTTATATTTAGAATATTTTCAACAATTTTACTTTGCCATCAGACAGCCTTTTCAAACAGGAAATGGTCATTATACAAGCCAAATATCTCTCTGTCCAAACTAACCAAACTCCACTGGCAAAATCAGTAAATTTACCTCAAAGAAACGGTTTACCACTGCCTTCATTGGTTAGTTTGTTTCTGTTATTGTGTGACATAGGTGAATCTTAACTAACCTTGTAAAACACTGAAGTCAAACAATAACACAAACAAGTTAACTGATCAAGGTAGCTGTCGACCACCAACTCCTTTATTCTGCAGGGTAAAATTATTGATTTTGCCAATGGGGTCTGGTTGAGAAAGACGAGAGCGATATTTGGCTTAAATAACTGCAGTTTTCTGTTAGAAAAGGCTGCCTGGCTGCAAGGTAAAGTGATAGAAACATTCTAAAAATAGCATACACTTAAACTGATACTGAGTTTTTTAGATGGGACATTTTTTGGTGGCTAAAATGTGTTGTTACTGACCCTGTCCACAGCAGTGCATTGCTAAGCCTCCTATGCTGGTCCTCCTGCTTCTCCCAACTGAGGGTATAACAACTGTCATCTACTGTAGGTAATACACTGACTATGGATAAAACTATCCCTTAGAGTATTTTGTTGTTTGTAAAAGAAAAACAGGCCGTCATTCCCATTTTAGAGAACAACAGACTTCAGTGACTCCACAGTGTAGTGACATTTCTTCATTGGCTTTTCATTGTTGCCTTTATTTCCGTGACCAATGATTGTGCAGGATTAACTTGTTTGTGTAGGTATGTGTGCACGCATCATGTACCATATGGTTCTATAGCAGGTTTGTGTCATCATGTTATATGTAAACGTAGGGCAGAGGTAATATTTACCAAAGGCAGATCCACCAACACAAAACAAATTAGCGCATGTACATGCATGCATACACACTTACAGAGGGTTCCCAGTGACGGAGCAGGTGAGGCTGAGCGAATCGCCCTCTCGCAATATGCCAGTGGGAGGAAGAATTCTCACTGTGGGTGCAACTGTTGGGAGGGAAAAAGAGAGGAGGAGGGGTGAGGGGTAGTTAAATGAGCATACATGTGAGAGAGAAAACAAGAAAGGCACAATGTGAATCAAAATGCATCAAAACGATCAAAATGAAGCAACAATCAGACAGGACGAGAAAAAAAAAAAAATCAGAAACGGCAGAGCGGCGGCGAGGGAACAAAAAGGAGGAACAAGGGAAAAGTGAGAAAGTAGCGAGAGGAAGGGGTCTTTAACATCTGTTTCCAAGGCAACCAGCCGACAATCCTACGGTTGAGACACCTGTTATCATAAGCAGCCCACCGCTCCAGCAGCTGCTGTACTGCACTTACTTCAGTAACAGAGCGATGGGAAGCCAAATCCACCCTGACAGTTGGTCATTATTACCAGTTGTCTGGCTGGAGGAACCATCAGCACACAGACCGACAAAACTGTTGAATATTAATCATTGTGATCTATCAACAAACATTAGTCTACGTGTGGCAAATTAATTGCAACGAAAGACTGATGCAGAATATCACCAACTGCCAATATCTTTATCTGTGTCTATCCAAAACTATTGATAAAACGTGGAAATCATTCTGAACAGTAATACGAACGGAGAACAAATGAAGTAATTGAATATTGGTTGACTTGTTGAGTGGCATTAGAGTCAAGGACGCAGATCTAATTGCAACTCAGAGGGGCGGCAGCGATGTGCTGGGAGGTAAATTCAGCCGTAGACGAGCGACGTCTGTCGGGTAAAATCACTGTTTTTGTCAGTGGAGTTTGGTGGCTGTGAGCGGAGCAATAAAACAGCAGTTTCTGGTTAAATAAAAAGGACCTTACTCCTTAACGAAAAGGTCTGTCTCTGTAAAGATATTTTCCTTAATGTCGTCAGACACTTTAGGACAACAATCTGGGCATGATCAGCAAAAAACAAGGAGTATGTTGATCTATTAAGCGATCTGCTGGACCAGATCCAGAACTTTTTGTACCTATTCGTCATTCAGCAATAAAATATGTAAAAAATATAGGGCCTGGCTTTAACAATAACAGAACTACACTGAAATATGTCAGGAGGAAGTAAAGCAGGTCACCAATAGGCTAATCAGCCCAATCATTGGTTATGTGGTAATTACTTAAAAAAGTTTTAATCAGGCTGTTTAAGCAAGAGGAATTTAGGAAAGACAAACTGAATGAAAAAAGGTTTTACTCATTTAAATTCCTGACTTCAAGGGTCAGATATATAAAATGTAAATGTCCGGCGCCTTGGCACAGAACCATTTTCAAATCTGGCTCTTCTGAAAAAGTAACTGAATAGGCCTGAAGTAAAGAGCTAACTTCAATTCCCAACTTCCCACTTAGTTTAGTTAGTATATAAAACAGTTAATGACACTGAGCAGGATATATAGGGGGCACTTGAACTAAACACTAAAAAGTGTTGTGTGAATGATTTCAAAAGTGCAGGGACTCGTCCCATCTATAGTTGTATGCAGTTTTAACATCTATTTTCAATTAACAAAAATAGTATAGATGTTTTAGCTAATCAACGAACTCACAATTGTTCAGATTAAAGCTATAATATGTAACATTTCTGCATTAAAAATGCCTAAAACATTTGACCTATGTTACATATTTTTTGAGTTGTGAACTAAAAGTATCTCAAATGTTTCCAACAATGTTCAAACCCAGATAAATACTTCATTTCCTCGAGATAATTCTGCCTGAGTCAAGTCAGATAGATTTTCATCTGTAACACATTCCCATAATCCCACACTACTTCAGAAATCATCAAACTACATCTTTTGTTAATGTTTTAATGTGAAGGAGACCTGGGTAGAACTTAACATATTGTGATTTAACTGAGTATAAATAATATTAATGTGTCAACTAAACATCTGGTGCCTCTCAACTGATGTACTTCTCATATAACTTTGTTTTTCCGTCATTAAAAAGGATACAAACGACAAATGAATATCATTATTAAATGGTAAGGCTGAATTTTAAGCAAGTGAATATCACATCAAAAAAACAAAAGACAGAAATGTCCAAACTAATGTAGTAGGAGCAAACTTAACATGTTTGATAGGATTAGAAGCAAAAAAAAAAAGGATTTACATTTCATAGATATTAAATAATGAATTTCAGACTTTTCTAAAAAAGGATATAGATTATAGCTGTCTGACATTTTCAAGATTAATCCTACTGAACCATCTACAGATTTGTGAAAATACTGAGAACTGAGCTTAAAATAAAAATGTGCTGCTGTCTGAGCTTGTTGCCCTGGGTGAATATTAGACTTAAGCCAATTATAAATTTAAATCTCTCACAGTATCTTTTTTTTTTTTTTTTGTTACTGTTTGCTTTTTGCCTCAAACGGACATATGTGCCGAGATTTCAGAGCACAACTTGTGCAAATAGGCCAGCAAAAAAAGACATACCAATCCCAGAACAGAAGTGGGGTCGTTGCACGTACTAATGGTGACCCAGGTTTGCTCAGCCGAAGCTAGTTGGCTCCTTTAGCTCCAGGCCAGGACCCTAACCTGGTCGCAGGCCTGTTTCTGCCAGCTCTCCGCATGACAAGATTTGTACGTATTAGGTTTTAATGAGAGCAGGTCTCACACAGGGCAGCTCTGAGTATCACTGTTAAAATACTGGACTGTATATAAATGAGCTTCATTCTAAAATGAGATATCCACTATTTGAAAAATGAGGCTGCTACCCTGACAAAATTATGGCTGGCATTAAAAGTAAAACTCTATAATAAATGGTGCCCAAGTACCAACTTAAGTGACAGCAATACAGATGGAATAATTTGTGTTTTTGAAATATTTGGCAATGAACATTATGTTACTTCATTTGTTTCCAAGATGGATATAAACACTTTGATGAAAGCGCACATGCACAAACACACCGCCTGCCCGAGGGAGGGACTTACAATACACATCCACGCGGTAGTGTCGGATCCTCTTCTGCCCGCCCAGCGCCGGGTGGAACGCCTCGCAGCTCAGAGCCGCCCCGTTGTCTTTCCTTTCCACCAGGAGCCGGATGGTGCTGGACACGCTGAACGTCTTCCCGTTGTCCTGCTGGGACACCACACCTGCAGAGAGACAGAGGAGATTAGATGATAGGAAGGAAGAGAGGACAGGCGGGGTGGCCAAGAAAATAAGTCAACAGGCACAAACATGCCCGCTATTCCTTTTTGTCCCTGCTGAGACATCACACCGGTGGTGGGAGAGGGAAAGGGACAGGGAAAGAAAAGAAATGAGGAGATTTTTCTACCATTTTTACACCCAAATTAGCACCTATAATGCAGGTTTTTTTAATAGGATTGAACCTTTTCTCACTGCCATAACCCTGTCTTTCTGTTTTTTTTCTGATGTGCCCTCGTGTCTGAGCAGGAGAGGAGAGAGACGGGTTTTTAAAAGTCTCTGTGTGTGTTCGGCTCTCAGTACTTTTGTATCTTCTAACTGAAAGTCTGGGATTTGAAGTTCAGCTTCTCTCCTGCAGCCCTGTTTGTACTTTACTTTTTTATTGTTTTTCACTTTATTTTACTGTTTCATGTTTGTTTTCAGTTGCTATGAGCCGTGTTCAGTTCCTATGAAAACTCAACATTTCCTGATTTTGTTGCTGCACAATAAAAGCTTTAGGGCTCTTTTATGGCCTAATTATCATGCAAACTGTCCTCCACTTTGTCCTAATTGCAATTTGAAGACACATCATTTAAAACTCAAATAAAAACGAACCAGAACACTGAAAACATAAGATGAGATGAGAACACTACACTTCACCATGAAATATAATGATGAGAATCCTTCAGGAATCTTAATCTTTTTGAATTACTGTGTAAATCTATTTTCATTTTAGACGTTTAAATACATTTTCTCATCAGAAATGTATCATATTTTCATTAAAATACACATTATAATTGTATCCCTAAGTCTTTCACTCAGTCCTTTTACCGTGACACATCCACCCTCTAAAACTTTGGGACGTTACAAAGTCACATGATCAACATGACGTAACATCATTTGAGTCTCCTTGCAGCCACAGGAAGACCAAAAGTCTATTTTCTGTTTTTGATAATATTGTAAGTGCTACTAAGAACATCAGTCTCAGCATTCAATTCTGTTACCTAAATTATTTCTTAGCTCTCACTATGATTTTTTTGAAAAATAGTTTTGGTAAACCATTTGAAGGTGTTAAGTGCTGTTGTGCTGTTTTTATTGATGCCATTTGGCAACATTTCATGGAGCTGCAAATGCTACACTAAAACTCAGTCCTGTTGATTCCACTCCTGTTACAAACCTTTCAAAATCTTGTAAAAAAAAAAAATGTGTGTCATTAGACACAGTGCTGAAAAAAGAGTTTAAGTTTGAAAAGTTGCAACATGCAAATAGCACCGATTTGGTGGAATGGCTCTAAGATAACAAAATAATGTGGCACTTTTTTGTGGAAAATTCATTATTGATCCACTGTTCAGATGCTCGACGAAAGACAAACTTCATTGGTTACACACACACGTTCAACTGGGCGTAAACTCGGCTGTGATGAGTTGACTGACCCAGTGCAACTGAGTCAAGCCTAGCAGCACGTGCATGAAAATAGGGGCAATGGAGTCGCAGTAGTTACCGATGGAGGTGACAAGCCTATATTACCTCCACTGAAAGGGCCGAAATTAGCATGTCCACCTGGGTGTCATGTTTCCAACTGGAACTGGAGCAGAAGCCAATAAATACCCATCACTGCAGAGTCAGGAGTAAATGCTGATTGTAACCTTTCCTGCTGAAGACGAAAGCCAGATGTCAATGGGTGTTAGTGGGCTTTTTGTCCAGTGTAAAAGGGCGGTGTTTTCTGAGGACAGGGCACAAAAAATGGGGACAGTCCCCAGAAAAACTGACTGAAAAGTAAAATAATATTTTACGCTGCAAAAAAGATGGCACCAACGTTTCAATGGTGTTGTGCTTAATTTGGCCAACGGAGGGGGGATGCTTGCTATAGCATCTTCATATCACTCTTGTTCATGCTAGTTTTTAAGAAAACTGGTGTGGAAAACTCGACTAGAAGGAAAGTGAGTCTACATCACTACAAATGTCTTCTCAAGGAAAAGAAGAAGTTGGGATTGGAAGAAGAGTGAACAGAGGAGGAAAGATAAAAGATGTAATTAATTATGAAAGTGAGTAACACTTTACAGATACACAGAAAGTTACCCGGGAACAAATGAGGAACATATGAGCAACTAACTGTTATTGAACCGTGAGGAGTAACTCCAAATAAAACTTTATAGAGTTGTTAAGGATTGGTTAATGAGATAATTATTCTTATTCTTCTTATTATTTTATAGATAACAGCATTGGATATTTTGACCACCAAACTCGAAATGTACTCAGTTTTCATTTCAGAAATCTGGTCACCTTATAAAGCGGCTTTAGAGAAGAAGTGAGCAGACTGAAAGGAAGAAGTTAGAAGAAGTTAGTGACTGATGAATGAGCTTTTTACAGCAGCATGAGGTACCTGTACAGGGGAGGATGACACGACGGTGGAGGACAGAATAAGAGAAAGAAAAGAGAAAGCAATTTGCATCTATATTTCATGGCAATTATGAGCAGCAGAACTGTTTGTTTGCAGATGGTGAATCAACTGAATATTTTCTGTGTGCGCGTGATTGAAAGAAGGAGGGAGAGAGATGGAGGGGAGAGGAGGATAAAAGAGAGAATATGCATAACCGAATTGAGATTTTAACTGAGCCAGACACGGAGAGGGAGAGAAGCGTCAAAGGGCCGGGGTGAGAGAAGAAAGGCAAAGGAGAGAGGGAGTCACAGAGAGAGGGCAGCAAACTGGGTATGATGGGGGGGGGGGGGGGGGCGAGGAGAGCTGTGGCGAGACAAGCCCAGACATGAAAGGGGACGATAAGAGTGCCAAGGCAGATGCAGAGTGGGAGAAAGATGCGAGAAGAGAGGAGGAGGCGGAGAGACAGAAGGAGGGAGGAGGAACAGCAGGGGTGACACGGTCACGTATTGGGAGTTTGTGCTTGTTGAGGCAGAATACAACAATATTACTTATATCGCGCTGAGTTTTCAATTATTCCCGTCCGCCAAATGAAAGCAGGCCCAATCGAAGCGTGAGAGAGGACGGCGGCGGCGGCGGCATTGGGTGCAGATGAGCAGGAATAAGGGGAGCGGCGGGAAAGATAGTGTCTTAATTAAAGAGTGCTTTCCCGTATCTGTTGGGATCTGCCTCTAACCTTTAGTGTCACAGTTCATTTAACTCAGGGCCAAAAGAAGAGGGAGGAGGGGAGAGGAGGCAGGGGGAAATTAGAGGAAACAGGAGGAGAAGAGAGGAGAGAAAACAGGAGAAGAGGAGTGAGGAGTAGACAGGAGAGGAGAGAAGAAGAGAGCTGGGGAAAGATGGGCCATATTAAAGAAACTGCCTAACTTGCAGATCCTATCTTAACTGTTTGGTAACCATGTAATTAGGGTTAAGACCTGATTTAGGAAAAAAGCCATTACAGATGAATACTTCCTAAATCAATGTTCTTATCCTAATTTAGAGCTATAATCTGTAAAAATTTCCTCATTAAAATGTCTGTAACAACCAGACATGTGTAGTATATTTTGTTAAGATGTGTGCTCGTATTATCCGAAACGTTTCCAGCAATGTTCAAATGCAGAAAAATCTGTAATTTAATCAAGGTAATGGTGTGTTTCCTGCTAGCAGCCGAGAGCTAGTTGGCAGTTGCTTTAACTTCCAGCACGAGGGGAATATATCAGAGAGTGAGGAAGCTGGCTGACGTGGCTAAACTTTACACGAATGAAACTTTAACGTTACCTCGTACATGAACATGATTTCTGCACGAGTCATGTTTTCATCAGCTATGGGGGTTGTTTAAAAGTGAATATAACAACTCCCATGATCCCACACCACTTCAAAATGTAAAACTACATCTTTTGTTATTGTTGTAAAGTGAGGGAGTCATAAGCAGAACTTACATTCTCTGTGTCTAAGATAGGATGTGTGTGTATTTTACACAATCATTCTAATTTCCCAAAATCCTAAATAAACTCTCCTGACTTTAGGATAATCATTAACATGTCTTAATTTCATTTTTTCACCTGTAGTAGTGGTTAACTTACAAACTAGCAAACAGTAGCAAATTGTAGCGTTTGCCAACAGTAGCTAATGCCAGTTTAGACCATATGGCTGCTCTTTTATTTCTTTTACACAATGGATGCAGCACACGGCGGAGACTGTTTGCTATCTTAGCTCACTCTCTTTCTTATCTCCCGAGTTAGCATTGTTGTAAATTTCCCCAAAAAGAACATCTGTGGATTTCTCTATGGATGTCTACAGACCGTAACCTCTAACTCATCTGTCTTGAAGTTAAGCGCCCGTCATTGTTTTTGTAAGTTTCAACAGGAAAAAAACAAGGGTTACAAAGTTCTTTAGCTCAGATGATGGAAAAAAAGTTGTTTCGGTTGCTAGGCAACAAACATAAAAGTTGATGTTGGATTTCCTAACCTGAGATAAGATATGATGAAGTAAGATGAGATAAGATTCCCAAAGTTATTAGGATTTGCTTCTGTAA
Organism: Lutjanus erythropterus; assembly: GCF_056507025.1. Lineage (NCBI taxonomy): Eukaryota > Metazoa > Chordata > Actinopteri > Lutjaniformes > Lutjanidae > Lutjanus > Lutjanus erythropterus. The sequence goes on along the minus strand of NC_139325.1, from coordinate 31,550,005 downwards.
TACCATATTGGGAAAAATCCTATCTTAGATTCTTCCTATCTTAACTTAAGACTTAAGAGACTTAAGATAGGACGTTTCTGTGATACGGCCCAAAGAGAAGAGGTGAGAAAATGACAGGAGGGGGAAAAGGAAGAAAGAGGAAAGGAAACAGGAGGAGAGAAGCGCTAGTAAACATGACGAGACAAGAACAAACATCTTAAAGAGTCTTAAAGCCATTTGCAACCAATGACAAAGGTGAAGAGCGTCGCATCTTTGTCACAAGTGAAATTTAAAGGAAAATCAAGAAAAGGGAGATCAGATAGAAAGAAAGAGAAGGAAAAGAGTGTAGAGACAGACTGACGGTGACAGGCATGTTCTGACAGAGAAAAAGGAAAGAGGCTGGATGAAAGAACCGCTGAGTGTCAGACGAAAATAGAAAGTAAAAGAGACAACGGCTGACATGAAGTTTGAAAGGGCAAAGCATTGCTCAATGCATGTCCCAAAAACTGTTGACACCAGATTATCTCACATTATTTCATCTGGTCTGCGTGAGTTATCTGAAGGCGCCGAGTATGAATTCATGAATAACAATAACGTAACGCACTTGACAGCGATTTGTACTTTTAAACAATGTTGTCTGTATTTATTAAAAACCTGGGACAAATTGAATAAAAATGATAGCCCTGAGCCTGATCGAGAGTTATATGTTTCATAACTTAGGCTCCAAAACTTCCTTTGTTCGTGTTCAGTCAACTGAACAAGGTTTTTGCGGAATTCAAATCAAAATGTAGCATTATACACAAATGCTAATGACGGAGTGAAAATAAAAAAGATATCTCGGGGGTCAAAGAGACTGAAGGCAATAGAAAGATAGGTCTCAGATGTATTATTGAGTGAAGTGCCCCTTTAACTGAGAGAAGCGAGGGAGATAGCGAGTTAGAAAGGAGGATAGATCAAGGTAACAGACTGATGGATGGCTCATCATTCATCAGAGGCAAAGACGTGGAGAGCGTTAGACAATGGCGAATTAAAAAGGGTGTTTTTGTGAGCGTGTGAAGGAGAGGTGGGGTAAGAAGAGACGACAATCTGGAGTGTATACTGCATCTGCTCTCTTGTGTAATGGTGGACTTGGTAGATTATCTGCAAATGAAACACCCTTGAATTTGAATTTTTGGTTTGGTTATGTACCTGAATTACAATGAATTCAAATATGACTTTATGCATGAAAAAGCATGAATTCATGCATGTAGTGTTTCATGAACTATCAAGAATGTGCAAGAATTAACAGCATTTCATGCATGACTTAGTGCAAGAACAATAGTGAAGGTATTTCAGTCATCATGATTTCTGAGTTAATGAATGATGTTATCCGTGATGCATATTTTTCAGAGGTAAGTCTGCAGTTAAAGGGCCAGGACAGAAACTACCTATATACTACTAAACCTGTATAGATGTGATATGATCACTATCATAGTTGTGTGGCCTGGCTCAGATTAAACCCTTTGTAAACAAACACATACAGAGAATGAACGCTGTAGAACATGAATTCGCCATTCTAGGGGGGAAAAAATGGTGCACAGGCTGCTGCTTTGAAATAGCAGGGTGCCGCTTCAGGCTTAATAAAGTACATGGTATCAGGTCGGTGCATAGAGGGGTCCGCTCCGATGCTGGTATCAGTGTAAGAACGACTCTAGCAAAAGCCTGACCAGTCACAGCAATGTACATGTATTCTGTTGAATACCAGCGTTGCAGCCATAATTAACTGAGCGTTATCCTGCTTAGTCATGAGGTGACCTGTTCCTTTTTAACACTGATAAATAACACCAGCTCTTGCTTATGATATATACACTTTTAGAGAGTTAACTGAAATAAAGCCCAAAATTATGATCAAATTTGCATTGTATTTTTTCCAAATATATAATGCCTATGTATGAGGGGTGTCACAATGTGAATATTAACTTTCAATAGTTGAAATCAAAGGTAAAATCTGTGATTCTCCCAATTAGATTTTTTCTCTCTACCTGCAACTACTTGTGATGTGTGGCGACGACACAGCGCAGCTTACAGTCCGTTATATAATTTTGATACCATCTGATTCTTTTTAAAGAAGAATTTTAAAATGTGAATGACAGTTCTCAGGGCATAAAACCAATCATATGCTGAACTTTACAAATCTAGACTCAACAGCCTCTCAGTGGCATAGCAGTCAGTACTGGAAAAAAAAAAAATGTTTAAACAGAAAAATAAAATGGAATCTTGACCTTAAAATCGAAGTCAAATTGAATCATGGAGTTGGAGAATTGTGGCACCCCTACCAAATATACAGAAGAGCCACAAACATAATGAGGTCATGAAGAAGTAATGTTTAGTTGTCATTATTAGAATCACTGGAATTCACCAGAATACATGAACGCTGTTGTGACTAGTCAGTTTTTGTCCCGTCCCCTTAACTGCAGACTTAAAAAAAAAAAGACATGAACATCCATAATAACTCAGAAATCATGATGACTTAAGTGTCTAGTTGTTGCATTAATTAAAGTATTGTTCTGACATTAAGTCGTGCACGAGATACTGAGATACAGTCTTGTATATTTCTGATAGTTCATGAAACACTAAGTGAATTAATTCATAATAATTCATCTACCCTCACTGAAAAGTGTTGTGAAATTTTGAAGAGACAGCACAGGGCGAGAGATATATGGAGACGGGTATCAGTTTAGATAAGAGATTGGACAGAAAAGCACTGAAATCTGTCTAATACTTGCTGTTGATGTCTGTCTTATGTAGATATACACTTCTTCTACAAACTTATGACTCTTCCTTGAAGGAGTGGAAACAGAAAGTTATAACTGTTCACATCTCAAAAAGTGTGTTTGATCATTTGAAACTAGACTGTCGCCTATAAATATTGTACAGAGCACAAGAAATCAGGAGGAGAGAAGAGATTCTGACAGCCCTGCAGCCAAAAACTTAATTTTCTCCATCATTTCTTCATCTATCCATCTTAACCTGCTCCCATCAACTGATCCATCTGCCATTTCATCTGTCAACCCATCAATCAGGCATCCATTCATCCTTCTTTTATTCAGCACTCAGTCTGTGATATCATCCACCCATTTCACTTCACCTGTCCCATACTCCCCCATTACTTTCCCCATTTATCTCCCGTTATAATCTAACATCCATCAGTCTGTCTATCAACCATGTCCACGTACCTGGTATCTCTCGACCGTTACGCAACCAGCGCAGGCTGGCGGCCGGCTTGCTGCGCGGCGACACACAGGTGAGTTCCACCTCGCCGCCCTCCACGGCATCCTGCTTCACCTCCACCGTGGGCGTCTCCGGGGGCACCAGGACAGACAGCGTCGCCACCTGGTGGTGCGTGGCGTCCGTGTAGAGCTGGCAGAAGTAGCCGCCCTCATCCCACACGCTGACGTTGGTCAGCGTGATGCGCACCAGCCGCGGCGTGAAGAGCACCATCTGGAAACGGTCGTCCTTCAGGGCTGGAGGTTGGATGGAGACGATGGAGAGAGTAGAGGTGGGACGGATGGAAGTGAGACAGCATGGGACAGGTTGTTGAGGGGGGGGGGGGGGTGAAGAGAGGAGATGAGGTGAGGAAGTGGGGGGTAAGAGACAGGAAGAGTGGCAAGGACAAGAAGAGGGAAGGTGAGTCATTGGTAGAAAAATCTCAATCTGTCTGTAAAGTGAGACTAAATTTAAATAAATCCTGTATTCATGAAAATAGAGAGTAAAACTAAGGGAAAAAATAATAAAATTCCTTGACTCTATTCACTGTAATTGACTCATTTATTCTAATGCTGCAGAGACAGACACAGAGCATTAAGAATTGTTTTGTTTCATGGCACACACACACACACACACACACACACACACACACACACACACACACACACAATAAGACTGAGAAAGTGAGTGTAAAGAACTTGTTTTGAATTTGTTTTCAGATGAGAAGCACCTCTGGGAGTGACTTTGCTGCATGCTCACAAACTTGTTCCCAGTAGACTTGACCCCTGTGTATCGTACCCGGGAACGGTTCGTCGATCTGTGCTTGGGTTCGTTTGAAAAAGTGGTCGCGGGTGCAGTTTACTTCAGATGTGAAAGCCAACCGCACCAACACAAGGAAGTGGACTACTAATGGGATCTTTTGATTGGCAGTGTGGAGATAATGACACAAGTGCCCTCGGGTACAGAACAATGGGCCTCACGTAAGAACATTTTCATATTCTTGTCTTAAATTTCTCTCACTTTTGTTTCCTACGTCAGCTTCAACAAACGCTGATAACTTCAAAAAAACGTGTAAATCATCCACCTGTGTGTATTTGACTGTACATGCATGAGACTTGTAAACTAGCATAGTTTTGAGGAGGAGTTCTGCTTTCAGAGATTCATTAAGGAAAATCTATCATTTTAACAGCGTCAACAGTGGAATTACAAGACCTGCTAAAGCAAATAAATGGGAAAAGCAAGCACTTTTAATAACATGTAACCTGAGGGTCGGACTGTCACTGAAATAAAGAAGAAATATCTCAATATGAAAATGACTTCCGAGAAAAAAAAAGAAAAAAACAATTTGCCACAGCCACAGTACGGGGCGATGCATGACTGCAGCGAGACGAGAGGGTTAAGGGGAAGTTTTCTTCATGGACACAGTGGACAGAATAAATGAGGCTGTTCCTCTGGATAGAGACTTCATAAACCTGCATGTGCAGATAAACGGCCAATACACCTGACAGCAGGTAATAATAGATCATTGACTGACTTATGAGAGGCTTTATATGTAAATTTACAATTATATTATAATTTGAAATGTAGCCAAACAGGATAATGTTGACATAATTATGAAGTGTAATTTATTTTTCACTAATGAACTATGCAGACATGAGTGAAAAACTTCACTGGACCACAAGTAAATTGTGTTTGTACCTGAAAGAAAATTCTTAAATCACTCGAACGCACCACACCTAAAGTGACAACACTAAGGATAGCTTGATACCTCTTTTTCATGTCCTATATCAATATTTATGCCGCAACCTTGAGCATCTGCACATACCGATACCAATCTGATAGTGTTTTTTTTCCCTCTCTTAAACAAATTATAAAACTCCCTTTACTGTATTCTCATTCGCTTTGGAGCAATTCTCAAATGAAAATTACTTTTTTTTTTCAAAACAGGAAATTACTCTGTTGCTCACAGCAGATTGTAATTTCTCATTCATTCAAGCAAACTGCACGCGCCTTGGCACATGTGTCCAAAAAAGTAAATACAATTGTCAACAGATTGCACAATGATCACTTGCACATGGCTCGCTGATCAAAACTAATGAGATGATTCTCAGTGAAATTGTCAGACTCTTCACATCTTCTTAACAGTCTTTCATTGTTTGAGCCGTCACATGCAAAATGATCCATTCGCTTCTCAAAGTCTGTCAGACAAACACGTACATTCAATAAACATCTCAGGTGACAGTGATAAACTAGGAATCACGTGACAGATTTGTGGCAGATTTTCTGTATTTTACTTTACAAGAAATATCAAAGGTGCATGAAATGTTGTTCTTGTTACAGTACATTTAATGAGGGGTGCACTAGGGGGTATCCCTCACCCATTTGAAATGAGTTTATTCATCAATTTTTAGATCAACTCTCAATCAATGAAGGGGGACAGGGTGGGTAAACTGTTGCCCTTGCATGTAACAAACTGCTACACTAGAAATACTGTACAGATGTGTTGAAATTTGAGCCACAACAGAATTCAGACAAAACTTGCATTCGTGTACAGTACAGTAGACAGTCAGTATGTCAAAAAAAGACACGCTTGCAAGGTTGACTGGTAAAAAAAAACATCCAAACATTTTGACTAGTACAGCTCACACAGTGATAAAGCCACTTTTCATCTTGGTGGTATTGGCCAATTTAATTAAACATGAATGAAATGTTTTGATATCCCATGAAGCAGTTGTGAATTTTGCACTTCACAGTTTAAAGAAAGTTAAGACTGTTTTGACAAATGAGCCAAAGCGATCGAGAAAAAAACTTTAATACCTGTTAATGCATGCACTTTGCTTAAACTGGCCACCTAAAAACATCAAGTTCAGACTGTGAAACACATATTCTACTCCCGACCTGTTTCCAAGTGGGTCGTGCTGAAGTCTCACCGACCACAGCCGACCCATAATGACCCCCGTTTTCTCCTTCGAACAAGTCACGTCTATGCAGGAGAGCAGAGAGAAATGTTTTTTAAAGTGTCTGTGTGTTCAGCTCTCAGTTCTTTTGTAGCATCTAATTGAATGCCTGTGGTTTGAAGTTTAGTTTCTCTGCTGTGGTGATATTTGTGCTTTAAGCGTTTTGTGTTTGCTTTCAGCTGGATAGGAGTCGTGTTAAACGACTGATGACGAAAACTTCATAAAAAAGTTTTTCCAATAACAAAATAACAGAGGACTTTTATTGTGAAGAATTTACAGAAAACGAAATGTGTTTATCCACAGTTTTACAGCCGCTTGACTCAAGACAAGTGTGTCTTCACCTTCAAGTGGGTAGCCCTGTTGTAATAAAGATGCAAATCCCTGCTGTGCTGCGCCGGGCTGACGTGCCAAGTCAAACTGAGTCAAGCCAGGCCAGCGCATGGGTTGGAAAAGGTGATTATTTCTACCCGTGCAAACATGGCTGGATAATCAGACTGAATTGCCATTTTGTTCCACTTCATCATTCAGTCTGATGTCACTTTCATGTTAGTCAGTTCATGTTTCTGTGGAAGTCTGATATTTTGTTCCAACCAATCGGTAGTAAGTGAGGTCCTAATCAACCTGTGTTTTTCTTTTGTTCTGACTCAGAAAGATGACATTATATTCTTACAGATCCTCTCCAGACATGTTTTAATATGTATATAAATTGGCCAATTTTGATTAATAATTTGTATCTAATATCTTCTTTTCCCTTATCTAAATCTTTGAAATGATATCTACCCCCCATCTTTCATTAAAGAAAAAGTTTAACTTCTGGACAGCAGATGTTTCCTACTTCATTTTAAAAGCCAATTTCAGTGTTCAAATTTCCACTTCAAACTATTGCAATTTGAATATTGAACCAGGATTGACTTCCAAACCATTTATGAGGTCACAAATCATGATTGCAGGCTCACCCCTGGAAATGGGATTTTCAATGAGCACATAGAAATGTTCCAATTTTATGAATAATGAATATAAGAACATCCATCTAGGAACAAGAAGAAAAACATATTTTTGAGTGGAGGGGAATTTCTGCTTTATTGGTCTGGATGGTGCGATCACTAACCAACTATGAATTCTGGTGATGATCAAAGTCTGCTACCAGTCAAGTGGGCTGCCATGTGAACTAGCTCACGAACTAGTCCCTCACCTCGTCCACCCGTCTTTTATCTCCACTTTAGTGACTAAATCAGCTTCAACAGAGACCCAGAGGCTCCTTCAGCCTTTCAGTTGTCTAATTCTTAGGCATCTTCCCTGTGCCATAGACGTAGAAACAACTGTAAACAACCACAACCCTAAACCTTGTTGAAGTGCTGGAAAACCCCTCTGTGCAGCCAGCAATTCAGAGGTCTGGAGCCAAGCCAGTGCAAACTAGTACCACCCACAAGGAAGTAAAGCAAAGTAAAGTAATAGCAGTTCAGACCTATAGATGTAGGTACGCTGATGTTGCCACTTACAGGCCAAGAAAGTGACAGTTGCTGCAATTGCTTGCACTTTTCTTGCCGATAAGGGCGCGGGTTAGATTGGAACTACAGAGTTGCAGGGCTGAGAGTGATTGCCCTGTTGCTCTGCAGTTGAATGACATGGCCGCCCTTTGTTGCAGGCCCTTCCTTGTCAATTAATATCTACGATACATCTGACATTTTTTTAATCTATCTTTTTGCAGAGAGTAATTGGCAAATATACCACACAGCACAAGTGAAACAAGGCTGTTTTAATATTTGTTTTAAGCTTTGGCATCAGTTTTTCCCTTAGCCTGGAGATAGTTTGTTCTGTATAAGCAGTCAGTTGTATCTCCCACAGTCTGGAACGAGACCAAGTTTTTGCTTCCTTCTAATTTGTGATGTCACTCCCGTGGACAGCTCTGCAGAGGAAAAATTGCAAAACATGGGAGAAATAGTGGCTGTGACAGCACCCGGGACGATTTTCTGCTCTGGAATTGATAGCACTGCTAAATCTAAAGCTCGGTTTGATATAAAAAGTTCAGAGAGAGTTTGCAAAGTCAGTCTCGATGGAGCAGCTCTAGGCTGTACATTGATACAACATAACAGACGTCTTGGTTCTCTCATTTCCAGCTTTGATGGAGGGTGTTGTTCATTTTCCCCAGCACTGATTGGACTATCCTAACTAGAATGTATTCATTCATTCTCTTTGTAACTGGTTGCTTTATTCCTCTGTAAGCCCATTTCTAATTAGTGTCTAGCATTTTTATTGTTCAACTTATTAGGTTTTAATCATTATTGTTTTACTTACTGTGAAGCACTTGGTAACTCTTTTGAAAAGTGCTATGCAAATAAAGCTTATTGCACAACCCAACATTATTTTAGGAAAACTATTAAATTGAGTGGCGATGCCCTTTGAATCAGTGAGAGACAGGCTAAATAATACAATTGTGCACAGCGTAAACACTGCAATTCAGACCGTGAAAAATAACCAAAGACTGAAAAAACGATGTGTAAAATGCATAAGTTTTCTAAACACTTGATTCTACATCTCGTCCTGGACCTCAGACCCACTGAGCTACAATATAGAATAGACAAAAGGAGAAAGAAAAGAAGGGACAGTGACAGGGAGGAAGACAAAGGGTGAACAATTTTCCTTTTGTTACTAAAGAAAGAGTGGAATCAATGAAGGGAAAAATGCTGATAATAACAAATAACGCTAATAACAGTCTGCGGTTGACAGTGGCTCGATGTCCATAGATTCTCATCTGAGACTCACTTTGTATCGACTTGACTGTGAAACCTCTCCTTCTCTCTCCAGCTCCATTTTATGTTTCTCGGTCCCTCCCTGCGCTGCTTTGTGTTGGCTTTGGTTCACAGCAGACACTTCCCTGATGTAACAAGCAGCCATCTCACGGCATAATTCATCACAACACACACACTCTACAGTATAGATATTGGCTTTGTGCGTGCGTGTGTGTGTGTGTGAGAAAGAGAATGGAGGTGGAAGAAAGAATTAGAGAAATAGTCTAATAGAGCTACATAATGTGGCAGGCGGGAAAAAATAATATAGATAGAGACAGAAATCCACAGGGGACTGAGGAAGAGCGGCCTGGAGCAACGGAGTTAGTCCACTCTTCCTGGAAGTACACCCACACTAATCTCTCCACCCCACCCCAAAAAATTTCCCCTCCACCGGATGGCAGCGAGAGCATTGTTAGAGAGCTATTCCCCACAGATAGGTAAATCTTTTTTCCCCTCTCCGCACTAAATGGCAACTAAATGTCAGACTTCTGTTCAAGTCCAAGTTCACCTTTATTGTCCTGCCTCATTTGCATGCCGAGGAGAGTTGGCAATGGGGGGGAGAAAGAGAGATATGGACCGCTGAGGAGAAAAGGGTCCATTTGGTTAGTTTCACCGCTCTATTATAGCTATCAGTCCCCACCATCTCATAAAACACACCCCTGACTGGTTGCTCACTTGCAAAACAGGCAGCCTAATTCACAGCACTTACAGCAGCGCCTCTATTTGGGCAGTTAGCGAGGAATGGCTCGGCACGGAAAGGCCTCAGTTTGTTAGTCTGATGTCTGGGCGGCAGATGGGCAATAGTCAGAAATGGAAGAGCCCTACAGCGAGCGATGGAGCAAACGTCGAGAGGCAGAGAGAGCCAGAGTGAGATGTAATTTACGCTCCCAGAAAATGTCCCCAACGAGGCTTTTCGGTGCTTACGGGAGCCAAATTAGTTACAGGAAGCCATCTATACTTTATACCTTTCCTAACCTTTGGATCGTTTCCCAGCGCTGTCTCTTTCTCCAGCGCCTGGCGGACGCTCCCTCTCCTTTCCTTACTCTCTTGATTGCTACATCTTTCTTAGCCAGTGGTGGCAAAAGTAGACACACTCTTTACTCAAGAAGTATATTCAAGTAAAAAATGACTCTGGTAAAAGTAGAAGTACTGATTCAATTTCCTTACTCAAGCAAAAGTGAAAAAGTACAGGCTCTCAAATGAACTCAAAATATTAAAGTAAACAGTGCCCTCTGAAGGTCATCTCTACCAGCTGTTTCCGTGCAAAGCTGACTGAAATTCATCAATTCTCCGCCGCCCAGTCTCGCTCTCTTGTCCGTTTCATCTTGTTATGTCTTTTATGTCTTTTTCATTTTTATATAATTTTAATTTTTTTATGTTTTTCTCGTCTTACATCTGTTTCATCTCGTTACGTTGTTTTCGTCTTTTGTGTCTTTTTAATCTTGTTGCATCTGTTTTATCTTATGCCGTCTTTGTCTTTTTTGTCTTGTTACGTCTTTAATCTTGTGATGTTTTTTTTTCTGTTAAACCTTTTTCATCGTCTTCAGGTTTTTTTTCATCTTGTTATGTCATTTTCAACTTTTGCGTCTTTTTCATTTGTCTTTTATGTCTTTTTACGTCCTTTACATCTTGTTAAGCCTTTACGTCTTTTAAATCTTGTCTCGTCTATTTTTATCTTGTTATGTCGTCTTTGTCTTGTTTTTTCTTTTTGCGACTTTTGTGTCCTCTCATCTTGTTACGTCTTTTTCATCTTGTTATGTCGTTTTTATCCAACGTCTTTTCATCGTGACATCTTCGTGAATGCAAGAGCAATTTGTCTGCTGTCAGAAACCAACTGGTTCCTGATTTTAAGTTCACATGTTGTTGTCGATTTGCCTGACGGGTTTAGTAATCTATTTATTTGTTTCCACGCTGCAGAACAACATTGCAGTTCATAGAGTCAGATACCATTGTTTCTTCAAATGGACTCATTTACCCAAGACAAAGAATATTTTGTTTGAGTTCTTGAGACTTTTTTTTAGAAACTTGCCAATAATCCATTCAACTGTATTCATTAATTCATTAAAAACAATGTTGTGCCCAACTCTTTTCTTAACTCTTTCTTATTTTCTCTCTCATTACAGCTTTCACACCCCTTCTTTGTTCTTGCTCTGATGAGGCTTCATCTTGCTTTCCTGATGTTGCAGGTCCATGTCTTGTAGAAGAGCAGCCATGGCAGCTCTTTTTAAACACTTAATGGAACAGACCAGTACTGCTGATCTTTTGGAATTGGGGGGTGAAAGTTGAAAGTACGGTTTCAGGGACGTCAACTAGCTAATTAAGGCCTCTCCGTGATGGAGGTGACTAACAAGTGATGAAAACACGTGTCTAACAGAAGTACTTGAATGCTGTACCAGTGAACAGTGAAAGCAGCTCTTACGTCATCAGCATTTTAGTCTAATCTTGGCACACTGTTCAGAAAATCCTCAGTGACTACCACTTCTTTGACAGAGACTGTTCCTGAGGGGATTGTGGGAGTCTTGATTGTCAAATCAATGTAATTACAAGTGCTGAAAGTTGTAACGGGTAGGAATGTGAAAACGTGTTCAAGTGCAAACTTTCACAGACAGAAATATCACGCCATATGTTTGCAAACATGAAATGTGCCTTTGAATTACAAGATTTTTTATGTGCTGCAGTAAAAACACAGGTTCACTCTTAGAAATAAAGGTGCTAATGAGAACCATGAAGGATTTTTCGGCTTGCCCCTATACGAGAGCCCTTTTTGGTTACTGGTAAAAACTTTTCTGAAGGGTCCACTTACAACCTCTTCAGAAAAGTCCTACCTAGAACCCAACATAAAGGGTTTTACCTAGAACACTCTGTGAAAGGGTTCACCCAGAAATGCCCTATGAGAGGTTTAGAGAGAACCCTTCTGTGATGTAACGAACCCTCATCACAAGTACAGTACAGCACGCTCTGAGAAATAAAGGTGCTAACTAGAACCATAAAATGTTCTTCGGCTTGTCCTCATAGGAGAACCCTTTTTGGTTCCTGGTAGCATCCTCTATAAGGGTGCTAAGAAGATGCCACACAAGGGGTTCTACCAAGAACCATTTTATATTCCATGGGCTTTATCTATAATCTACCCAGGGGTTTTTACCAAGAACCCTTTTATATTCCAAGGGTTTTATCTAGAACATACTCAGGGGGTTCTACCGAGAATGTTTTTTATATTCCAAGGGTTTTATGTAGACCCCACCAAACCCTTTTATTATTATGGTACAAAGAACCTTGATAAACTCACATGTTTGGATTAAAAGTGTTCTTAATGGAACCCTTAGTCTTACAAAAAAGAAAAAACATGACTCACCCTTTCTTCAAAAAAGCCTTCTTCAGAAGCAAATGGTTCTGGTAGAACCTCAACCCTTCAGGAAGAACCGTTTTGAAAGCCACATTTCTCAGAGTGTAGTCTGAGCACAGTTTAAAGGCTAATGGTGTGAAAGCATTGCTGGAAATGTCCTTTTAACCCCACTTCATCATGTGGAGGTTTAACTACAAAGTCAACTACAAATAATCAGCTCTGGATCTGGCAGCCACTCATTTTCTTGACACTTTCACAAGGCATTTCTTTAAGCACGGTACAACAGTTGAGGATGTCTATATACAGTTGTGCAACACACTTCTAGGACTTGAATTTATTTGCCATTTTATACACTGGAAAGATGATGAATACGTAGCGAGTTTATAGCTGTGAGAGTGGCACTTACATGGTCCTTGCAGCTGAGGAGTTCTTTATCCATCACAAGCTAAAATGCATGAGACAAATTTAAACACAGTAACATTTGGAACTAAAATGTTGCTCAATTAAATTAAATTTAATTTGATGCAAGGACAAAAATATGGCCTCAGTTACAGTAACAGATTGAGATTAAAATAATATAATGTGTGAGATGAGCTACTTTGGAACTCAGCAACATGCAGCTTGAGTGAAGTTAGCTCAGCAAATAGCATCTATGAGAGTCTAAATGAAGTTGGAAAGATAAACACCTGTCACATAATTACAACAGCAGATCAGTCCTTCTCAGAATCATAACTGATCAAAACCACTTTTATTGCCGTGTGTCAGAGACTGAATGAGTTCTGCAAATGGAAAGGATCAGCTCTTGGGACGTAGATATTAAAGGCACTGTTGAGAAGTTTGCACAATGCCAAGCTCTGTTGAGCAGTGAATGAGCTCTCTTTCAAAGGGATTTAAGAGTTCCACTCCCAACCGCACATCTGCTGTGTTTTTGATATGATTTTAGGAAGAACTACTGTACAACAGTACAGCATTATTAGCATAAAACACGATGTGAGCTCAAAACATGTGCAAAGCCTATGCAGATTTGTGCTGTTCCTCTGTTAAAGAGATAGTTCAGATGATGTTTGTATCAATAGTCAGTGTATTAGCTACAGTAGATGGCAAAACCCCAGTTTGGAGAAGCTGAGAGGGGCACCAGCACTAAAGCTAAACAATGTTATTACTTTGCTGTCAAGCAGCCTTTTCTGATGGGACATCGCTATTACAAAAGCCAAATATCACTCTCTCAAATCAGTCATTTTACCTCATAAACATGGGAGTTGTTGGTCGACTGCTGCCTTGACCTGTTAGTTTGTTTGTGTTATTATGCAACTTTGTGAATCCAAATGAACCCCTTAAAACACTGAAGTCACACAGTAACACAAACAAACTAGCAGGTCAAGGCAGCGGTCAATCAGCAGCTCCCGTGTTCTGCAAGGTAAATGCACTGACTTGGGTTAAACTGGGTTCCTTCTTCTCATCAGTACAAGGGCTGCTACAACTACGTTATCATCCTGTCTGGTTCTCCATCTGTGATGTCTGCTTGTTATTCTGTTGCCTGTTGCTCCAAAGTTTCAGAGTGAAAGAGACACACACATAAACATAGTAAAAGCTGTCACCCTCCTTCTTCAGGCACGAGAGAAGGCAGAAAGACACTGTGCTGCTGTCAGAGGAGTGCTGACTAAGATTACAGCATTCATGGGAATAAATTAAAATATAATAGATTTGTGTATATTTCTCACTTTCCCCTGATGGTCTGAATAGCTCACTAGATTTGTCACTAGTCACTTGATTTATACACTGATTATTTAGCCAGTAAAAAGAGACCCATTGCTATAGGTAGGCTACAGCTAATGCCTATTTTCATAATCAATTAATTTGTCAATTATGTCCTTGATTAACTGACTAATTATTTGATCTGTAAAATGTCAGAAAATGGTGAAAAGCCCAAAGCCCAGAATGATATGCTACAATCTCTTGTTTTCCTCAAAACCCAAAGATATTCATCTTATTGTGATAGATGAGTGAAGAAATCAAAAAAAATATTCACATTTAAGAAACTTGAATCAGAGGATTTGGACCTTTCCTTCTTTTTCTTTTCTTTTCTTTTTTTTTTAAATACTCCACTCTGCTTCTCCAAACTGTGGATGTTTCAATTGGCAACTAATCTCGGTAATACTCTAACTATCGACAAGTACTTCATACAAACTTCAAATAGTCCAAACTATCCCTTTAATGCGTACCCTCAGTTGACGTACAATAGATAGCTAATTTGTCAGCTGATTGACTTTTGTTACTGTTTGCCAAATTTGTGCCTTTTTTACTTGAGGGTTTGAACATGAAGTCAAGCATATTAATCCAACTCTTTGTTTGTTATGAACTTTTCTGTTTGATGACCATGTTGTGTCCATGTTTTTTTGTGTTTTTTGCATGGGTGTTTAAAGTGGTGCCATTTACATATTTTTTTTTAAATCGCCAATTACTGGCATGACCAGCAGCTGCTACTGGTTTGGTGTACTGTAGAAACTGTTTTAAACCTTAACCAAAAAATTCATTAGGTTGTCAACCTTTTAAGCTTGAAGACCAAAGCTAATCGAATATATTCAAACTCACCCTCTTGCCCTTAACTCCAGACAGTTACAAACCACAGTTTTACACTACACCCTGAAGCCTGAGCTAACCTCTTAAGAAGTTTATCACATAGATTACGAAGGGCATAATTAACTATCGCTACACAATGATACATAACGCAAAATTTTGCTCCAATTAAGCGTCCCAACGCGAATTTCAAACGCAATATTTAATAACCTTGATCATTGTTTTTTTGCTCAGAGGTTTCCCAGCAGCACTAACAGAAAATCTGGCTAAGGTGGCAGCTTTTTGCCCTTAATTAGTTAAGAAAAAACATGTAGTGTTTGCCTACCCCGAGGCCTTCTATGAAATCTGCCTTCATTATAATGTTGGTTACAATGATAATTTGCCATAAAGCTGCCTTTAAAAAAAACATGTGATTGCCAAGGCCACGCTCTAATGAGGAGCGGTAATACGTTTTGATCTCATCACAGGGGTTAACAGTGGATTATGCAGAGAGCTTCGAACTATGCTTTTAAAACGGTTAAAGCAGTCGCGCAGTTAGGGCAGAGAATAACACCATCTCCTAAATTAACTCTGGGGTTATCTGACTTTTTAATGTGGAATCGCTTCAAAGGCAAAGTGAGGACATTTGCAAGAAAAAAAAAATGTAAAGTGCAAGTGTCGGTGAGTCATTGCTAATGTGTTTAAAAGGCTGGTTTCAAATGTCACAGAGGGCAAATGCATAGACACAGACAGATTAAGTTTGTCTGCAGAGACAAGTGTGCACACACAGGGGAGGGGCGATCACCACCCCTGGTGCTCTCATGTTCAAAGAAAAACACTGCCAAAGTGCCCTTGAGAATGTCCCTATGGTATATAAAACCACTGTAGGGTTCCTTTCCAGTGGAGAAAACAGAGTGAAGTGCCCTCTGTGGTTCCCTTGTGAAGTGCCCTCTAGATTGCCCTTTTAGTGGAGAAAACATGATAAAGTACCTTGTAGAGTGCACTGCCAGTGGGCAAAACATGATTAAGTGCCCCCTAGAGTGGCCTTCTAGTGGAAAAAATACAAAAAAGTATCTTATAGAGTGTCCTTCCAGTGGATAAAAAGTGCCATATACTCAGCATTTTTAAATGTCACCAGTATGCACGAAACAAAGTCTGTGAAAATGAAAATTTTCTGGGGGAACACCCCCATACCTCCCTATTTTTGAGGTTAGAAAGTATGGGCCTCCACATACAGCTGGTGCCCTTTTCATTTTTTCGTTCCTGCCCCTCAGTCCACCACGGGCACAAACATACACACCTCGCGTGCCGTTGAAGAAGAGGGTCTGCCGGCGAGGATTCTGGATGACCACGATTGATCCGTCGTAGTTCTGCAGGCGGCAGGAGATCTGGGCCGTGCCTCCCTCCAAGACCGTCACGTTCTCCGCCTGCACCGCCTGACAACGGGCTGAGGAAGAGAAAGATGAAAAATGGCCATTAAAAAGAGTGATACAGAGGAAGAAGAGAGGGACAAATAGGGGGGGACAGATGTGGAGTAAAAGAGATGTCAATTTGCACCTTACGTGAGATAGAACCTTTCAAAACAAGGTACTTAAAGCATCCTTCATTTATTCGCTATTCATCATATGGACGCTACAAGGGAGAGACGGAGAGAGGGAGGAGAGGAGAGGAGGTGGAGTGATAAAGATAAAGAGATTGAGAGCTGAGAGAAAAGACACTGAAGAACTCAACAAGTAAAAGAGGGTCCTTATGAACAATGTGTTCTTATGATTATAATAGGGATGATTATAATTACTGCCATTCATCTTTATACGTGCGCAAACACACACATACAAACAGCCCTGTTGCCTCTGGCTAGTCTAACAGAATGCATCAACACACACATTTGAATACATAATGCCTTATTAAATCTCTAAGTGGTTGTCGGTCTTGAATTCAGACACGCAAGAGCACAAACACACACTCGAATGCATGCACATAAACACTGCACACCGACACAAAGGCACATAAATGCGTCACGGGCTGGACTGCAGCGCTGCCACCACCTGTGCGCGTATTAATAGTTTGAACTGCAGTCTGAGTCTGTGTGAAGAAGCCGGCCAGAGTGCAGAGCGGTGTGACCGTGGCGGCAGCCTCGAATGCCCGTACAGTAACACATTCCTGCTGCCATTTCTCATCCAGGTGCAAGCCAAACCAATTGATTACACTCCATTATCCCGTTGTAATGCTTCTTATTACAGGTATTTGGAAAGTGCTGGGGGGCTTTGAGCACCAGCTTGGGCTCTTATGAATGAATATTCCAATGCACACAGACACCTGTATGGACATTTATGTGTGTGAAGGTGCTCCTGCAAGTACACGCTCTGCAGCTGCATGCAGGTAAAACTGAAGTTTTGATTATTGCCCCTACAGACTACTGTAATTCTCTTGTCAACGGTCTTAATAAATCTTCATTACACCGTCTTCGAACCATCCAAAATGCTGTTGCTAGGCTCTTAACTGATGGTCACATATTATGCCGATTTTAACCTCTTTGCACTGGCTTCCTGCTAATTTTAGAATCCATTTTAAAATGTTGGTGCCTACATGACCAGCCTCCACAGTACATTATTGACCTTCTACACCCGCACACTATGAGCTAAGCCCTTAGGTCCTTCACTCAGGCTTTTCTAAAGGTTCCTCGGAAAACATTTCGAGACTCCAGGAGAATGTTCTTTCCATTCGGCAGCCTCTAAGCTTTGGAATAGTCTCCCCTATAAGTTTGAGATCTCTGGACTCTGTGGACTCTTTTAAAAAGTAGCTACAAACCTACCTGTTCAGGTAGGCATTTGGGTGGCTTATGGTATTTTATGTGTTAATTTTGTGCTTTTATCTGCTTCATTAATATATTTTATCCTTATTTTATTTATTTCTATTTTATTTTATTTGACTGACTGTGAAGCACTTTGTGGCTAGTATCTTTTAAACTTTTTTAAATAAACTTTGCTTTCTTGCTTTGCACACTTACAAATGAGATTATATATGTACAATAGGGCCCAATAATAAACTTTCACAGGTATTTTTAAAGGGACAGTTTAAACCAAAATCCCAAAAAACATATCTGAGTTGCCCCATTTTGGAGATATTGGACACAGAGATGTCTGCCTTCTCTTGAATATAATGGAACTAATTGGTTTTAAGCTTGTGAATATCAAAATGCCAAAAAATAAAATTTAAAAAAAGAGGAAAAAACGCATCTCTTTCCAGAAATCACGACTCAGTTACCCAAGATAATCCACAAAGATTCTTGTGAACAGTTTCAAGCAAGGACTACTTTCTGTTAACTATAAAGAATGTATCGAGTGCCTCACCTGTATGTGATGTCAACTCCATCAGATTTTAAGAATTTAAAAAATTAGTTTATGACAACAAAGAAATGTCATGGTGAACCAAATGTGTGCTCTCTGTTTTAAATGATATTATATGCTGTTTATCACAAAGACAAATTACATTATCAACAGAAATTGTAACTTGGCAACCATATAATGTTGTTTATTCCTTAAATAAAAATAGACCAAACTTTTTGATTATATGGCTAATTAAATAATTTTGTATTTAATGCAACAAAAAACATGAAACATTTCCTGCTTGCTTTATTCTACTGTAGAATACTATGACTTTTTCTGTCTGACGTAGTTGACAAAAGTCAAAACACCCTCAAAATATGGTTTTGTAAAGAAATGGTTCTAAAATTATAAAAAATAAAAACACTGCACGGTGCATTATGTTATGTCCAAAGTAAGTTTTCATATCACCGCATAGAAGACAACATACTGATTTAGACCGTCATGGCTGTAATTGCCAATAATATCAGATGAATAATATATCTGTCTGGCTCTAAGACACACACACAGAAATATGTGCGGGGGAGTGACACACACACTCACAGAAACTTTCACACATTATCTTCCAAACAAACTCGTCTGGCCCTAAACCCAATATTTTTAGACAAGGGGGCTGAAAAGCAGCGGGGAGCCTCTTTGATGTTGCTGTCAGCCCAAGAGTCAGTAATGAGGAGGTTGATTATGCTCTGATTGGAGCGCCCTCCGTGTTTGTCGGTCAGGCTGTTGACACGGCTCGGCTGAGTCACACCTCCCGCTGAGCACAATGGACACCAAGCTCCGGCATTTGAATTCAAATGATTTATGCGCAATTAGCCATAAGGCTCAAGCCAGGAGTGGAATGTGATTGCCTTGAAGAGTGTACCAGCTTGCTGGCCTCCGCAAACTAGTATTTACCAATTTGCATCCCCATTTGCATTCCCTCTCTCCCTGGCAAAGCGTTGGCCGTGGGGAGGATTTAGAGAAAGAACGACATCAATACCGAAGCGTGATGATGAAGCAGGCAATAAGGTGTGCCGATAAAGACGGCGGGACCATATAGACTATATTTCACTGCTGGCTCTAGCGGTGTCTCTGAGCTCTGTAAAACACCTTCAGAAGGCAGGAAGTGTTGTGAGACAAACAGATGGTGGCTGCCATCGCAGGAGCTGCTGACTGGACTGCTTTGGGCCAAAATAAATGTCTATATCTGCAACCGAGCATGTCCTAAGTTTCGGCAGAGGTGGAAGAAGGATTCAGATCCTTTACTTAAGTAAAAGTAACAACGCCGCAAAGTGACGATAAAAGTAAAAGTCCTGCATTCAAAAACTTAAAAGTCAGAAAGTATTATCAGCATCACAAGTATCATCAGTATCATCAGCATCATTCTGCAGAACTTTTTTGTCTGTTTATTTGACAATTCATTCAAAAGTGTAGTTAAATGGTTGCAGCATCAGTATATGTGCCATTAAAACAGCATCAAGAATAACACAAGAAAGTCACAGTAGATTTTTGTTTGTGTGTTTCTTGTTGTAATTACATGGTGTAGAGGTGTGTGTGTGTGTGTGTGTGTGTGTGTGTGTGTATGCTTGTGCACGCTTGTGCATTAAAATGACAGAGCACAGCTTTAACAGCATATGAAAGCAAATACAACATCAATATAGAAAATTTTTCATATTTAACATAAACAGGAATTATTCTGCCAACAGACTAAAATGCACACTTATTATTAAACTAAAACTGGTCCATTAAAGGAGCAACATAAAAACCTGCCCACACAACCGTCATTACAAGGGTATTTTATCTAAAAGCCAGTATTTCAGTTTTCTCTCAAACCTGACTGGGTTTGTAGTCTGTTTTATTGCTATCATAGGAACCTTAATCCAAACCTGAGTGCCCAAATATCTCAAAGAGCTTTTACCCATCCAGTTCTTACCAGTGTCAGGTTTGCTAAACTTTATCTGGTGTCGTGCCTGTGAGCCTCCCTGACTTGTGGTAAAAAAAAAAAAAAAATTAATAACTTGGGGCTGCACCACTGACAATTTTGTGAAGCTGATAGCGTTTTAACTGTGTCACTCTGGACTCCACAGGAAGCCAGTTTAGATGCATGAACTGCTTCCTCTCCATGTGCCTGTGGACCTAAAACCACTCTGATCAATTGATTTAGGAGGAGGAGACCTGTCTCCCAAAACTTTGGAAGACTACAGTACCAAGAGCATAATCAAAGTGGCATTGCAATAAGAGTTTCCAACCTGTCCACATCAGTGTTTTACTATTAAATATGTTTTTGGATTAATATTACATCAGCGTTATTGTTGCATTTTACAACTGTAGGTGTTTAAGGGTGTGATAATTTTAACTACTTAGGAAGTTTGGGTAGTTTAATCAACAACAGTGCATTATATTTTACAAGATCATTATATTTGTAATGTCACTTCCCTATGAGAACCACTGATCTCTAAAAAGTCAAGTCTGAGCTCAGATGCCCTGTTTTCTGCTTTGTGACTATTCCTTTTACCAGCTAATCTAAGAAACTAAATTAGAGAAACGGGAGAATTTTCTAAAACCATGAATGAGAAATTAATCCTTAAATTTGTCAGAAACATTCAAAATACCCAAATTTAGAGGTATGTGTTTTCGATGGACAGGGAGGGTAATGAAAAGGTGTAATCTGAGTAATTATTCAGTAACTAAAGCTGTCAGACAAATGTAGTGGAATAATATTTGCCTCCGAGGTGCAGTGGAGTAGAAGTTTAAAGTTGCATGACTTGGAAATATTTAAGAAAAGTACAATTACTTTGAATTTCCATTTCCACTTAAGGAAGTACTTGAGTAAATGTACTTTGCAATGTATATTACATTTCTACACCACTGAGTTTCTGTGTGTGTGTGTGTGTGTGCATGTGCAGGACTTGGCATATTGCAATTAAGCGACTTTGACATCATCTGATCCCGCCAACTTCATCCAAATTTAATTCTCGCCTCGATTTTAATCTCTTTTAATGAAATACTCAAAGCGTACATATTCATCACATCAGGGGAAACGGAGAGACACGGTGGATATTGAACTGAAGACAGAAAGAAACCAAGAGGGGATAAAGACAAAGGGGACCCTAATACTCGATGGAACAGGGAAAAAAAATTTGACAATTACCACTAATTGTAGTCATTATTGCTCCCATTCTCTGCATCAATATTGTGATTCATATCGGGGGGCATCAGGGCCTGCCACCGCCATCCCAATTATTTTTCTAATGGCTGTTATTACTCATCACCGTGGCAACCGGGCTAGGCCGCCATTGTTTTAAACAGTGTTAATTGTAATAGTGCTGCCGTGCATCCTGACAGAGTCGGCGCGGCGTCTGTCCGTGATTAGTGACCCATTAGAATCAACAGGGGAAAGGGGGCTTCGACTTGGGGAGAGCCACGTATACAAACAAAGATCGCGGTCAAAAGTTTGTGTCTGGGAGGAGGCCAGGAGGACTAATTAGCTGCCCATTTGTACACACACCCACTTCTCCTGACAGCTGTCACCCCTTCAAAGGAAATTAGCCGCAGTAAAGCGCAAAAAGAAAAGCGACAAAGAAAAAGAGAAATAAAAAATCGCTAACCGCCGCATGCATCCGCCGTCGCCCACTGTGAGATGCCACCCAGAAACACCTGCTGGCTGCTGGGGGATGATCAATCTGGGCGAAGGGAACAGAGGGATAGAGAGACGGTGGGGGAGCGAGGGCTCTAACCAGGAAATGATAGCAGGGAGCGAGGAAGTGATGGTTTGGGTATAATAATGCAGCTGGCAGGGGCTGGACAGAATATACGAGAGATGACGCATATTCTCCTACTCCTGCTCATAACGCAGCTGGGAGCAGCACTTAAGTTTGACTGTAGGTTTTTATAGGCTTCACATCAAGGCCACGAGCTTCTGATCACCAGTACGGTACTGCACACTCTGAGAAATACAGGAGCTAACTGGAACCATGAAGGGTTCTTCGGCTTCTCCCCATAGGAGAACTCTTTTTAGTTCCTGGTAGCACTCTTTATAAAGGTTCCACTTCGAACCCTTTCAGAGAGCTCTGACTCGAACTCAACATAAAAGGTTACACGTAGAACCATCTGTGAAAAGTTTCACCCAGAACCCCCTATGACAGGTTCTGTCATAGGTTCTCCACAGAGACCTCTTCGATGTAATGGCTCCACCTAGAGCCCTCTCTGGGGGTTCTATCTAGAACCTTTCCACCTTCTAATGGTCTAACAAGAACCCATCCAGTACATTCTACTGAGAACCCTTTTATACTCCAGAGGTTCTACAGAGAACCCTTTTATATTGCAATGTTTTTATTTAGAACCCACCAAAGAGGTTTTGCCAAGAACCTCTTCTGTTTCAATGGTTTCATCTAGAACGCAATCAAGGATTCTACCTAGAATCTTTTTTATATGCCAAGGGTTTTATCTAGAACTTACTCAAGGGTTCTACCCTGAATCTTTTTTTATATTCTAAGGGTTCTATCTAGACCACTGGTGACACACAATCTCTGTCTTGTGGTATATGAATCAATGCCAGAAATATTTTTTAAATGAAATAAATTCATTTCAAAATAATTTCATAACAACTCAATATGAAATACATGAAATATCAGATCAATATCAGCTAAGCTACAGAGTCACACTCATGTACACATTGTGTACATACGTCATACATCCAGTGGTTGCAAACTAAACTGTGACGGCAAACTAGTCAGCAGAGGTAAAATGCTGTTACAAAGAGAAGTGCAGATCAGGACAAGAATATTTCCAGCAGCCGTGCTGAAAATGAAGCGGACGACAGTGAACCGAGCTAGTGGCTTCTTAAGAAGAGCCAGTGAAGTATTCACTAAACCTGCTGGACCCAAACGGCACAAAACAGTAAGGTGGCACAAGAAGAGCTCAATATTTTCTTAGGTGGTATGTGGTGTAAAACGTTTGAGAAATATTGATCTAGAACACGGGATTACACAGAACTAAAGAAAACATTTTATATTCCAGGGTTTTGTCTAGAAACTACTTAGGTAGTTCTACCAAAAAACACTTTACATAATAGTACAAAGTTCTTCAAGGGTTTAACAATCTTGGAAGAACTTTTTCTTGCAAAAAGGGCTCTTTGGATGATAATGGAAACCTTAGTCTTACAAAGAACCCTTTCTTCAAAAGGGGTTTCCTCGGAAGCAAATGGTTCTAAGCAGAACGTCATCTTTTCAGGAAGAACACTTTTGGAACCCTCATTTTTAATAGTGTACAGAGAGAGAATGAGAAGGAGGGGCAGGGAATCAACATCTGTGACAGTGGCATTAATCTGACCCCCATTAAAATCTGTGCCCATAATAAAATCCTCCACAAGCGTCAAATCATATTAAGAGAAAATGCTGAGGGCAATCGATACTGTGGTGGTGCACTGACGGCTGTGATCAACGGGTAAATAAAACAGCAAGGGGGGGGTACAAAAACAATCCTTTCTCCAACCAAGCGGGGGCAGTATTTCATAGCGGTGAATTGGTGCTTCTCATCATTTGAAATGCCTCCTGAAATACCCCCGCTGTCACAGCCCCCAGCGGAAAAAAAGGAGCCTTTATTTACTACAGCAATAGAGATCCGAGAAGGGGCCATCATTTCAAAATACATAAACAAATAAATAAATAATAGGCGTGCAAATTCATAAGACAAGGCTGTTCGGGGGCCCGTCCTAATGGTCCCCACAATGGGGTTGAGTTATAAGCCGACGGAGGCAGAGAGGATGGAGGGACGAGAGGGGAGGGGACGAAGGGGAGGTGTGGAGAGTTAAAAGAGGGGGATTTGGGAGGCAGCCAGGTGGACTGCTGGCTCACCCTTGGTCACGGTAAATTCTAGAAACTGCCTCAGTGGTGCAGGGTTAGCCGGCTGAATTACCGCCTTGCTGCGCCCCCCCCCCTCCCCATTTCTCTCCCTCCCCCATGTCTCCGAGAGCGAAGAGAGGAAAAGATCGGACAGAAAAAAAGACAAGCCACATAAGAGATGAGCTGTCTCCATTTGCCCCAAACAAGCCCCCATGTATCCTTGAAGCAGTGCAGTCACTGTCTCCCTATTCATTATCTCTCATTATCTTTCAATTGGATGGAGGCCAGGAGCTGGTGTTTTCTTTGCATGCCGGCCACGGATTTACAAGGGAATCGATGCAGAGGAGAGACTACAATGCACAAGCCCTTATGTTATTACTGCTTTAATTAAAACAATAACCGCAGCTCATAGTTTCCACTCTTATGGGGTCATCTGTTGGCAACTTCTCCATCTCTTCCCATCTGGATGTACATTTTTCCCGCTATCCCCCGAGTCTGCGAGGCGAGCCGCCTTCCACAGCATGTATGCAAATCAAGTTTGTGAGATGTTTATGCGAGTGTGTGTGTGTGTGTGTGTGCATGCACACTTGCTCCAGGTTAATCACAGAGTTTTACAGTACACTCTGCGAAATAGGGGTTCCAAAAGGGTTCTTTCTGAAGGGCTGAGGCTTTACTCTGAAATATTCGTGACTGAAGAACCCTATTTTATTCCAAGGGTTTGTCAAGTGTTCTTTGTAAGACTATGGGTTGCATTAAGAACCCTTTTCATCCAGAGAATCTTTTATGGAATATAAAAAGACTCCCTGTAGAACCATCTTAATGTGTTATACGTATAACCTTAAGAGTACAAAAGGGTTCTTGGTAAAGCCCCCTGGGTTCCCCTGGTTACCGATAGAACCTCCTGTGTTTGTTCCAGATAAAACCCTTCAAATCTAAAAAGGTTCTCGGTAGAACCCCCCGAGTGGGGTCAAGATAAAATGCTTGAAATCTTAAAGGGTTCTTGGTAGAACCCCATGGGAGGGTTCTAGCTAAAACCCCTCTGAGTACACAAAGGTTAAGGTTCAGATAAAACACCTAGAATATAAAAAGGCTCTCGGGAGGACCCCTTTGGTGGGTTCTAGATGAAAGGTTCTCAGTAGAACTCCCTGGGTGGTTCTTGTTAGCACCTTTAGATGGAACGGTTCTGGATCCACCCAGAGAGGGTTCAGGGTGGAACCATTACACCGCAGAAGGGATCTCTGTTGAACATTTGGGTTCTGGGTGAAAACTTTCACAGGTGGTTCTAGGTATAACCCTTTATAGTTGAGAACTTTCTGAGACTGGAACCTTCATAAAAGGTTCAACCAGGAACCATAAAATGCTCTCCTACTGGGACAAGCCGAAGAACCCTTTATGGTTCTAGCATTTTTATTTCTAAGAGTGTACACTGACTGTATGAAACAGCTGACTTTGAGGTTCTTCTCCTCCATAGCTCCCTCTGCAGACCCACAGCTCTCCCTCACTCCCTCTCCTCTCCTCCCTCTCCTCTTCTTCTCAGTCTAAAATTATCACTCCATCTCTCTCAGGGAGCCAAAACTCTGCCAATCAAATCCAGCACAAAGAAAAAAAAGATGCTCTCTCTGTAAATAATACATAATCCTTTACAAATCTCACTCTCGTCTCTCTCATTACCTTCATTCTGTCGCTATCTCCTGTCCTCCTTTTCTTCCCTCTCCTCCTCCACTCAGCCTTTCTTCTTCTTCTTCTTTTTTTAGGAGCGACCCCCCTCCCCCCTTCCACTTAGTCCACAACTCATAATTCTCTCCTCTTGCTGCCTTCATGTCTAATCTAATTCTCACCATCTCCCTCTTTCTCCTCTTTATTCAAGCCTGCAGTCTCTCCATCCCTCTCCTCCCCACCTTCTGCCTGATCTAATCCTTGCTGCCTCTTCCTCCTCCCTTCACCGGTCCCTTCTTCCCGTCCTCTTCCTCCCTCTCTCCCCTCCCTTATCTTTTATTGCATCGCTCATCATTCATCTTCCTCATCAGCGGCGTCCTAAAGATCTCCTCTCCTTCTCTCCTGGGCCTCGGGAGAATTGTTGCAACTCTTTCTTTTTCTCTCTGCTGTCTCTTCACTCCTGTCCCTCCTTCTTCTTTTTCTTTCTTCATCTTGCCCCCCTCCCCCTTTGCAATACTTTCCTTCCAAGCTGCAATAGGCTTTCATTCCCCTCGCAATCTCTCTCTCTCTCTCTCTCTCTCTCTCTCTCTCCGGCTCTCGCTCTCTGGTTCTTTCTCTTTTTGTGACTCAGTGGGAATCTTTTCCTGCCTCTCTGCTGGTTCCATCTCCACACTCTCCTTCGCTAAATGTGATTTGTTCTGCAGCTCAAGTCTGCGGCATAATCGTGCTGTTTTTATAGTGTGCCGGGAGAGCGGAAGAGAGGGAGCAAAGGAAAAGACAGAGAAAAAAGAAGAAGTGAGAGGAGGCAATGGGACAAGAGGACAAAACAAATGAGTCGAGCAGGAGAGTGAATATCTCAGTTTTTCCACACTCTTTCATCTTCTCTACTTTTGCTTCTTTTTAATTGCCAGTTGTAGAGTCCAGCCCTCCCTCCACTTTCTTCCTAACCCTCTGACTGTCTTTCTTTGGCAGTAACTTCAGACTCTCTCATCCGACTCTCCCTCCATCACTGAATGATTTACTGTGAGTACTGCACTGCGAATCAGAGGTGTGCAGTACAGAAGTACAAATACTTTGTTACTGTACTTGATTTTTCGGGTATCTGTACTTTACTTACTCTGTTTTTTTTTTTTTTGGTCAACTTTCTACTTCCACTCCCGACATTTTAACACAAATATCTGTTCCATCCATTCTCTACATTTTCAAATCAGGCTTGTTTCTTTAGTTTAAAAGCATTTGAGGGGAATTATCAGTTATTTTTATTGCATCATTGTGCACAGCCTCCCCAACATCAAGACCAGTTTCAGCCTGAATGGATGGGACAAACGATATGAGACATAGCAAGATGAAAAAGATGTAACAAGATAAAAAGGACATTAAAGTCTTTACAAGATGTAAAACACATAATAACAGAAAATACATAAAAAGACACAACAGGACAAAAAAAGACATAAAAGAGGTAACAAAATGAAGCAGACATAGCAAGACAAAAAAGACAAGATGAAAATGACATGAAAAAGACAAAACAACATGAAGACGCAGTAGAACATACGTAAAACACAAAAAAGAAAACAACAGATGTGGTAACATGAAAAAGATTTAAAACCGTAACAAAACATAAAAGACATACTAATGAAAAAGATGTAAGAAAACTAAAAAGACGTAAAAGACAAGACAAGATGAAAAAGACGTAAAAGAGAAAAAGACATTAAAGACAAAAACAACAAAACAAGGTGGAAAAGACGAAACAGACATGAGAGGAAGACTGGACCACAGAGAAAAGGTGAGCTTCAGTGAACTTTGACACAGCAGGTAAAAATGTCCTTCAGAGGGCCACTTTTTACTTTCATACTTTAAGTACATTTTAGAGCCTGTATTTTATCACTTTTATTGCAGTAAATAAGTTGTGTAAAAAAAAAAAGACTGGGAAAAGAAGAAGTACTGATTCAAGTACCTGTGCTCCTACTTGCTGCTACTCTCTGTTCACGCTTGACCTCTCATTAGAAACATTTACTTTCATTTATTTATATATTTCACGTCCCGTTTTGTTTTTGATTTTGCTCCCCAGTCACACTGCCTCCTTCCTCCATGTTGGAAATCTGTTGTCTTCTTCCACTCATCACCTCCACCCTTCTTTCCCCTCCTCCTCCTCCTTCTTTCCCCTCTCTCCGCATCTCTTGCTTTGACCTTCGTATCTTTATGTCTCTCCAGCCCTTTGGTGTATTTCAATCACCTCTCTTTCTTGCCCCATCCTCTCTTCTCTCCCCCTCTCCCGCTGCATTGCATCTCCCTGAGCGCTCTCCTCTCCTCTTCTCTTGTCCACCCATCCCATTACTCTCTCCGCTCCTCTCATTCACCTCTTCTTACCCTTCGCAAACCACCATCTTCCTGTCTCTTTCCTTTCTCCTCTCTTTTTCTGACAGTTAAAGCTGGTTAGCTCTATCTGCTGCATGGCGTTTTATGGCCTGGGTCTGTCACAGCCCCCGACAACCCTGCAACAATGGCCGCCGCACACAACCCAACGGCGGCTTAAAGGAAATTTACAGGGCTATTACGCGACGGCTACCACACTGGAGATTCACCACAGCCAAAAGCAGTGGTCTTAACACCCCTTCAAAATCCACCACATGGATGCCTTCCCTTTGGTGTGTATCCGCGTGTGTGATGCTGATGAGTGTGTATGCGGGAGAGAGGAAATGTACAAGCGTGTGCATGCATTTAAAAGCAAGGGTTTGTGTACAAAATAGTGTACAAGAGAATAAATGTGTGTGTACATTGAAGGCCCAACACAAAACTGCCCTACTGGCATGAATTACATAACCGCGCTGACTGCCAAGACCCAAACTCATTCTCATTTCTCCATATCCCTCAAGCCCTGATTGTCACCCCGACCCAGCATCCCCCCGCAACATACCACAAAACACAATGTCCTTCTGTTGATCTAATATGCAAAACAACAACAACAGAAAAAAAGCACTGAACTGAGATTTTGGCAGGCACACTGGAGAAGGTGTTGTGCACAGTGGCACAACACTTGGTTACCAATGAGCAGCAGGGAAAGAACATCTCTGAGTGTCAAACACATGATAGTAATGACATGATGATCTTTCTCTAACACTTCGTGTGAAGGGGTGTGTATTGGACTGTCATTACGCTGTCATAAACATACAGCTGTCACCAGTTTATGAATGTTTATGACTATGGTCATCAGTCAAATATGTCATATTTAATGATAAGTTGACATTATGTGAGATTTCTTTGCTCTAACAACTTTGCTATAATCACTGGACATTAACCAAGACAACATAACCTGTCGACATCTTTGTCATGACAACTCGGCGTCATCAAATAAGAAACTGACATTATACTGGAATATATGGACAGTTTTGACACCGGCTATCATGAGGCTATCATCACAGTTATAAGAATGCAATTAATCTCATCCTTGACCAGGGTTTGACAACAGAGTCCAGTTCCAGGGAGTTTACAGAATATGCTGATGGGCAGAGAGCGGTTTGCTAGCTCAGTTAGCCATGGAGGGGTGCCAGGAGCCAAACCTGGCAGGAAAACCACCTTGGTACTGTATTCCCTGTCATCAAACTGACCAGTCTTGGAGGCCGTGTTTGTTCCCAGTCCAGCCAGACTCAGCGAGACACTGATGATGTTAGCATGGCAAGAGTTACTTTCATCGAAAAACAGTGAGTTTAATGCAGAATGTTATCGAGTAAGACTTTTTAAAGCACGTTTTAACGTCTTTTTTTTTTGAAGTCTTACTCAGTAACATCTG
This sequence comes from Lutjanus erythropterus, assembly GCF_056507025.1. Taxonomy (NCBI): domain Eukaryota; kingdom Metazoa; phylum Chordata; class Actinopteri; order Lutjaniformes; family Lutjanidae; genus Lutjanus; species Lutjanus erythropterus. The sequence continues at coordinate 31,520,487 of NC_139325.1, read as the reverse complement.
AATTAAACACAAAGCTTTTTCCGGAGCTGATCACAGAAGTAGCTACGAGTGACTCACCATCTTTGCCTCGTGTTCAATCAATCTCATGACTCTTGGTTTCAAATCTCGACCTCAGGCGGCTCTTTTTTTTTTGAGGCCTTGTCTTTTATTCTATCTTTGTACCCCTCCCCTGCATCTCTGACTTTCTTGCACATACGCACACTGACTGCGTTGTTCTCCATCTTTGTCTTGCCATTTCTCTTTTCTGCCTCTGCTGCTCTCTCCCTCGCATACAGTACTCGTTTCTATCTGGCCAGGTCCTTCCCTCCTTTTGTCAGTTTGTCTCTCTCCCACAAAATATATTGGTCTCTTGCACTGCACTTTTTCCTCTCCATTCTCTTTCTATTCGACAACCTCTCCATTTGGCTCTCCATATCTCTCCCACTCTGGGGTCCAACTTTCTTTTATTAGGTTCTACAGAGGGAAAGCTGAGAAATAGGCTTCAGCCCCTCGTATATCTCTCTCGCTTTCTCTGTTTTCATTCCTGACTTTAAAGTCTTCTGGTCCATCCGTCCACTCTCATTCCCCCGTACGTTCACCTCCTGGGCATATGTTCCTGTCTTCTCATTCTCTCTCGTCTTAATCTTAATTACCAAGTCTTACTTAATTACCGGCATTTTGAACAATTCATCAGAAGCTCTCATTTCATGATTCCATCGTGAGCTATTTCTCCCTTGGCCATGCGCTGGGCACTGCACTGGATCTCATTCTGTATCAGTTTACACCAATTAGTTGCCATATTCACAACTGTGTTCTGTTTTTGTTTAACATGGGCATCACATCGCATCATTTAGAGGTAGATCTGCAGGGAGTTTGAATTAAAAGAACAAAGAGCTCATGTTTATACTAAACTGCCATGTCCTGACTACAATATAAAATGAGTGTGCACATGTGAACATTATGTGCTTGTTTCCCTGACTTATTTAGTGTGTAATGACACCTGAATTTCCCTCTAGAATCGATACTGCATGTCTCATTTAATCCCTGTGTGTGTGTGTGTGAGAGAGTGTTTACGCGTGCATGACTTACGAGTGATGCAGAGCAGGACCAGGACCAGGCTGCGCAGGGCCAGAGAGAAGGGGGCAGGGAGGAGGCGGCAGAGGACAGAGCTCCGGACAGGCCTCATTGTGTATTGAGAAGCTGTGTGTGTGTATGTGCAAACGTGTGAGTGTGCGGTGATGTGCGCGTTTGATCAATGGCTCCTCTGTGACCCTGACTGCACTGCTACAGACGAAGTAGTGCACACACACACATGCGCACACACACTCTCTGATTTGTTCTCAACTGCAATGCTGCAGACACGTGCACACGCTAACTGCCCAGCTTTACTTCAGCGCAATCAGACACAAGTTGTTGTTTGAGCACAACACTTAAATAAAGGGCTCTTATGTGCTGCACTGCATCACAACACATGCAAAGAAACTGCCTTAGCTGCTAAGTCACATAGAACTGAATTGTGGCTACAGCTTGAACGCAATACACAGAAGTTTGGCTGGAGCTCAGCCGGAGCTAACAGAGCTAGCGATTTAGACGCTATATCACAATGCACACAGAGATGGGCTTAGGGCAACAAAAAGTTCGACTGTTGACTTTAGCACCTTGTGCTGCTTGGAAAGCACTCACAACATGCCTTGTCTTAAATCCATACAGTGCAGAAGCTTTGCTGCAACAGAAGCAGTAGAGCAGCTCGGCCCCATAAATGACAACAAAGCAAACACTGCTAGGCTAGCTATTTTCTACCACAGTGCTCTGAGCCTCCTGAGACCAAAACCCAAGACTCTGAGATCAATAAACCAGAAAAACCAATACCAAAAGTGGCCAAAGAAGACCTGCAACACTGTGTTCTTTACCAGCGAGCGTATTCTGTAATGGCAGCTATGCAATTAACTAAACGAGGGACAACTTAATTAGCACTTCTGAACACAGCAGTGTCAAACTCAGAGCTAAGCTAATTCCGAGCACCAGGCGCCCTAACAATCAGCCACACAATTAACCACAACAACAGACTGCTTGTCTATTGTAGGTCAACCCACACTGCTCTGAGGAACAGAAAACATCAATAATACTATATTTCATTCAAATACAGGCTCAGGAAATGCCTTCCAAAGGAAGTCAAGTTTATCTCTACTGATGTTGACTGAATGATAACTTTTTGAAATAGAGCTACCTACATTGCCATGCCCTGGAGGACAGTGAAATCTAGGGCAACAACGCTCATTCTCGAGCAGAACTGTATTTTAATGAGTCAAACAAGGTTTTCTGCACTTCTCACCCAACATAAATCAGCAGGCAGAAGTCAATGTTCCTTTGAGCTATAACTGAACCGACCAGGCCTCTGGAGAGACGCAGACACTATCTCGCAACTCATCTGAAGATAGCTAAGGTTAAATAAAATCTATCGAGCTCGAGTGCCGCTCTAAAAAGACACAGAGTGGAAGTCCTTGCACCAGCTTGCAAGTGGTTGGGCAAACTGCAGTTTCAGATATTACACATCCTGGTTTCCTATTTTACACCAGAGACCTGCACATTATTCCCACAAGGTATCTGCCATTATTCGCTTGAATGCTAGAGCTAGTTTGATACGCTATCATGTATACACTGTAGCATAAATGGGCAGTGATTTTACGCGGTAATTTTAGACTCCTCAATATAATCACAGGCTATCAGACAGTATAATCACGCAGCATCGACCTGCCTAACTCTTCCTTTCCAACATGCCTCACTGGGTGCAGTCGAGATACACACTCTGAAATCCTGCTGTGTTCAAGGCCCGGACAGAGTTGCTGCTGATTGTCAGGACCTAATGCATCGCCGCTCTCTGGGAGTGTGTAGCTCGCGTGTGTTTGTATGTGCAAGTATGTGTGTTTAATATGTGTGTTTGCGGTGCAGGGAGAGACAAAGCGTGACGGGCTGCACCACACACCTCACTGAGCACTATCTGATGGAGTAAAGTGCGGGTGTCATCCTTAGATTACTACACTCTGGCCGCACGCTCTTTCTCTCGCACACTCTCTGTGGCACTGCAAACACAATGAGCTCTAACGGCGATGGCCCTGACACTTCTGGCAAAGCCGAAAGCGGATCATCGCCAATCTTCCCCACAACGCTGACTTCACCGGTCAACTGGCTGACGCTGAGAAAATTACTCTGTGTTGGTGTGCACACCGGCAACTGGCAGGTGCGGGGCAGACACAGACGGAAACAAAGTCCATTCACTTGTTCGGATTGATCTCCTCAAATTGTGTTTTGTTTATCCGTTCTGCTCTCTTCCTCTCTTCCTCTTCCCTCAGTCCTCCAGCAGCAGCTAGTTAGTTCCCACACGTTCGTCCTCCTTTCGCTCCACTTCTGTCCTGCTGACGTCTGAAAATTGCTATAATCCCAATGTATCGTTGTCGATCACATCCATCTGTCTGTCCGTTTTCTGTCTCCGCTTGTTTATATAACCCTGTCCACCCTCCCTCTCGCTTCGAATGTGTCAGTGTGGGATCAGTGTCTGCATATTTTACATACTATTTTGTGAAGGTTAGAAATGAGTGTGTGTGTGTGTGGATGGAAGCACTGACAATGGTTGTCTTTCAGGTCAACAAACAGTGGCGGCGTGTGTGTGTGTGTGTGTGTGAATGTGCTCGTCTGTCCAGTGTTGACTGAAGCAGCAAAGTGTACATTTGGCTGTCTGTTTGGCCCTTTCACTGTCTACTAGCCATTAATTTATCCATGCAGGCGCACACAGAGGCATCATAGTGCCTCTTTATGTTAAATGGCCGGTTTTATGGCAGCAGGGATGCGCGCGGCTGTCTGCTGTTCAAGAACTATGTACATGTTTGTGTGTGATATTTGTATTATGAAGCGGACGTGAATGAAGCAGAAGAGAACGTGACTATGACTGTTATGACCGATGCTGATGTGAACCTGGAGCAATAAAAAGGTGCAACAGAAATCACTGCAAACAGCTACGCTCTTAGAATTAAAGATTAACTAACAAGAACCCTAATGGATTCTTTGCCTTGTCCCCATAGGAGAACCTTAGTTAGTTATTATAAAGGTTCCACATGGAATCCCTTCAAGAGACCTTTACCTGGAACCTGACATAAAGGGTTATACCTTGAACCATCTGGGAAAGGTTTCACTCAGGACCCCTAAAAAGAACCCTTCTTCCAGAACCCTCTCTGAGAGTTCTATCCAGAACTTTTCCAGCTGTCAAGGGTGCAGACAGAAACCCACCCTAACCCTAACCTTCCCCTGAGAGACATTTTATATTACAAGGATTTTATCTAGAACCCAGCAGGAGGTTCTACTAGGAACTGTTTTATAGTCCAATGGTTTTATCTAGAACCAACCCAGGGGGTTTTAACTGGACCCCTTTTTATTCCAGGTTTTATCTTGAACACACTGAACCTGTTTGTATTCCAAGGGTTTTATCCAGACCACAGTCAGAGAACGTTTGATTTTTAAGATTTTATCTTAATTGGAACACTTAGTCTGGCAAAGAACCCTTGACAAACCCTTTCTTGTAAAAAGAGAAGCGGATGGCTCTGCATAGAACCTCACCCCTTCAGGAAGAACCCTTTTGGAACCCTTGTTTCTAAGAGTGTAGTTAACCTGTCTGCACGTTTTGCGTCAACACATTGTGCGTAATGCAATTCCTTTGTTCATGCTCATTGCCACATGTACTATCATTACTGCTATTGGCAATAAAACTGCCGATACAAAGCCGGTGGTGGACGTTAACTACACCAGACTCTGCATTTGTGACTTTCATTGTCCTGTAAAATGAGAAAGACAACACGACTCTGCTTTTATAATAGCACCTCTACTTGTTCTTAATCAACTGATCATAAACTATCGGTTCTAATCTGCCACACGCTGTATTTACAAACATCTTTATGCATTCAATTTGAATCATGCTGTTCCCTATTATCAAGTCAAATAAAGTCAAATTTATTTATCAACTGCTTTTAACAAAATAGGGTCATCACAAAGTGTTTTATGGAGCAACAAAGGACATAATTACAGACAAAAAGAAGAATGCACTGCAAACATTGCAATACTGTTGAGTGTGTGTGTCTGCGTGCGTGCATTTGTGTTGACAAAGTCCCTGTGTGGGCAACCCCCTGATGGGTGTATTTGTTTTTGTTGCAGTGTGTACGGAAGGAAGGGAGGTAATGGCAAATTGTGTCCCCTATCCCCCACTTCCACTTTTTTTATTTCTCCTCCCTCTCTTCTCTCTCTCATCCAAATCAAATTTTTAATGGGCTTCATTGGTGCCACCGTGGAATAAGTGTTGCCAAAGCACTTAAGGGGCTTAAGTCAGCGGCGTGCTGAAAATATTAAGCACTCAAACAGCCTTACAAGGATCCCTGCCTGCTTAAGTATGCCGAGGAGGTCGTGCCAGCATTTAATACCAATGGTATTAAAGCGCTCCGACAAGGGAGAGGAACAGAAATATAGATATATACAGTATGTAACACGACTGGGAATTGATGGAGAGATGGAGGCTGGTGGAAAGAATGAGAGGAGGCGGTGGAGGCATAAGGTGGGAGACAAGGGACAGAGGGACTGAGAAGGGGGCAAGAGTAGTATAAAGGTGAGGAAACGGGTGCAGTTAGAGGACAGTGAAAGTGAGCAGTGAGACAGTCAGAGAGAGGTAAAAGGAGAGGGGAGAAAAAAAAAGGAAATTAAAAAAAAGAACAAACAGCGTAGAGGAGGAAAGATGCAAGCAAATCGGGCCAAGGTGTGGGAGGTAAGGGTTGATGGGATAGCTGTGAACCAGCAGCAGAGGGCTAATGCAGAGATTCTATCGGGAGGCTTATCCAAGATTAAATTTCTCTTTGTCCTTAAGGCGCTTCTTGGGTAAGCGGAAGTGTCGAATTTATTTCTTATGTCTCCCTTGAGGTTGTGCAGGCGAGTGGGTTGGGAGGATGCGTGTGTGTGTGTGTGTGTTGTGAGGGGTGCATGTATATGTGTCTGCGTAGGCGTGTTCTTGAGGGTTTATTAGCTGGCAAAATGTGAAGGAGGGCATGTGTTCCTGAAAGGTAAAGATAAATCAAAATGAACATCTCCCCAAGGGTGTTTCAGCATAAGTGAACCACCAAGTAATAGTGTGGTTACATTAATCTAGGCATGTGAACTCATACATATAGATATTCATGAATATAGATTGTGTATAATCTGAATGCAATTCAAAAAGCATTTTCAAGTTTTCCTTTTTTTTCTGTGAAGTTTGTTTTATGGAGCTGCCACAAAGTCCCAGACTGCTCGAAAGTTTAATCACTCACAGGAAAGTATTATCAGAACTGTCCTCATTGAGTAATCTCCTCCAGGATTCTCTCCTGTGTAAACAAAATACACAATATAATGCAACTAATGTTTGAGATACTGCAAACCAATGTGCCTGGCTCCCTATACACTATCTTTTACACGGAGAAAATGCGAAATACCAAATTACAGGACAGATTTTGGTGACAATTTATTTGAGGGGGTGTGCATAAGATTGTCATTACACTGCCATAACCATGCCATGACACTTGTCATGAACATGGAGTCTTTATGAAGGTTTACGATTTTTGGTCATTACATACATACATACATTGTCAAATGCTTTTGTAACAGTGTCTAAACTGCAACTAAAATGGTACCTTTGTATTTGTCATAAAGATGTCATAAAGCCAGTTTGACAACAGAGTTCCATACCATGATGATTCAGCTAGCTAGCTAGTTAACTAGCTTAGTTAGTTCACTTGTTGCTTATTGTATTAGACCAACTGCTGTCTGCTGTTATCTGTAGATGGTGTTAGCTAGTTAGCTGGGTTAGCTGTGGAGCTAGCTGCCTAAGTAGCTGACTCAACCCTAGGATGGCACGAGCCAAAATCTGTAAAGAAAACCACCAAGGTAACAAACTACACTAAAACAGCTTCTTTAAGTTTGATAATGTCAAGTTGTCATAACAAAGACACTGACAGTTTATGCTGCCTTGGTTAAAGTCAAGTTGTCATAAGAAAGACATGTCTGTGTTGGTTGATGTCAAGTTGTCATAACAAAGACACTATTGACTTGATTAATGTCAAGTTGTCATAACAAAGACAACTAAAACAATGTCAACTTTGCATTGAAAATAACAGAATTGAATGAATGACAGTCTTATGCACACCCCTTTAAATGAAGTTTTTCTGCTCTATGAAAACAAGTGTTTTGTTGTACGTCCACCAGGTTCTGCACAGCCCCTCTGTTCCTTCAGCCCCTCTGCTCTCCTTCTCCTCCATGTTTCTGATTTCTTGTTTGTCTGGCTGACTTGGTGTTAATAGCTAGCCTAAAGCCATGCACCAGCTAATCCAACTGGGTTTGCTCTGAACTCTCTAATTAGAAAAGTCACAGCTCCTCGATCTATGGACACTATCAGTGACTGCATTTTCTGGAGGCACGGCTCAGGCTACTTCCTGCTCACCTCGCGCTTCTGGGCAAAGGGATCAATACAGCCCGATCATTTGGGTACATTTCGAGTGACACTGCCCGTCTTTCTTCACACAAGTCAGGATTACAAAGTTTTGATTTTCTTTATTTCTTGCAGACTGTTGACAGCGGAGCCTGGTAAATAAATAAAAGTCGATATGGCTCACATCATGACAGGCTAACAGGAATACAAAACAGATATTAGGATTCGAATCACCGCCTGTCTGAAATTACATAGTTTGGATGTGAGTGCATGAGCAGGCGGTGTGTTTTTTCATATTCCTCACTTTGTCTCACCTTTCTCTGTGTATGTAGAGTAGACCAGGAGATTAAACTCACTTCCTGGCAGACAACAGACTTGGCACTGTCTTTTCACTGGTTTTACAGGGTGAAAGGAAAGACATAAAGGCCCTGTGGTAGCCATTGTAGAAATCCTATTATTAGTCTCATCCCATTATGCATTTACCATGCATCAACCGTGCATTAACGGGGACAATTTTAGCGCAGTCTCTTCGAGCCTGGCAGAGAACTGAGCATGCATTTTAGAACAAAACACTCTCAAGTGACAGCCTGCAAGGACTGAAGATGGAGAATACTATTGATGGCTGGTGCTACTGTAGTTGAATAAGCCAGTTGAAGTTTACTACTTCAGTGAAAATGCTCTCTCTTTGTTTAATTCACTATGTTGAATTGACTCAGTCAGATAGAACAGTTATTTAACAAACATAGGACTCTGAACCTTTCTCACATACACGTGCTTTCATTCTGAAGACTACCACAGATATTTCTTTCTTGGGGCCATGCATGAATGTGAGCCAGTTTTCCAATTTGTCTCTCCAACAAATCTTGGGGAATCCTTCTCTTTATTGCACAGTTGGGACAACAGTTTTTGGACTCTCAGGTCAAACACACTAAAAAGAGACTCCTGCTAATTGCTTACACAGAGAGATGTCTGGAGACTTCACAGTTTGGTACAAATAATCTTGTGAGACAGTGAGACTGACATTCACAAATATGAGAGGCTAAATCCAGACTTGCATGAGGCTATTGAGCAAATCTGAAAACTCTTCAAAGCAAAAGCAAAATGTTCACACTGAACTTATCTGCAAACAATTAAGTTTAGGCAACCCAGAGGTCTTGGTTAAGGTAAGTGTAAGATTCAGGTCTGGGATAAACAATGAAAAAGTCAACAGCAACACATTCAAACATGGCAGCTTGGTCAGGGCCCCTATGCTTCAAACCACGATGCTGTAAATGAGAATCAAAAGTCAATGCTGATTTGTTTTTAATCTATATAAGTAGCATAAGTAACGTAACATAAGCAAGTTCATTTCTATATATATATGAACTCACCTAACAAAATTCCTTCCCAGACAAAGATCTTTTCTTAAATCTATCCAGGTGACTTTGTTTGCTAAAGCTAAAAGTTTGCCTGATATCAGACTGAATTGTCAAGTCATTACACTCCAAGGCCAGGACTCAGTCATTAACAAAAATCATAATCCTTATCCGACCTTCGCTGAGCATTTTCACAACTAGACAGCGCACAAACTCTTACCTCTGGCGTCTAAATCCTGTTCTTAATACACAATTCAGTTATTCTAACTGCTTCCCCATGACATCTGCGCTACATAATAAAGTCAAACTTCCTTGACTGGAAAAAACTTATAATAACGTAATCCCGGCAGCAATTACTTCCTCTACAAATCATAATTGGCAAAGCAAATTAGTATATGTATTTTGGGGGGGGGGGGGGTGGTTGCACTGTGAATGACTGAGGAAGTCTGGACCAGGTGCATGGAACACCGTGTGAAAGACGCAGCAGGATTGAAGGTAGCTGCAGGTTTTCTCATTTGCTCAGATAAAAAGAACTGCAGGATACATGATGTTAAAGTACATAGACCAACAAGGCTGGATCCTTTTTAATGCATGCATGACATTTAAAAGGTGCTCCTGGCCCTTCATACATGCATTAATAAAAAGATACACAGTTTAAGTATGAGAAGCCATTACAGGCATGTTTTATGCATAACCACGCGAGGCCCCCCCATTGGGATGCAACAGAACACTAAGCTCAGTCATCCCTTATTCAGTAAGATAAATGCAAACAGTGCTACCTGCCAAGTTGAGAACGTACTGTCGGAGCTTCCTAACGAGTGCTTCTGTGTGTGCTGTGAGCCACATGCTACACAGCTACCTGCTGGGAGTAACACTCATTATCCATGTGGCATCATACCTCCCAGTGACAGGCTGCGACTCTCTGCTCACTGTTTCCTCTGCTGCAGTGCATGTGTCAGTCTCTCCTCTTTGTGTTCCCCCGTGAGTGTGCAAACATTTGTGAGCTACACGTGTCAGATTTTCCTTTGTTCCCTGATGTGTGCGCGTGTGTTACAGATAGGTTGTCACTGTGCCCATATGTGCATGTACCAGTTCGCAGTTTTGCTCTTTGCTAGGTATGTGCGTTTGATGTGTTATTGATGTGCATATCAACCTGTCAAGGCTGCAGCCTATGATCATTTTTGTGGGCTGTGAGGTTCCAGAAGTGACAATCCCATTTGTAATCTGAATACAGGATATAGATTATTAGTCGTAATGTTGTAACCATCCAAGGTGGACTGACCACGAGCTTTGACTCTGTGAAATAACAGTTTACGCTCCTGTAGAAGCAACAAGTCTGTCCGATCTCAACTTTGTTTTAAGAAAAGCATGTTTTATTTGCAATGTCATGGAGAAGTCCACTCTTATAAATAGGGGTTCCAAAAGGGTGCTTCCTTAAGGGATGAGGTTCTACCCAGAACCATTTGCTTCTGAAGTACTCTATTTTGAAGAAAGGGTTCCTTAAGGGCTCCTTGCAAGACTTAGCATTCCATTAAGATCCCTTTTTGGAGGAAAGGGTTCTTCAAGGATTGTTGAAATACTTAAAGAACTCTTTAGTCAAGGGTTCTTTGTACCATAATGTAAAGGGGTTCTCAGTAAAATCCCCTGGGTGGGTTCTTGTTAGTACCCTTTGCAGAAAAGTTCTGGCTAGAACCTCTGGAGGGGGTGTTATTTAGCATTACACCATATAAGGGTTCTCTGTAAAGCCTCTCATAGAGGGTTCTGGGTAGAGACTTTCTAGTTAGACACCTGTGAAAGGGTTCAAAGTGGAACCTGTATAAAAGTTAAAGAACCCTTTATGGCTCAAGTTAGCACCTTTATTTATAAGAGTATACTACACTACCTACAATCCTAAAATGTACCAGCGATGTCTTTGATTGGTGTAGCTCTTTGTTACCATGGAAATATTTATCGCACCCATGATTGGGTAGTTGCATTAGCAAGCTAGGTAGCTAACATGAGCTAACATGAGCTGAACTAATCCTGTCTTTATGCCGCAGTGAATAGAGAAGCAAACTCTCTCCCCTACCGTTTTTTGTAGATATAAACAGCTTATTCCAAGGAACTGAAAACACAATTATTATTTTCAACTGATTATACGCTTATGAAAACACACTTCTGAATATTTCTGCCATATTCTGCCAACAAACCCTTGCAAATCTTGCGCACTGGACCTTTAAGATGGACTTGAATAAATCCAAACCTATCATTTACCACAAACGTACACACGCAACCTTGCCGTGAAATACACACCTCATCACAGAGTCAGACAGGCGTGAATGAACTTACTAAACACACTCTCTATTTCTCTCCATAACACAGTGAATAATTGAGCTGACGTACCTACAGTGTATTAACATAGTGTAGCTTTAATATGCAGAGAGAGAAATAGAAAGAAGGACAGAGAGGGAGAGGAAGCACGTGACACAGAAAGACAGCGAGAGAGAGAGAGAGAGACGGGGGGAGAAAGGAGATGAAAAACATGAAGGGAGAGTGGAATGGGAACAGATGAGAGGGGAAAGAATGGGAGGAAGAAAGTGGGAGAGATAGAAGTGGGAGAGTGATAGGGAAGCAGTGGAGCAAATCAAAGTAAAATTAAGTGCATTTACATATTTAGATGAGCGCTTCTAGTCAGCCTGTCTAATTATTTCATCTCCATTTTTCATTTGCACGCTGTTCAATCCAAAAGCACCAGGCCGTGAGGAAAGTTTCTCCCTCTCTTCCCCTCCTCACCATTACTTTATCACATTCACACTTGTCCCTCTCTGACTCTCTACCCCAGCAGCCGCCTTTCGTTATCCGGGTCATTACCATACACTTTTTGTCCGTTCGCACTTGTTCTCCCTATCTCCCTTACGCCCCCTGCTCCGGCTGTCTCTCGCCATGTTTTATGCATACGATGAGGAGGATACTGCCCCACATGTGTCCAGAAATGTGTGTGTGTGTGTGTGTGTGTGTGTGTTTGTGTGTGTGTGTGAGTGTGCAAAGGTTCACTGCTAATGCCCTTTCTACCACCATGTTTTATGCATCGTGTTTTCCTGGTGGAGACAACTACACTCTTCGAAATAAGTGTTCCAAAAGGGTTCTTCCTGAAGGGCTCGAGGTTCTACCAGAACCACTGGATTCTGAGGAACCCTTTTTTTGAAGATGGTGTTTGTCAAGGGTTCTTTGTAAGACTAAGGATTTCATTAAGAACCATTTTCATCTAAAGAACTCTTTTAGGATGAAAGATTGTTGAAATCCTCAGATAACTCTTTCATTAAGGGTTCTTTGAACCATAATATAAAAGGGTTCTCAGTAAAATCCCCTGTGTGGATTCTAGATAAAAACCCTTGGAATATAAAAAGGTTCTTGGTAGGACCCCGTTGATGGGTTGTAGATAAACTCTTTGGAATATAAAAGGTTTTTTGTCAGAATCCTGTGTGTGGGTTCCACATAAATCCCTTAGAAAATAAAACGGTTCTCAGTAGAACCCCCTGTGTAAGTTCTAGATAAAACCCTTGGAATATAAAAAGGTTCTCTGTAGAATCCCTGAGCACATTTTAGATAAACGCCTTAGAATATAAAAAGGTTCTCTGTAGAACCCTCTGAGTGCTTTCTTGGCAGCGCACAGAAAGTGGAAAGGTTCTGTACAGAACCCCCACAGATGATCCAGGGTGACACCATTCCACCCTAGAAGACTTCTCTGTAGAACGTTTCTGGGTGAAACCTTTCACAGATGGTTCTCAGTATATCCCTTTATGTTGAATTCTAGTCAGACCTCCCTGAAATAGTTCTAAGAAGAACCTTTATAAAAGGTTCTACTAAGAACCCAAAAGGGTTCTCCTATAGGGACCAGAACCCTTTTATGATTCTAGTTAGCACCTCTATTTTTAGGAGTATATGTGTATGTCAGTGTCCGGTATATATATTTGTGTTAATGTGTGTGTGTGTGTGTGTGTGTGTGTGTGTGTGTGTGTGTGTGTGTGTGTGTGTGTGAGAGTGTGTGTGTGTGTGTGTGTGTGTGTATACACCCACCCACTATTAAACCCTTCAAATTAGCATGAGCCATGTTAGGAGCAGCCAAGCCACGTTAACCTTCTATCACTGATTTTCCCCTTTTTCTTTATGCCTTTCTTCACACTCCATAAATCTGTCTTTCTCCTTCCTCTCTTCTCTCCTCTCCCTCCTTCTCCCTCCTTCTCCCTCCCTCTCCGCCTCACTGCTGCTCATCACTTTGTTTGCATCTCCTTTCTCTCTACATTACTTCCCCTTGCTCCTATAAATGTCCCCCTCCTTCCACACCCACACTCATCAGCACAATCTATTAGTGTAAGTGTGTGTGCGTGTGTGTAGGCACATGCCAATGTGTTTGATACCTTTGCTTTGAGGCCGACGTGTTTTTGTTTATGCATGTGTGTTTAGGCTGAACTCTGTGTGTGTGTGTGTGTGTGTGTGTGTGTGTGTGTAGGGCAGCCAACGTGTCTATCTTCCTGCAAGTGTTTGTGTGTCTGTGCATGTGCGGCGCGTGTGCGCGTGTCTGCTGGCATAAAAGGTTGTTATGTGCTTTAGGTGTTAATTGGCTGAGGAGCTTCGTTAATATTCTCCTTGCGAGCCTGCTCGTCAGGAACAGAGCCGGCAAACTGATGAGTGTGTGATTTTCCTCCAGAGAGAGAGAGGGAGGGAGAGAAAGAGTAACAAGAGTGACTTCAGTGCAAAGACCCTCTGTAAGGTCAGAGTGAGAGAAGAGTAGAGCAAGAAAAGAATCAGGGGGAAAAAAAAAGCAGAGAGGGCAAACAGGGAGAGAGACAGATGAGCAGGGAGGGGTCTGGACGGAGTGAGAGAGACAGAAAGAGATGGAGGGAAAGAGAGATGTGATAAAAAGCCATAAAGGCTTCCATTGAGACATTGGGTGAAAGGAAAGATTATATCATGCGAGGGAGAAATTATCCCTTTGTTAGGCGTTTGTGAATTGGCGGAATGGGGGCAAGGCGGTTGGCAGGGTAGCCCTGGGTGAGGTGGCACATAGCTGCTCAATTCTAATTACTCGCACTACATGCGACGACTGTGCACATCTAACCTGTCCAGACCCCATTTCCAGCTGCAAATACACACCGAATTAAAGCTACAAGCAGCACTGAACAGACCCTCACGCTCGTCCGGGCCTCGTTAATGGATTATGACTTAACAACACGGCTCTGAATTTTCATGTGTTCTGGATGCCACAAGAAGTAGTTCAATGTCACCTGCGTCCACTGCGCAGCACTAGACACCACCCATTAATTATACATTACGTTCCAGCGTATCAAGTGTGGAAAATGCTAGGAGAATTTCATGCAAATCAAAAGAGGATTATTAAACAAGGCTTTCGTCCTTGTTTATTAATCCTAATTGGCGGTAGGTGGTGCCATGACTACGATTAATTGGCCTGTAGGTGTCTTGAGGCTGTCAAGTTTGGAGCGATGTTATCAATAAAGCATCGTCAAGGTCTTAATACTTTTCTGACCAGATTTTAAATGGATTTGGCCAACCTGCTGGGTGGAGTCCATCAAGGTATTAAGACATGTCATTTCCTGTTGCCAGTAGGTGGCACTATGACAATGACTGACTGTTGGAATGTAGATGTGTTCACAAATTCAAAACGACCAACTTCCTGTTGGGTTTAACCTATGGCTCCAAGAGGTGTTTTTGTACACGTGATACACATGTGCTCCTTTGGGTGCATCTAGGTGAAACAAGGGGCTGGTCCATGCACCAGACTCTAATCAGACGTCAATTTTCATGTTATGTGTTTACATTTACCTTTATCGAAAACATGATTCATACAGATAAATAATGCCATTTCCTTGCATTCCAGTAGAGTCTTTGCAGTGGTCAGTGCTCACGCTATAAATATAGAGCTCAACAGTGACTGCACGCTTTTTGAACGGCTGCAACTGCGGATGAAAATTTCCCAGTCAAAGATTGTCCTCAGTTCAGAAAGATGATAAAGTGAAATTGTTCTTCTGAAGTTGACCATTGGAGTGTTGATGCAGTCTGTGTCAGACAGCCAACTGTACAGGCGTGAGCTGTGAGCTAGTAAGAAGCTAGCATCTCACCTCTGACATGTCTCGGACGTCACCAAGGACTCCAGTTCTCTTTGTCAGTCTCTCTTGTTTTTCCTCTCATCTCCCAACATTTATCAAGCAGATTCTTTTTGAATCTGAGGGATAAGCGCTAAGCACATTGCTTGCGCTAGTTTTAGAGACAACTGCTGAGGAGATAGAGGAGGAATGGTAAAAATATTTTTACAGAGCCTGCCAAATTATTATTCCAAACAATGTTTTTGAGATAAAAAAAAAAAAAAAAAAAACACAAATGAGGCAAACAATGGAAAACATAGTGTTTCAGCTCGTCTGTTCTGTCTTTGTGTAGGTATGATTATATAAACTGTACTGAACCATCGTAGTTTGACAGTTGAACTAAAGGTGCCCTTGGTTTTTATTTCAGAGATTTGGTCGCCATAACTTAGGCTACCACGCTTATCGCCTCATATTCTGCCTGAACACAACTTTTACAGTGGAGAAGGATATCGCTTCATGGCCTCTATGTAGTGAAGGAATTTTTACATAGATTAATAACCTTTTCAACATACATACAGTGAGCCATATCAGTGGGCTATCAGAGTTGAAAAAAAAAAAAAAAAGCCAAAGCTTTGTTTGCAAGCCCGTGTGTCTGCATGTGTGTTTTACAGGAGATAATTTGTTGTGATTCGTATCACACGTTGGCTCCTATAATCCAGCTGTATGAAGATAAGGCACAATGCATTTTATTTATCTTGTTTGGAACTTTTCTCTTGAAGCTGCCCATGTGGTTCACAGCTTTACTGTCTTTCCTAAGTCCAATAATTATGGTAACAGTTCACAGATCCTGCTCTAATTAAATACATTGTGCATAAATTCTAAACATGACTGCTTTTCTGCACCTTGTAAACAAAACTGGCTGCAAAACACTGTGAAATTAAAATCTCCCGTCCTCTCATATTTTCCAAGAAGGGTAATAATTGCTTCTTTTAAGTGTATGTTGACTGCACATGTTATTAAATTATATTGTGCATTTTCACCGTCACTTGTGTTTCTCCTGAAACAGAGATCTCAATTTTAATGAGCTCAAAAGCAAAACTGAAAAATGAAAACCTGAGTAAGATTTTGTGTGTGTCTGCGGGCGCGTTTGTGTGGATTATAGATTAGAAGAGTCACGGAAAAAGGCAGCTGTCCTTCTTAATGACAATCTGTCAGCACTCTTCTCTAAGCGCTCCACCTCTTTCATCAGCCTGTTGTCTCTTTCTCCAACCCGTCCTCCTCTCTTTAGTCCGACTTGTTCCAAACATCCCTCACTGGGACACTCTCTTCCTGTTCCTACAAGGTGACTCTGACAGCAGTCCTCCTCAGTTTGCTTCTTTGTGTTTCCCTTTTTGTCTTTCTCTTTCTCTCTGCATGCTGTTGCCTCTATATCAATTTGAATATCTGTTTCTTTTTAAAGATTATTTTGTCATTATCTGACATGTAAGAGCTTTGATCTGACATTTCCAGATAAGAGCTTTTACATCTTTTTAGTCTGAAGATCCTGATCTATGATCTATGTGCAATAAATGTGTGGTGTAGGCTACATTAAAAATAACGAGGATCATACTATCGTTGAAGTTTTTTTTACATCAGACCGGCACATATGGGTGCTTTGCAAAAACATCATGACCACGCCAGATAGACGACCAAAGATCCAATAGGTGTTAATGCAGGTTGACATGTTTGGATTAAAATTTTGTCAAGTTTGCATATATTCATTTTGTGTTAAAAAAAACCCAAAAGGCTACCCATGAATACTTGTGTAATCATGTGACCTACCTAACCTAATAAGTCACTGCAGCACCTACTCATAAAGGCAAACTACATTCCATTTATCTATGCATTGCTGAAATATATTGGACGATTAGCTTTATTACCATCAATCTTGTGAGCCACAGTGGATCCTTTAGCTGTCTTCCATAGCCAGACGTCTCTCCACGGTCCTCAGCACCAATCACAATCATCTTGAGCAGCGCTAAGCCCAGGATGCAGCGATAGTGCTGCTGCAAAATAGTGCAGAGGGGAAACTTGTTTTACATGTTCGGAAGTGAGCTCTGGCATTAAAATGACTACATCACTGCAAAAAAATAAATAAATAACAGTGCTAACTTGTTTATGTTCATACTGTTGGCATCCTACACTCTAAACTTTCCATTTTCAGCGTGTAGAGTGTAGCTCAGAGGTTGTAGTTGTTTCCCGGGGACTTTGAAAATGTAGATACTAGACTCCGTGATGCTGCTTGAAACAAGCAGTCCTATACCAGCAGTGTGCATCTGGTGAGTCACACTAATTGTTTTGTAAATTCACGAGCAAGACACGGCAGTTGAAAGTGCAGAGGGAGAGGTTAACACACCCAACATTAGCCACGGTACAACTGCTGCATCAGAAACGAGAGAAGAACTGAAAATATTCAGTGCAATATATGACGTAAGGGTCCCTGCTCCATCTCTGTATCAGATAAGGGGTCCACTGCCTGAAAAATGTTGAGGACGCCTGCCTCAATAAGTTAAAGTCGATCAGTTGGCCATCATACCCCTTCAGTTTCCCCCAAGTGGATCAATGACCCAACCGTGGCCAGACACTGCTAATACTGAATTATCAGTTATAGTTTGGATAAATACTGTCTGTACATGAACAGCCTGTACTGTTTGATCTAAGATAAACTGAGATTTAGTTAGAGATGAGTCTGACGCTCCTATATCGTCATGTTATGGCTGTAGTCCAGCAGCCTCAGACTCGAGATAACGTTAACAGCAGTAGTAGCTGTCACCAGAATCATTTCGCTATTTACCACAGTTATTAATGTAGCTTATGTGCCTCAAATCTCAACGCAAAAGCCTTGGTTATTAAGGCAGATGTTTTTAATTTCATATTCAGCATCATTTAAATGACAGAAGCCGATTCATATTTATTGTCATCAGAAATGATTTTATACTGCTGCCAAAATACACAGTCTGGAGGCTCATACATTCTCAGTGCTCTCCCTTCCCTTTCCAAGAAGCATGGGAAACCAGAGATTTGATGGATTGGTATCTTTATTTGTTTTACAGCCTGCTACATCATTACATTTCCTGTTTCTCTCATTATGTGAAACAATTATCTTTCCCCCAAAAGGTGGTGTGGCCTTGGCGACCGCGGCTTGATGACATATTGCCGGCTGATGTGTTGGGATATTGGTTCCATGGAAGGGAATAAAACATAAGTTAACAACGCCAAAGAATAAAGTGAGAGAAATGTTTTTTTTTTTTTCTTACATTGTTGGCTAATTCCCCCATGAATGAATTGTACAACTATTTTATTTCTCTGTACGGCACTTTGAATTGCTTTTTTATGACACTGTGCTTGACAATTAATGCTGTGCCTGATCATCTACTCACATTAACTTCCTACATCACAGTTAAATGATCACATCAGACAAATGATGATCAAATGACTATCTCACTAATTGTGACATATGATGAGCCCACTAACTGTGGCTTAACAGAAAATAGTCGGTAAACACGATAGAAAAAGCAAACATGATTAATTGGATCAGAACAATCCCATCACTTTTCTTCGGGCTATATCTTTGCTCTCTTTTCCACCATCTGTCTTTCTGCCACCGCTGTCTTAAGTCCAGGAACATGAACTGTCTTGTGGGTTTTGATTTGATGTGATTTCTTTCAGTCCTTTGTTGTCCTTGTTGTTTTTGAGGCTTTGTTATTTCTCTATTTTCATCCTTCCCTCTCCAAGGAGGGGAAAAAAAGGTGACAGTCTTTGTGTTCAAAGTTTGTTTCTCTTGCTGACATCAGGTAGCTGATGGTATCAGATGCAGAATATTTTTTTTTTCTTTACCTCTGTCCCTCCTTCACGAACACTCACCACCACACTGCCCACATACATCGGTACTGTGCTGAACAGCCGCTTGGCATGTTCAAGGTACCTATCACTGCCTCCACACAAGTGACCCTGACACTGCACTGTTTTTATTCATGAGCCCTTTCCTCCTCTTCACCTCTCTTCTTCACGTCCTCCAGCTCTAACTACCCTCAGGCTCTTTTGTTCATTTATAATGCGCCACCACCGTTTTTTTAACCCGTGTAATAAGTATTAGAGCTCTCTCGATCTGGACTGAATACAGCCACACAAACGCAGACAAATCACTACTGTGCAGGAATAATTAAATTTACATATCTATAATATATTAATCATGCTTTTAATAAGCAGAGAAGGCCAAATGTATACACACACTGGCAGACCCTAAAGGGATAGTTTGGATTATTTTAAGTGGTTTATATGACGTACAATCAATAGTGTATTAGCTCCAGTAGATGCCAGTTAGCACGCCCCCGGTTTGTAGAAGCAAACAAGGGCACCAGTACAGAAGCTAAATAATGAACTGAAGTGGACATGGTCAACAACAGAACAAAATGTATTTTAACTTTGCCGTGAGACATAATTACCTGACAGGAAACTGCCATTATATAAGCCAAATATCATGCTCTCTGAGGCAACCAAACCCCATCGGCAAGTCAGCACCTTGCAGAACACTGGAGTTGCTGGTTTTCCGCTGCTTTGCAGGGTAAGATTATTTGCGTAATTGTGTGACTTCTGGGTTTTAAATGGATAGGATTTACAGAAGTCACACAAAAAAACAAACAAACTAAGAGATCTCTGCAGTAGGAGACCAAGAACTCCCAGGTTCTGCAACGTAAAATTACTGATTTAGCCTACAGACTTTGGTTTGTCTGGAGAAAGCATTAGTCTCCTAGTATTCTCAACATAGCATACATTTGATTTGATATTGATTTTATTTAGGTGGAGGTAAAAAAAAAGTTGATTTTTAACTTTTGAGCCCAACTCACAACCTAAGTTGTGAAATTAATTTAATTTAATCTAAAAAGTCGACCTATAATGTTCAGTTGAGATGATTTACTTTTCTTCTTTAGATAAACTTGAATCTTTGAGTCAAAAATAATTGTTTCAAAAACTGGTCACTGGTGTTAACCTTATTCTTCTTTATTTGGGTCTCTGACAATTAAATGTTTTTAATTGAAAATGTTCAATTAACCATTATTCAGTTTATAAGTTTACTCATAGAGTTTCTGTAATAAAAAATTTAGGGGATTCTAAAATTAAAAGATTCAATTTAATCTAAAGAAAAAAAAAGAAAATCATCTCATGGAAATATTATTAGGTGGTAACTTTAATGTTGCCTTGTTTTTCTTGTTTTTCTTTTTACAGTGAACTTCTCCTGTTGTGGAATGCCAACCTCCATTTACTGTCGGTAACACACTAACAATCGATAAATACCTCATACAAACCCACATCAAATAATCTGAGCAATCTTTTTAACAAAGGCTCTTGACTTCAATCTGTTAATTGTTCTCCAACTGGATTTGTGATTGATTATTATGAGTTTTTGCTTAAAAAAAACACAATTCATGTGAAAAGCTGTCCAATTTCTCCTTCACCTTAGCTTTTATGAGGGCTGCCAACCACGCACAGCACTCAGCGGATCACAACTGGGGCCAAAATCTGGTTCAGCCTCCAACCCTCTTGTGCCAAGTGAAAGAAAACATTTATCAACTCATCTAAGAGATTTTCTCTCCCTTGTTTATTGTATAGCGGGCTACTGGGCACCGTTCGCCTTTAACGAGCAAATACTTGTTCAAACCACTTTAACGAGCCGATAGCACACACCGTGCCTCTCAAAACACAGTGTACACTGAATTCAACACACAAAGCATGCATGCACACAGACGCACACTTCTATTTGCTCCTGGATGACTCAAAGTGGACGGAGAGTCTGCCAAACCACAGCAGAGGGATCCACCAAATGAGCTGAAGCAGCTCACAGCAATTAAGCAGCCTAAATTTTATATACCTCTCGCCTCTTTTTTAAAAACAATACAGGTTTCACATTTCATTCAGTTTGATCAACAGCACAGTTGGTTAACTAGCTTTAGGGAAGTTTGGGGATTTGAGACTATTCCACAAGACGCCAAATTAGACCCCCAACTAGCATGACTAACGCACACAATACGGCTGCTATCAGGCAGCGTTTTATCTGTGAGGCCCCAGTACACCTGTTGATAATTCTAATGAAGAGAATAACACCCCCAGCAGGGGACTAAATTAAGCTGCAGCAGTCGCAAACAGGCCTAATAAGACTCTATGTGGGGCCTGCACACCGATACATTACAAGCTGTGTGTGCCTCCATAACTAAATGCATGTTTGCATAAGTATTATATATGTATTCATCCAGCAGTGCACATTATGTCACACACATTCACAGTGTTTTATGGCAGTTATGACTCTTTGCACAAGTGTTATCTATTGTATAAAAGCAATAAAAGAGCAGTCATGTGGATTTAAAAAGTTACTCAATCAGTACAGGATGTGATTTGTCCTGTATTTTTGTGCACAATTAAACACATGCTGTACATTTTTACAAACTTGGAATAACATGGGAAATAATAAAACTGAAACAGTGTCATGAGACATAAAGGAAATTTATTAAATCATGGATGGAAGAGAATGGCTGGCTGTTGTCTGTCACACAAAGTCATCCTTGCCCCGGTTACACAGACACAGATTCAGACTCACTCTCCAGCTCATGTCTGCCAATAAAAAGAAAGAGGCTGCCCAAATACAGCTCTCAATGGCAGAAGGACCACAAGTGGATCAGTCTTATCAGTAGGAGTGAGTCCAGTACAAGGTAAACTGTACACTTTTTTCTTTCGCCCGTGGTGAACTGTTCAACCTGAAGCAATGTTCAGTGCAAGGGCAGAGGACGCAGTTATTTTGGCAAACCAAACATTTTGCCCCTGTCTATTAATACTTAATATAGTCGAAGTAACTGTGCTTTACTCTTATTGACTCTGTTTCTTTTACATTCATGCTAAGAGCAGCAGATGACTCTGAAATTGATGCATAAAAAGCACAATTTGGTGCTTAATTTAGCAGAATGCAGGAAATAAAGTTCCTCCGGAGACCATCCTTGATTTGTGTCCCCAGGGCCTGTGGGCCTTTGCAGGGTGTCAATTATTTTTCCACACTGAAGGTGGCAACCCTAGCTAACACCACCATAACCTACTGTTAGCTAACACTGCAATTAGCAGCGTGAGTTAGCTAGACATGGTTATTTAAGACTAAACAATAAATGACAAATTAGATATCCCCAACTAGGATGATTACTGTTATGTTCAGACTATTGGGGACAAAGCATCAGGGTGCATGTCATTTTGAATGGAAGCTGATGACATGAAGCCACAAACTGCTGTCCAACACTTGTCACTGCATGTCAGGTGCGAGGCGCTACAAACCAAATTTAAGTGGTGACGCGTCAACCAATTGTGTTCCTGTTTTGCCACTTCCACCCCCTGTCTCGACACAATTACTGTGTCGTTTAAACAACGGACTTGCTGTTAAACAGTTTACAGTTTTATTTAACCCTACCCCGCCCAAAAAAAATGCAACTCGATGATTCATGTTCGCTGACTCAACTCACAAGCACTCATTGACATCAACAAGCACTTAAGCAGCACTTCACTGCGACAGTGTAGCTGGCCACATTTGGCCGTTTTGCGGCTGCGTCGCTAGTAGTGTGAACATATGCAAGTCGGCTGCTATCAGGCACTGTTTTGATCTGTGAGGATTCAGTACACCTGTTGATAATTCTAATGAAAAGGATAACACCTCCAGCAGGGGACTAAATTAAGCTGCAGCAGTCACAAACAGGATTAATAATACGCGATGTGGGGCCTGCACACTGATACATAGATCTGAAGCTCTGTGTTTGTCTCCATATCTAAAAGCATGTTTGCATAAGTATTATATATGCATTCATCTGCACACTATGCCGCACACAGTGTTTTATGATTGTTATATAGCTCTTACAGTAGCCCTCCTTTTATTTCCTTTTAGTCTTAAATGAAAGCTTCAGCCCATGGTTTGGTAATGATAGTTATTACATTGTTCTGCCTGCAGGAGGCTATCACACTGACACACACACACACACACACGTGCATGCACTTACATGCCATTTAATTGATACATGTGCAATTGGGCAGCTCAGTCATGGAGTTATTTTGGAAGGAACTGACACAGAAAACCATGCAAACCCACTCATGTATTAAAAAACACACAAAAACACAACACCCCCCCCCCCCCCAAACGCATCACACACACACATAGTTAGACACAATCATCCACTGCAGCTGGTCCAGCCTCCACACCCAGCTCCCTCACACTAACATCCATCGCCTAGCAACCACCTATCAGGAAGCACGCTCACCTCTGGACCCCAGTTGCCTGCCCCCTGAAAGGCAGCCAATCAGGTGAGCTGCTCCCCTGGGACAAACTACTGTGATCAAGAGGAGAGGGGGGGGAGGGTTAGTCAATACGGCTTTAGTGTCGCCGGCAGAACCCTCCCCTCTTTCTCTCACTCAGTGTTTATGTTCTTTTGACACAGTTATTGATGTCAGAGCACTCGAACTTCATTCTCATCAGCTCTGCTCTTCCTTCTCGCCCTCTCGCTATGTGTGGGAGGCACTCCGTGACTCTAAAACCCAAACTGTTTTGTAAATATGCTGCCTCAGATGAATTTAGCAACTGTGGTGTTTGTTTTCTACCCGTACACTCTTAGAAATAAGGATTCCAAAAAGGAATCTCCCTGAAACCATTTGCTTTTGAAGAACTAGGGGGTTCTTTGTAAGTTTAAGGGTTCCATTAAGAACCCTTTTCATCCAAAGAGCCCTTTTTGGGAGAAACAGTTCCTCAAGGACTGAAATCCTTGAAAAACTCTTTTGTCAAAAAACTTTGGAATATTTAAAAAAAAAAAAGATTTTGGTAGAACCCCATATATGAGTTATTGTTAGAAGGGTTCTCTGTAGAAACTCTCATAGCAAGTTCTGGTTCACAGATGGTTCTGGGTAGAACTCTCTAAAAGGATCCCAAGAGGAACAGGGAACCAAAAACAGGTCAAGCCGAAGAACCCTTAATGGTCGTGGTTAGCACCTTTATTTCTAAGAGTGTAACCATGAATTCAAGAAATATGAGGTCCCACTCAAAAATAAATACCGGTGTCATTTCCAGGTTGCAAAAATAAATATTCATTACTATCTCTAGTTTACTTTTAACCAAAAAAATTAACATAGCAGAGAATGTGATTTTCCTCATGTTTTTTGTTGCTGTTTTCCAGAGTTTATCTTGTCAAATGTGGCTTGAAATGTGCTGCTACAGTATCCTGGCTAACAAAGACGCCTCAAATAACAAGACATGGCTGTGTGACGATATTTTAGATTGTGACAGGGTTTGTAATGCAACATGCTTTGAGAGGGATTATGTCCCGCCAGAGAATTTCATTTCTCCTCGTAGCTGTCAGGTGATTGACAGTAAGTGCAGCACAATGCAACGCAGTGATATGAAAGCACTCAACCTGGGGACTCTCTGGCACAATGAGATAATGATAAAACAGAACTCTAACAAGACCAAATCAAGGCTTTGCTTTTTTTTTTTTTACAGTGATGGATTTTCTGTCTTAGGCAATTTTCAAGTCTGTGCAAGTTGTTTTACACGTAGAATAAAAACGGCAGCAAAAATGGTTTCTGATGGTGAAAAAATTGACAGTTTTTTTCTCCAACTCTGTTAAAACACCCCTGGAAGAGATATAAAGAAGAGAAGCACAAACTTAAACAAACAACAATATTATCCGTTAACAATAAAAACTGAGATGACCCCGCTGGCTCCTTATATAATACTAACTTGAGGACCTTTAATCTCGCAAGAACTCACTTGATCCAATGAAACCCCAATCAAACCAACAATGGAGGCAGAGGATCAGACTCCACATGCCCAGCCTCACCTCACACAATAATAAACTCTGCTCTCAGTGGTTACTGTCTGATCCGCTGTTGGACCGACTCCGCGGTGCCTGCAGCAGTACAGGATTTGGTCAGGATCTGTACAGATGTTGGGTGGTAATTATCAGCCGTGTTTGGCATTATTGGGCGAGCTCAGATCCATCTGGAAGTTCACAGGGTTAGCTGAAATTGAATCTTAAAACCCTTCACTCTACCAGAAAATTTTAGGCTGACCACTGGTCCCGATCAAGCCTTTGATCCAATTGTCTGGGCGGGCAAATCTGCTGTAAATCAGCCTGATAATCCTCTGGCATACCACGAGCCTCACTCTGTCTAAATCTTACACTCTGTCTGACTCTCTATCATTCAACGTTGTGCCTGTTCTCTTCTTCTGCTCCTGCGTTGTGAAATAAAGAGTTAGAGATAGTCAGTGTTTTAGCACCAGAGGTCAGTTGGAGAAGCAGAGAGGAGAACCAGCACTGAAGCTAAGCGGCGTACTGCTGTAGACGGCAGTACACTGTACGCTATAACTTAATTATTTCCACATATTTACTTTGCATCATGATCAGCTGTAAACCGCTCTGCACTGGCTGTCCCATTGTTTACCTATTGCAGCAGTGGTGGCCTCTGACCAAGCAGCAACGCTAACCTTGGTGTAGTACACCGCTCAGATTTGCACTGCATTCAAAGTTCAAATTATTTGAACTCTGACATTGTTTGCTGCTGACCTTTCAAAGCGCAACCAAGAGATAACAGCTGTTTTTCGCGACCTCGCAGAAATGACCACAGATGTATGGAAGTGACACAAGCAGCGGAGGGAGGGAGCGATGGGCGAGTCTCGAAGGGAATCCCAGACCCGCGAAAGTTCTTGTGAGAGTCTGTGCAACGTGCACAATGAAGAAACAACGCGTAAAAATCCTTTAAGAGTTTGGGGATTTACTGAACCCCAAATTGCCCCCAAAGGCACCTTGCATGGCAGCCTCTGCTATTAGTGTTGTTGGGTGGTTGGGAGACGCTATAGCACATACATACATACATAAATGCAGTGAATGATGTATAGTGCTGTGCTTTTGTGGACCCTTTTTTAGTGGCTAAAACAGATTTTGCTGCTCCTCTCTGCTTCTCCTAATTGGGGGCATGCCAACTGGCATCTGTCTCTAATACACTGACCATCAACACTTGTTTTAACCCCACTTAAAATAATCTGCTCCGTTCCCATATGGCCTTTAATCCTAACCAAAAAACATATGTGCACAAGTGTGAGGAACTCCGGTGACAAACGTCTGTCACACACTATGTCATTATGTGACCATGTCATTATTTCAGGCAGCAGGAAACACTGAAATCCTCCTGCTTTTTGTCTCGCTTCATCCCTCCCTCTGCCCTCCTCCATCACTCTGTCTCCATCCGTCTGTCCCTGTGCCTCAGCTGCGATCCTTCCATCATTTCTATCTCTCCCTGGTGTGCTGTGCTTTTTCGCCTCATCGCTTCACCAGCCCCCATCCTCTCTGCCCCCCTGCCTCCCCTCTTTTCCCTCCCTTTCCCTCGTCCTCTCCCTCCGCTGTTCTCGTTCCGTGCAGCCTCCCCACCACCGCCACCACCTCCATCAAGCTACCTCTCCTTGACTCCCTCCTTTTTCACCCACTGCCACTCCCTCCTTCACTCCCCCTGTCCTTCTTCGTGTCACCATGCATCATGCCATTTCTTATCAGTTTGTCACATTCTGCTTCTTGCTGGGTATTCATAATCCGTTACACTATCTCTCCGTCTCTGTCTTTCCTTCTTTGTGTCCTGTGTTTCATCTCCTCTACATGAAGCAATTATCTGCCTTTCATCGCTGTCCCTGTCTCTCTCTCTGTCTCACATATGTCGATGCCTGTGTGTATTTGCAGCTGTATGTGCAGTGTCCACATCTAACATGTGTCTATATACTGCCTGCTGAGAGCTCATTATTTTGCATTGTTATTTTTCAAAGAAAATGATTTTTCTTCCACAAGAGAAATTACCAAGAATGAAAACTTATAAAAACAACATTTTCAGCATCAATAATTTATGTTCTTACTATATTGGTATTATTATATTATTGGTTATTGCTTCCAGGGGCTCTTTGTGTGTGAATCTACAGAATAATCAGCTGCTTTTCTGCATTCTCTCCTCATTTTCACTTCTCCGTCCATTAGCAGAAACATACAGTACACTGAGTTGTCAGAAGAGGACCCTTGTTTGTGGTGAACAGTTTCCTCTGGCAGCAAGAAACTGTGCAACTTTTTGGTGCGTGGGAGCATAAAATTCAACTGAAAATCATTTTGAACGGATCTGGTGTGTTCCTTTCAGGGTGTTTTTTAGTGAAAATCGTTAGGAACCGACACTGATGTGCCTTGTGCACGTGTGTGTGTCTGTGTGTCTGTGTGTGCGTGTGTTCCCCTGATTCTGATTGGTATGGTCCTTGTGTCCGGCAGTTTTTGCGGTGAACACTGGAGCAGAGTTCAAAGAGAGGGCAAGAGAAGGGAGGAGCTAAATAGGATGCACATACACATACACACACAAAGGGGAACCGCAATCCAATGTGATGGTTCCTGTATGATATTGGAGAATGGACACACACACACACACACACACACACACACACACACACACACACACACACACACACACACACACACACACACACAATAAAATGTGAAGTAGCAGCTGATGGGACCCTACACTATATTAGAGCACAGGGACCTATACTTGTGCACATGAAAGCAGACAAATGCAAATTCAAAAAGCTACTATCTCTCCCTTTTTCCCCGGACACCATGGATCAATGAACACAGATCCCAGGGGAGATGGACAAGACACCTCCACTTTTGAAATAATTCACATATAAAGACAATATTTTTTGAAGGTTTTGTTTATATCTCTCCCTATCTATCCTATCCCATCTATACGCTCAGTGGTATGAACCACACACACTTCACTTTTGTCTGCTGAAAACAAGTGCTGTAGTTCTGGGCCAGTCTATAGGTGTACGTCTGTGGTAAACACATCATCACAGGTTAGTTGCCGATTCTGCTTGTAGATCAAGCTGAATCAGAAACCACTCCTGGTTATGGTTTAACTAAAGATTTTACTGTGAAAAAACATGTCCCTACCATAAAACAGTTTTTAAAATGGAGTTTGGTGTCCACTTGAAAGAACACATAAATTGAGGTGACCTTCTAATAATGAACCTTGTAAACTGCATGAAGTAATATATAAAGTGGGACTAAAACTGAGCTGTTTTCTATTTCTCTTGGCTCATAGTAAAAGTTCGCAAGCACAAACTGCAATCAAACTAGAGATGGCGGCCACCCAACCCTCCCCTGATCCCCTGAACAGGCAGGTTTAGGGCTGAATTTCAGCACCATTCCCCAACATCATGCTGGATGCATAGATGGCTTTAGGTTTACTTCCGGGGTAAGCAGCTAACTGAATGTCCAAATTCTGATCCAGCCCCTACACACTCCCTCTCCATGAGTGTGACTCTGTGTGGAGTTGTGTGCACGTAAAATGTCTGTTTGAGGAAACTTATTACTAACTTATTATTATTATATTATTATTATTATTATAAATAACTGCACCTGGCACAAAACTTTCCTCCATCGTGGACACAAAAGAGGTGCTACCACCTGCAAGCTCCTGCTCTGCCCACAGATTTTACATTGTGATGATATCCCAGATTTTTAAATCACTTTTCTCAGCTCCAGGAAATGTTTTACAAATTTAAAACCTCCATGGATCATAAATTTACAATAGAAAGAGAAATAATTGACATTATTTATAGTTAAAGGCATCCTTTCAACAGTTTTACAGGTGTTTCTGATAATGGTGGCTCATGTGAAAATGCTTTTTTGACCACAGTGGTATTATTTGCTGCAATACCGCCAATGACCACTGGAAAAGACTGGAAGCAAGGCTGAGCAGCAATGCCCTGTCTAGTTCTATTACACATCAACGCCTCGAACATGAAAAAACGCAAGCTTACTGCATTCAAGCGAGCACTATGATAATGTCACAGCCCTTTGGCCAAATATCATCCCCAAGAGATCAGCCTCCTGCTTCAAGTTACCATCTTAGCCACCATCACATGTTAAGTAATTGTGTCTTAGTTTGTGTGTGTGCACACAAACTAAAGGCCAACGGCGATGAAAGCTGCCTGCGGCGACGAGACAGGCTTCGCCGTGACACCAAACACACCCTGGAGGCCTGTAGACACCCTGCTGCTCATGGAGGAGTGAAGGAGGGATACGGGGACAAATGAGGAGGAGAAGAAAAGAAAAAAAAAAGAGCGCACAAGTGGGAGATGGAGACTGACAAGGGAGACATATGAATGGAAAGAGTGCCGTGCTGAGAAGGAGAGACTGAGAGGACAGGTAATTTGTGATGACAGAATGAGAAAGGGAAAACAAAGAGGTAGCAAGAGACAGAGAGAAAGGGAGGAGGCTGGAGAGATATATGCAACGTGATAGATAAAAACACAGAAACAAGAAAAGATGAAAGGCGTCGGAGAGAGATGGAGGGAATCTTCATCAGAGATGAGGAAAAAGTAGAAAGAGTATTTATCTAAGCCCTGAGGGGAGGGGGAGGGAAAAAAAACGGAGCGAGTGGGAGACACAGTATACAAGAAAGAAAGCAAAAAGGGGAGCGAGGGATGAACATGAGCAATGAGGAAAGCTGAAGAGGAGCTGCCTTTTGAAAGCTATTTGGTCCTGAGCCCCCATTAATTCAGCCCGCATTTAGCTCTCTCTGTGAAGTGCTTTGGTAACAATGGATTCATCAAGCAGTCTGCACGATTTGAATTTAACTCCAGGATGGGAGACAGGGATGGAAAAAGGGCTGAGGGGAGAGAGGAGTCAGAGTGGTGGAGGAGATTCAGTTAGGGGGAAGCAGAGGAGGGACAGGCCAAGTGTGTGGTGCTCCTTCATTGTGTTGAGGGCCATTCATCGTAGATGCTCATGGGAAGGGTGGAGTGTCAACTTTTATTGTCACGAAGATGAGTTATTGTTTATTCACCAGGACGGACACAAAAGGAGGCAGGGAGGATAACGGCGCCTTTGTGTGCATGTGAGTTTGCTAAGTTATGTGAGAGAGTGCGAAAGCAGCGATATATTCATGCAAGTACATGCGTGTGTATGTGGGCAGAATAAAACAAGTGGAAGGAAAAGAGCAGCGTGATTACTGGAGACTGAAAATCTAAATAATTACATGCAATTTATTCCCTATAAAATCGTGTTTAAATGTCATCCCGGGATGCTTTCCTCTGTTCACGTGCAGAGTAGGCAACCATGCTGCATTTTCAGAAGGCCACACATTTTTAACATACTCCATTCCCCACGTAATTGATGACCAACTCCTCCTCTCTCCTCCCCTCCTCTGTATCCTTTCCATTATTCCAATCCTGATCCCCCCCTTTTAGTCTGACAGAAATTTCTTGGACCCAGTAACGGTGTTTCCTGTGAACTTTTATGATTGAAATGTCATCTATAGGCCTAGTGGATAGAATTCAACTTGGTTTCTAAGAGTTGCATTGGGAAAATTATGTAATTAGCGTAATTAGCTCATTATCAGGTAAAATAAAGAAGAAGAGTTTATTTGAATGCTAATATGTGCTCCTCTTACTGGTGCTTTTTGTAATTATTTATATTGAGTATGTAAAATCACTCACATATCACTGTCAAATCAGTATGTGCAATATCTCCCCACTAACCACACATCATCATCATCATCATCATCATCAGCATCCCCAATACAGCATCAATCCATATCTGCCACACTCCACCGTATACTGTGTTGCTGCTGAACGCTTTTGCAAATAATTACTTGGCTATCATACAACAGGTATTTTCTTGTGTTTGTTTTTTCGACTGTTAATTGTATTTAGTTTGTATTTCTGTTTTATATTACAAATTTTTGTACTGCATTTTTTATCACTAAGACCTTTGATTCCTGTCTATTTATTCTTTGTCAGTATGCATGAATCTTAATATGTAAATATGTGTGAATACGACCACCATTTAAGGACGATGCAAGTGCAATTTCATTGTGCCTGCACATTTACATAAATCCTTGAATCTTGAATAGTGCATATAAAAAGTTACCCAAAAAAACATCTGTAGCCCCTTTGTTATGCACTTATTAGTCTTTTAATCATTAATACAAGACAATATTTAATGAAAAAAACCTTATTTGAGACTTTTTTTGATAGTATGTTACTGTATATTACTGTTTACAGTCTAGTAGTAACATAATGGTAATATTTTTTGCATGTAAACATCTATTCTTGCATCAAGGAGGTTAAATGACACTTGCAGTTACAATCATACCTGAGATTTCCTACTACAAGCAAATGGTAAGAAACAAGCTTGTCGTTATGAAAAATGTGTCAGGTAGCAAACATTACCTGGCTATAATACAACCAAACATAATACACCTTCATAACACAATAAACTGATATTTTCCAAGTCATTCTGGCCGGTTTCCTACTGATATATGCACACATTCATACACCTAATTGCAGCCTCTCCTGTGGTGGAAATAACATATGACCACTCTTACTGTAAAAGCCCACTGGCTGATACACAATGCCTTCCAAAATATACACATTCACTTCACAAAAAGAAGAAAAATCAGTGCTGAGAGGTTTTCACTGGTGCTCTCAAGCTAAATTACAGCCTTATTCAGAGTCCTCCTATTGCTCAACATGCAACTCACAGGAAGCAAGCTTAATCTCATCTGTGAAGCCTACAGATGACATTTTAATCGTAAAAGTAAAAGGAGACAACATTGCTGGATTTCATATACGCCATACAGGGGTTTGCATTAGACTATTTGGTCTCCCGATCCCCCCCTTTGGTCCCTCGCTCTTTTCCCTCTGCTGGGATTATTTACCATTAACAGCCCGCCGCTGCATCATCTGTCACTTCTGTCGCCTGCTCATCTCTCTTCCCTTCCCTCCCATCTCGCTTGTCAAACACTGAGGTCATTGTAAGCTGTAAAATAACAGCAAACAAAAGCGTTCCATCTTTTTTTTTCATATTTTCCCTCATGCATTGTCTTCCTCTACCCTACTTTTGCTACTCCCATACCTAGAGCGGTACAATGGGGGCCAAATGAGCACCATAATCTCCTCACCTCTCCTGCTGACCCCTACAGGCTTAGATAACAGCACTCAGCTAATACCGTTACCAATAAACAACACAGTAAACACTCTGTGGAGTAGTTTGTCCATATTAACACTCAGGGCCTCCATAAAGTCACACAGTTTATCACCTCTGTGGCTCCACGCACTGCTTTACACACCAAAGGCAGATACAGATGAGGCTCATTGTCTCCGATTTTATTCTCACATACGCAGACTTTCGCAAAGGAAAAGTTCACACTGATTTTCATGCTGATTTCATGTCCCCGCACTTTCCAAAAGTTCCTGTGGTCCTGCAGCAAGACGAGTTTGATCGCTGCTGTTTACAGTAAATGAGATCCTTTTGTGAAGAGACAGCTTAGAGAATGTTCCCGTAATAGAACGTGAAGAGACGAATGGGGATAAAATGCAAATGAGCTGCTGATTATGCACCAGAGTCCCTCTAAGTCATGGATAGATTATAAGATGATGGTCCCCTGAGTACTCGTGTAAAAGTCCCCCCTTCCTAACTTTGGTGGTCAAGTGACCACACAGTTGTAAATCTTTTTTTTTTTTTTTATTTCTTCTAGCAGTGTTAAAGCATTCGTAATACATGGTGTCACTATGGAGTAGATCAACTGTAACCATCCTACAGAAAACCTGGGGGGACAAACACACTAACCCTTTGAAGGTTTCACAATGGTTTCTTTCTTTTGACAACTTCAAAGAGAATATATGTTCTATTTCTTCAGTTTGTCAGGAAAAGAATTCTTGCATTTTCGCTCTGCAATGTGAAATCTTAATGTCACTTCACACAGAGGCTCTGGCTTATATGGATCCTCTGCCCCGTTGGGCACCTGCTCCTGTTCACAGTCTTAATTGACAATCAATCCACGGGCTGCAGAAGTTCAAAAGAGCAATGAACAGCTAAAAAAAAACAAAGCGGCAAATGGGTTTTATCATCTTACTTTCACCAGATGGTTTAATTAAATTCAAAATTATTTGTTAATACTTTTAATTACACAACTGACCCTTTGCTAACCCTCTCCTCCAAACAACAACTGTCCAATCGTTGGCTGGCAACCGTAAATAGGCATCACAGGCCTGTCCTTTTTGTAGTCTTTCATAAGCATAACACACAAGAGCATGTGAGGAATGTCTCTCTATGTCCTCTAACATAAACTGCAAATGTTAGCATGGCCTGCTAACTGGCTTACTAGCTGCAGTAACATTACTCCAAGACAAACTTGTGTTAGATACCACTGCCTTTACCAAACTCATGGCTCATTCCCAAGGGTTACAAGAATTTTGGCACAGAATTAAAGTGGGTTGATGACAACGTCTCTCTCTCTCTCTCTCTCTTTCTCTCTCTCTCTCTCCCTCTCTCTGGCTTACTCCTTTGGGTCGAAGCTGGGTAAGTTTAATTCGTATCCTGGCTCTCTTCCTGGGACAATCACGTGTCTCAAAGTCTGCTGAATTTAATCTAATCCCTGTGCTTCTTTTTCCCACGTTAATGAGTGCATTCCTGTTGTCTATGGTATTCATTTATGTTGTATTCACATTGCTGGGATGTAGCCTAGCTTTAGCCTCAGTCTTTAGCATTAACGTTATATCCCTCAGTAACTTTACATATTTCAGACCCTTTTACAGGGTTCTTGTTTTAAAATGTATCAGATGGAAACATTAAAAAGTCACTTAGAGACAGACTTTTCAACTAACTCAAGGAGTTTGAGCATTAGCATTAGCTTACATTAGCTGGGATCATTTAAGCCAGCACAATCAACCGTTATTAGAGCTAAAACAAACACCTAGTATTTAGGAAGAAAATACTGCCAAATTAGATGTCAAACCTGTCATAGTTATCACTGTAAACTGAATGCAGAGCGAGAAAAGAAAACTCGACAGATGTAGCAACAGTAACCAAGGAGGGCGGAGCGTAGGGAGGGGTCAATTAAACCTCTATAAAACCCCAGATGTAAATTAATGAGAACTGCACATATGTCTACAGAGAGGAAGAGGAAAGGTACAAAGGAAGGAGAAAGTATAACATTTTTAAAATTTAAATTTTTGTGGCAAGAAATAACATACTACATGCTCCAGTCTACTTACTTCATACTGTGCATCACTTTAATACACACGTTGTGCACACATACACACACATACAGTATCACTACCACAAACCACAACAGCATCAATAGACCTTCTGTTCATTAATCGAAGCTGATTTGACAGTCAGGCCAACCTCCTGTTTATTCTCATCATTGGGCCTTGTTACGTCAGCCTATCATCACTCTTTGTTGACCCCTACACACACACACACACACACACACAAACACAGACACTGCATGTCTCTGTGACACAAAGAGAATTCAGAAAACCCCAGAGAGAGTCAGTGCATGAAAAGGCTCTCCTCCAAATGGCTCATGTATTCAGCCCCGGTGCCCCAGTGGATCTGCCCTATATTGACAGAGCAGAATGGTGAAGGCCCTTGTCAAAGTATGAGACAGAGCGATGTGACACAGTTCTCACACTACCTGAATGACACACCAAATAATACAACACCACCACGTCCCCCCCAGTTTAAAAGGGCAATTTCCCTCAACTGTGGCTATGATCTCATTGTGAACGAGGCCGATGCGAAGCGCCTTTTAAAACCCTCTAAAGGTGAATAAACAGGCGGTACTTTGAGGGAATGGAGCAACGTCTGAAATATGGACGCGGATTGGAAATATAATCAATGCGGATAATGGTGTGAAAGCCAAAAAAAAAGCAGAAGAAGCAGTGAGGTGTTATTTTTGCCAAAAGCTTTTATCTAACTTGTCAACCTTGAGACACAGACAGAATATGTGTGTGTGTGTGTGTGTGTGTGCATGGTCAAGTAAATAAAAGTCTCCCTGCCTTTACTTATTGATGCAACAGTAATTCAGCTACGCACACTTCATAAGAAAGGTTTACATTTGTTGTTCTAGGTACTGTAAAAGGTAGAATGTATTTATATAACAACCTCATATAGCGTGCGTCACAAAGTGCATCTCGAGTCAATAAAGAAAAATAAATTATATAGACACACTTTAAAGCACAGTCATCGATAAAGGCCTCTTTGTACAAATAGACGCACTCATTCTGAGCGAGCTAAAGGCAACACTGCAGGCCCCGAGGGCTGATAGCAAAGGCCAGTAAACCTTATCCAGGATGTAAGGCGAGGGGTCACAAATTCACAAATACAAGCAGTGGCTTGATTGCAGAGAGACTTTCAGGTTTTTAAACAGATTCTTGAAATCAACATTGCATTTCACCAGCTTTTAGCGACAGAAATAAAAAAAAAAAAAAAAAAAAAAAGAATAGGGGTGATACGTGGCCTGCGGCTGGTTCTACAAAAAAGAGTCTTGCTGTGGCATTCTGAACCAGATGTAATTTCTGCAGCGCCGACAGCCAAGAGAGACCGAAGCATATATAATCAATTCTAGTTGTTTTGAAGCACAATAGGCTGTAATTTGGAAATATTTCTGGGCTGGAAAGAGCAGGAGTGGGACAGGAGTGACTAAATGTGCTGTTCAAAGTTAAAAGTTATACTAATCAAAACAACTTCAACATTTCAACAATAGTATTTTAAACGATTATATTTTTTTCAGTTAAGCTTAAAGGATCTATTGACCAACCAATCCTTATTAGCAGCTGTACCTCAGTGGATGTAGCCCCAATGAATCTGCATATCATCCATTTTAAAACTGTTGACAGATGGCTGAAAGTGTTGGGGCGGCACTAATTTCTTTGACTGGTCAAATAAAATAGTGCTTTTCACAAGAACATAAAAATAACCTGTGGAGTATCTGACAACTGGCGCAGCTTTAGAGGTATGTTTTTTTGAGTGGGTCCTCATGTTGTTTGTGTCTTTTTAAATAACAACCGACAACAGGTGCAAACTGCTAGCTAGCAAAAATCGATGCAAACCTCGCAGGTTTCAAGATATCATAAAATGTATAATGAGAATGGAAATGAATTCAGTTTGTTACTGTCGACCTGATGAGGACAAACAAAATATGTTTGTTAAGAAACATAGTAGTAATGCACAGGTGGGCTCTCAGTTCATCCAAATCTGCATGTATACACAAATCATCCACCCACCACACAATTAAGAGACGTGCACCTGTAGGCTATATATTAAATTAAGTCAAGCAGCACGAGTTTTGCAGGTGGTTTCTTTATTGTGTGTTGTATTGATGGATCGGTGTTTTCACTAACAATTTGCTTTAATGAGTAGAGAGGCTGCTTCCAGTAATTTAAAATATTTCATGTGTGGAGTAAAGTCATTGTAGTAAACATTGTTAATATTATTCAAGCAGGAAAACTTAAAACCGTGGTTATAAACTTGACTGGATAGAGGAAACTCTCCAAAGGAAAACAAAGTAAAACTTTTAGCTTCTTAAATAAACTGAGGAACTCTGCTTTAATTTCACTGTATGAACTCTGACCTTTTGGATGTGCAGAAGAACGCGCGATCTCCTGACACATGACGAAATTAAATAATCAAATGAAGTTATGCTGCTGTGCCTCGTGCATTAATGCACACACAGTGTCTCTTTTAATGCAGAAACGCTTCACCCTGTTTTCTACCTGCAACCCCTCTGCTATTTATCAGAATATAATTTTTAGGATCCATCTCGCCGGATCCACGGTTTAACTGCAGCGCCTGCGGTTTTAGCCGTGGTCTTCGCATCACTGAACTTGGTAATGCTTTATTTGAAGGGGTGGGCATAAGACTGACATGACACTGTCATGACACTTGTATTAAAAATGAATATAAACCAAATGAATGACCAAATGACACTTAACGCAGAATATGGCAGGAATTAATTAAGAAATTAATATTATATTCATATGTTTTCAATAGTTCCCTGATAGCAAAATTTGGTTCCAAAAACACTGACTTATTGTTCTGTGTTGAGAACGTTCTCAGTAGGTTAGATACATGTCAAGGTTTTGACGTTTTAAGCATATCCCTTCAAATAAAACGATACTGGAAAGACTAAATGTAAACATACTGTAGTGTTTGTTTAGACAGTGTATTCACTGACAAAATTATAGCATGAAAAAGTTGACAATAAATACATAAATAATAAACTGAGGGATTACTGCTTTCATTTTTAATGTGGCCTGACAAATCAAGTTGAGCTCAGTAACCCCTATTTCAATCTAAAGCGTTATTGGAATAAAATTGCCAGGGAGGAGGACATTTTTCCCGTTATGTTTTCAGTCTCCTTCCTCGTTTGCTGCTGATGGCCAGAGTGAAGCGGAGGGGAGCGGCGAGGCTGTGAGGCGGGAGGGAAGGACAGTGGGTGGGGAAGAAAGGTGGTGCTGCGCTGATGGGACTTTTATGATGTCCTGTGTCGCTGAAGCGTGGAGCTGGAAGAGGAGGGATAAGGGCCGAGAGAAAAGAGTGTCAGCAGGGCCTCTGGAAGGATACGCTCCAGAGTGAGCACCTGGTGGGTTTGGAGGGCTTAACAGAGTGGGACAAAGACAGCCAGAGTGTCTCTAACTGTGTGTGAGGGTGTATTGTTCTATACTAAACTCTTATTTTCAGGCATGCAGAGTGCGAAAATGATTTCTTCCAAAGTTTTTCTTGGGTTTTGGCTCTAGGTTAGTTAAGTACAAAGTGCTTCAAGCCAAGAACAAACAGTATTTCAATAAGTGATTCACTGCAGCTCTGACTGAAACAGATGTTGGAGCTGAACATAAGGCAGGAATGAGCCCAGATGAACAAAAAATGTCCAAATATCTCAAAAACAGCTTTTTGCATGAAATTGGCTTCTCACACGTTAAAATAAATAAATCCAAGCCACTCATTTGTGCACTTGGAAGAAAAGTAACTGTGCCTCAACACTCACAGGTGAAAGTTGACAGTGGTCTCCTGACAAAATAAGGAACTGTATGTCGCACTTCACCCTGCGTTTAAACCTCGGAGACAGAGAAATTATTGAGAGTGAGGACACAGTTAGCCTCTTCCAGCCTTATCGTTGTCACGTCAGGATGGAAATAAATAGAAATACAATGTACAGTTTTATATTCATGTAAATGAGTCACTTAAGACATGATAGTTTTTCATTTCTTTCTCATTTAAGGAAGTGGCCATTATTACAATGGTGACAAACTATCCAATCACACTGTGCAGCAGTCCTTGACATTGCCGGGCTGGCACATTACGAAATTCTGCCTGTACAAAAGGAGCAAAAATCATGCCCTGTGACACCGGTTTCTCCCATCTACAATGTGTAATTTCTGTCAAGACATGTGACGAGAAATCAGGCATTTGCAAATGAAGTTTCAGAAAGCCAGATGAGGAAAGAACACCATGTTATCATGTTTCTAATCTTGTCTCTTTTAAAGTTATTAAGTGTCAGGTTTTTTATGATGGAGCTGACATTTCCTAAAAAAAAACAGGGAGAGAAGGTGAGAACTGCACAATGTTAACAATGATCTGTATTTTACATTTATTTCGTATTGACTTTAAAATTCTTCTGTTAACTTTTAAAGCATTAAACGGCCTTGCTCCGAATTATTTGAAGGACCTTTTGATCCGCTATGTGCCTCAGCGGTCACTGAGGTCTATGGATGCTGCTCTCCTGGTTGTCCCCAGATCTCGGCTCGTGTCCAAAGGTGACCGGGCATTTGCTGTCAGAGCCCCACAGCTTTGGAACAGTCTCCCTATCGAAATTAGGCAGGCTACTTCATTAGCTTCTTTTAAATCCTTGCTGAAAACCTTCCTTTATAGGAAAGCTTTTGCAAACTGCTGATCCAAGTCATGTGGTTTTCCCACACTGCTCAGCTTGGTTAATTTATTTATTTATTTTTATTTTTATTACTTATTTTTTTAAACCAGTTTTTATCTCTGTACTTGTGATGTGATTTCACCTTCTGCATTTTTAACTCCTTGTGTTTTTATGGTGTGTTGCTTTACTTGCTGTTTCTTTCTTTGTTTTGGCTGCTCATATTTTTTATTTTTTTCTGTACAGCACTTTGTAACCTTGTTAAGAAAAGTGCTATATAAATAAAGTTTATTATTATTATATTATTATTACATTTACATGTACATTTAACAAAATATCTAAAGATTTTAAGGATTTCAAGTCATCTGTTGGTGTCTGCTGGTGATTGATGAGAAACCAGTTTGTTATTCTTACAAGCTTATAGCTAAAATTTTTGACCATTTTGAGCTCGGCTGTGTCGTTTATGTTCAGCAGGCCTCCACAATGGCTGACCTCCGGACTGACGACGTGCCGTGAAAACCAAGTGGCAGCCTCCAGTGCTCAAAAGTGAAGCCGATGTAGACGTGCCCTCTATTACAATGCTCAGCTTTATATCAGAAATAAAAATGTTTACAGCCCGGTGCAAAAAATGTCTTTGGTCTCCACTTTCTCCCACTGTGCTTTACTCAATCGTGAGCATGGTTCACCTGTCAATCATGACTTGAAAGCTGCTTTTTATAGCATGAAATAACTGATTAAAACCAGACTTATCAGAAAAATGAACATTTTAGCTACCTAAAATGACAGAAACCATCTCTGGGACAGATTTATTTGATGTGTATTTCATGCCATATCATCTATTCAGATGGCTACTCTTGGATAATCTATATGGCAGCCAGCCACCAGGGGGTGATCAAGATGTTTTGGCTTCACTTTTGGGGAGCTCCCATGTTATCCATCTCTATATACACCAATCAAGCATAACATTATGACCACCTGCCTAATATTGTGTTGGTTTCCCTTTTGCTGCCAAAACAGCCCTGACCCATTGAGGCATGGACTCCACTAGACCCCTGAAGGTGTGCTGTGGTATCTGGCACCAAGATGTTAGCAGCAAATCCTTTAAATCCTGTAAGTTGCAAGCTGGGGCCTCCATGGATCAGACTTGTTTGTCCAGCACATCCCACAGATGCTCAATTGGATTGAGATCTGGAGAATTTGGAGGCCATGTCAACACCTCAAACTTGTTGTTGTGCTCCTCAAACCCTTCCTGAAACATTTTTGCTTTGTGGCACGGTGCATTATCCTGCTGAAAGAAGCCACAGCCATCAGGAAATACCGTTTCCATGAAAGGATGTACATGATCTGCAACAATGCTTAGGTAGGTGGTACATGTCAAAGTAACATCCACATGCATGGCAAGAACCAAGGTTTCCCAGCAGAACATTGCCAAAAGCATCACACTGCCTCCACTGGCTTGTCTTCTTCCCATAGTGCATCCTGGTGCCATGTGTTCCCCAGGTAAGCAACGCACACACACCCAGCCATCCACGTGATGTAAAAGAAAACGTGATTCATCAGACCAGGCCACCTTCTTCCATTGCTCACTGGTCCAGTTCTGATGCTCACATGCCCATTGTTGGCGCTGCACAGGGGTCAGCATGGGCACGCTGACTGATCTGCAGCTATGCAGCCCCATACGCAACAAACTGCGATGTACTGTGTATTCTGACACTTTCTATCAGAACCAGCATTAACTTCTTCAGCAATTTGAGCAACAGTAGCTCATCTGTTGGATCAGACCACATGGGCCAGCCTTCACTCTCCACATGCATCAACGAGCTTTGGTCACCCATGACCCTGTCACTGGTTCACCACAGTTCCTTCCTTGGACCACTTTTGATAGATACTGACCACTGCAGACCGGGAACACCCCACAAGAGCTGCAGTTTTAGAGATGCTCTGACCCAGTCGTCTAGCCATCACAATTTGGCCCTTGTCAAACTCACTCAAATCCTTATGTTTGCACACCTTTTCTGCTTCTAACACACCAACTTTGAAGTCAAAATGTTCACTTGCTGCCTAACATGTCCCACCCACTAACAGGTGCCATGATGAAGAGATAATCAGTGTTATTCACTTTACCTGTCTGTGATCATAATGTGATGCCTGATTGGTGTATGTCAATGTATGTTTGTACAGTTTCAAATGGCTAGCTGTTACACAGCCACTTCATTCAGCAGCCTCAGCTCTCTCTCTTTTTTGATTAAGTGAGAGTTTGTCAAGTCAGGCGTTGCCAAATGGCATTTCAGAGCCGCCACACAGAGAGTTTCAAAACGGCTCTTCAGTAACCTATGGGCAACATCACAGAGGCTCTGTCAATTAATTATGGTGAAGAGACACTGTAGAGTTTCCTGCAAACTGTGTTTGGGATAGACCATCGTTATGGTCTAATTTTAGGTCACAAAGATGACTGCTCGGGGTTTGGGCTAAGGTTGGGTTTAGGTTGAGATTAGGGGAAACACAAACTGCTGGAAAAACAGACTTTGACACAAGACTGGCAAGTCTTTTGAAAAAAGTACTGCCCTCCACGTGATTTCAAAGGTAGTTTGGGGTTAAAGGTGGGTTAAGAGTCAGAGCTAGAAAGAAAATTCCTCTCAGTCACCTCAGAGCTGACATACAGCATGTTTAAGGGTCAGTGAGTAATCAATGGGAGGTAAGGACGAGTTCTCAGATACTAGTGTGCTACTCCAATTTACCCATCAAATCATGCCTGTGTATCATCTGTGCTTTCTGTCTACCTGTATCTGAATCATTTGTGTTTGTGTGTGTGTGTTCAGCCATGTGTGCATGATGCAGTGTTTGGAGGTGCCTGAGTACATCTCTCGCTGTGTGCAATCTGGAGCCGGTCTGTGGTTGTTGTATTTTTTTTTTTCGCCCCCCCCCCCCCCCATCCCTCCGTTGGCTCCTCTCAAATGGCAATTTGTAAAACACGGCCCTCTGTTAGCCCTCTCCCTCGCCTCACAGCCCTTCCCTGCACGACTGCTCCCCTCCCTCATCTGTCCTCCCCCTCTCTCCTCTTCGCATCACTCGTTTCACTTCCTTCCCTTCACTTTCCCTCCTTTTTCCCGTCCCTCTCCTTTCATTTCCATACCTCCTGCGCACTCGGCATCTCCCTCTCTCTCTGCCTGTTTATCTGTCTCCCTCATTTGCCCTTCCTAGTCCATGTGATTTTTCTTCTTCATTATTTCTTCCTCTTTTTTTTTCTTCATCCATCGTTGTTGCTGCGCTCTCATTACCTCCTCCAACTCATCCTCCTGTACTTTTATTTTATTTTTTTCCAGGGAACTCAATCGGTTTCTTACACATCCTGTAATTAATTGTTTGTTTCTCAGCATACAGTACTAGATTGGTATGCACAGAAAGATGCAGTCACTGTTGAATCTCCACTTTAAACTGCATACTTTATGAACTGCTGCTCACTCTGGCTCCATTCCCAAGAGGAAGTGGTTGGGAACAATAAAAGTTTTGCACTGCTTTCGCTGTCACTCAAAGTTAAAAGGAACGACCTGCAGAGTGGTTGGTTGAGTTGTTGTCAGTATAATGCTTTGGCCTTATTTGAAGGAAACACTCAGGAAAGAAATACTGCCCTCATTGGCACTGTGTGACTTATCCACACTCTTAGAAATAAAGGTTTCAAAAGGGTTCTTATGTCCAGAGCCATTTGGTTTCAAAGAACCCTTTTTTGAGGAAAGGGTTTGTCAAGGATTCTCAGTAAGACTGAGGCTTTGAATCATTTTTGGAAGAAAGAGTTCTTCAACGATTGTTGAAGGCAAGTCCTGAAATATTTAAATGTTTTCTCGTGTTTTAAATGGTATGTTCATATGTAGATATACTTAGACAGCCTACATTTCCCATCATGCCGACTCTGCTTGACTGAGTAGTTTGTTAAGCTTACTGTTTTATGTTCCAAAGTGGAAAAAAAAATCTGTGTTAGTGTGTTTGATCTGTCTGTTCAGAACATAGAACCCATAAAAGACAAGAAGGTTATACCTTTCTATATTCCAGTGTTACCCTTGGAATATAAAAAGGTTCTCAGTAGAACTCCCCCATTGGGTTCTAGATGAAACCCTTTGAATACAAAAGGGTTCTCAGTAGGGTTGTGGGTTGAACCCTTACACCATAGAGGGATTCTCTGTAGAACCTCTCATAGGGGCAGGGTGAAACCTTTTACACATGGTTCTGGGTTCAAGGTTAAACTTTTATAAAGGCTTCTACCATGAAACAACAAGGGTCTCCCATAAGGACAAGC